>NC_134704.1:27162510-27485010 GCF_043290135.1 Rhipicephalus microplus | reverse complement strand
CAGTACGTTACGTTCCATCAAGTGGCATAACACTACTTCTGTGTCTGGCATTTACACTCCACGCCGTTTTGTCCTACAAAACTAAACACATATAACTTGAGTTTTTGCCAGTTTGAATTAGGGGAACACAAACTCGCTTGTCGTAACGCCATGTAGTACTCATAGCAACGCTTCATGCATGCGTAGAGCTGGTAACCAACCTGCGCGACTTTTTTGTGCGTAGCGCAGCTTCTGAAGACGTACCACAGAAATTCCATAAAAATTAGTCAACGTGCAGATGCAGCGCAACGCTATAGTAACAACATGTCTGTGTACCGTGCCTAATTGCACACTTCACAAGTTTCTCTAGTAACGTTTGCTGGTAGTGGCATGTTATGCAACTTGTTTCCATGAACGTGATTGGTGTGGTAGAACCAATAAGAGACAGCGAAAAATATGTGGCACACACGAACACAGTAGCTATAATGGCGGTAAAAAACGTTACTAAGAAGGCAGGTTCCTGCACTCGTGACATAATTCACGAAATTCCTTCTGTTTTTGATTCGGTGGGTCCATGTTTCGAACACCTGCCAGTGCATGAAAAACACGAGCGCCGCGTTTATTGGCGATACTATAGCTACGGCACACCTCTCTTTCAGCATTGGCACTGTACAGCTTCCGCAATGCTGTGTGCCAGCAGAGTAGTAACACAGGGAGGGCTTGTATACCATACAGGGACCAAGGGACAAAGTTATTCCTACCAAGAAATGCCCTAAAAAAAGCTTTCACTAACAAATGAGAAGTCATTAGAAAATAAAAGATAAAAGCAAGAACTTTTCATAGAAATGGCGAGTATTCAAGGGCATGTCCGCGTGCCTTGTATGAAACGTGCGGCTGTAAAATATAGCCGGCGAGCGGGGGCTGTATCTTGTGCAAAAGCCTCACGTAGCCACATTCCGTTCGGCCGAACATTCTGCCTTTTCCGTGACACCGTGTCTCCTCTATGGCGAAAGCACCTATCCTGAAGAGCAAAAGAACGAAGTACGTAGGGCAGCGTGAAGAGCGAGGGATGAGAAAGAGTCGAGCATTGAGGAAACACTGTTTTGCAATGCACGGGTAGTGACTAGTTTACGGCGATGGATGTCAAGTGGGATCTACGCTGCCCGTCACTAAAAATAATGCATTGTGGTGAAATCTGGAACTACCGAAGAACATTCACGCGAGAAGTGTGCGGAAGCCTACGGCGCGCAGGAGTGCCCTGTGATCGAAATGCGCCAGCACGCCAGCCTCTCGCTACTACTTACAGTACAGCAGGCAGCAAGCATGAGGTACGGGTTGGTTTGGCGTCCGTCATTATCATATCATGGTGTTGGTACGTCAAACCCCGAAAATGATCGTATAAGCAAGGCGCTTTATACCTATATGCATATGTATCATTCCGTTCACATATCTGAGAGAGAGAATTTTTTTAATGGGGAGCTGGAGAGGCTCGCCTGGTTTTTCACCTGGCAGCCTACTCCAGGTGCCGGGTGGGAACAATTATATATACAATTAAAAACACACAACACATACAGTTACATGCACGCATAACAGTCACGTAACACATACAGTAACTCACACGCACTGCACTATTTACAACGTTTCGTTCAAGCCTGTGGCACGTAAGAATGTCAATAGTGCTTTTGTGGAGTCCAACGCACTGGAGCTGTTCTGCAATGGGCCTAGAATATTATTCAACTGCAACTTTGTGTCCTGTTATACTTTTAAGGTCATCTTGAGAGACTGCCTCTCTGATGCGTATATCGTGCACTCACAGAGGACATAATCGTTGTCTTCAACGATGTTTAGCAGCGGATTCCCACTTTATTAACTTGTTTGGTATTTTGTGAGTAATAACCGGGTGACTTGAAAAATGGCATGACGCACGTGCAAGTTTGAATACACCTTGTGCATGTCGTTCCTGGTACCTTCAAATATCTCCAAGTGGCCTCTTTTGCCACCATAACGAAAGATTTGCCCTTACTTATCGAGAGGAAAACGGCACGAAAGATTACAGCCTATTTCTGAGAACAAAACAGTATTTAAGCAGAAAGTAGGCATCGTATTCAATGCAACGTTGATATTAGATTGTTAGCTCAAAGACAAAAAAAACTTCAAGTACTCACAGAACGGTATGTCGCTAAAATGGCAGTGTCTGGATTAATCCAGTTCTGCAAGCGGAGATTTCATGTTCCCTCTCACTGCACCTTGAGCAGACGGAAGGTTTCAACTAGGGCTTGTTGGTCATTCATCCTGATGTGGACTGCTGCACACAAAACACGGGGGCACAAGAAGTAACTCAGTTAGGTAAAGGAAGCGCAAACTAACAACAGTTTATTGGTGAAAAGTGTGACCTTATTGGTGCCAACGTCTAACACCTTTTGCCCATTACAAAGCAAAACAAAGACATTACCTCAACGCTCACGTGTCTTGCCTAAGAAATGTGGATTATTTTTGGTTTATAAAGTTATGAATGGCATGCAGTTGCATTTGTGTTTGAGGCATAGAATCTAATCTTCTGAGCTTCAATGATTAGGCCTGTTGTTTCACTTCTCTTCTTTGCAAAATAGTGCAACTTTATTGTCAGATTTGTAAACATATTTTTCGCAGTGAAAGGCCACCCTCTGTTTTGTTTCTCAGATTTTATGTATACTCGCAAACACGGTCGTTGATACAGCAGTTTGATTGACCGATATACACACGGCTACTTGTCGGCGAAATACGACATACACAAACACTCTCAAGGCAGTTTATATATATGGTCTGATGAGATATTTTACAAGATTTTTTTTCAGGATGGGTTGGTAATTTTGCTCACCAAAGTGAATATGGCTAGAGCAGAAAACAAAACACTAACATCAGCTTCGGGCGCAATTTTTTTGATGTTTTGCAACAATTTCTAAATGGAATGAATTACAAGAATTGTTATTTCATTCCTTGCCTGAGATGCGAGGGCATGTTCGAAGAAAAAGCTTTCATATTCCTATGCAGAATATCGGCTACGAAAGCAACCAGTTCACCAGGCTAACCTCAGTGTGATAAACAGGCTGTTTTGTGAAGGAAGCTTCAGTTCAATTTATGAAATTGTCCAGGACATTTTATGGGCAAAAATTGGTAACTCGTCTTTTCACTAATTTCGAGTGTGGTCAGTTAGAGGGAAGAATTGGTTTTTTGGTTCGGGGTTCGTAGCCCCTCAATACATGGTATTCTATGAAGCTGAGTCCATAACCAATAAAGCTAATTCTTCGTTCCCGTGGAAGTTTTGAGTATGCAAACGATATAATCCTTTCTTCTCAACAAGGGTAAGAATGATTTTGAAATCTTGAGGAAAGGACGCTGTCAAACACTTCAAAGTGTGGCGCGGAAAGGAAATAGTCATAGACACTAAATACGCTTTAAATACACTTTAGAGACAAATCAGACACTGCAGAGGGTGGCACGGTTGGGTATTTGCAGTAGAAGCAAGTAGCCATCAATGCATTTAAAACATTTACAACATCGTGTAGCTAAGATCAGCGGCTAACTCGTCGCCAAGTGGAAATAAAAAGAAATCTTTTAAATGAAGCTATGCAGCCTTTTATCGAAAGCGTCCGTCATCCAATTTCACCGTGGAATATATTGACGCGAGTAGACAGGAGCAGTGTCCACTTCTTCGTTGCCATGGCTCCGACTGACGGCCACAACGAGCAACGCAAACTATTTTGGACAACGCATAGGCCTTCGTCGACAGCTTCGTCATTCAAGCGTCGTCACTCTATCGAACGCTTTGTCAGTTTCCCGCGAGTGGGCACTTAGAACGCACCAATAAAAATGTGAGTGTAGAAATTGACATTTTTCTATATCGGTACAATTTAAAGCAGTGAGTGCCACGATGTCACATAAGCAGCGCCTAAAGTGTGGGTCACTGAAGTAGGTCGGTCATTGTCAATGGAAGGGGGAGACAAAAACGCCCCAGGAGGTTATCCCGTCAGAACTCGCACCGAAGACCGATTGGCGCCAAAAAAAAAGTGCGACGATAACAACAACGTCAGATATTCCTGCACCGGTTATTAGTTAGTCTGTTATTGGCCCAGTGGTGCGCGAGAAGGATGCTAGCGGCAGGTGCAGCTGAAGTTCAGCTTTTCTAGCTGAGCAGCAATCGCCCCGCTCAAATCCGCTCTTTTTTTTTCGCTTAAAAGTGAGGCTTCTCACCTTATCTTATCTCATACATAAAACGCTAAACTCGAAAAGCTACTTTCTTAAGATTTTTCAATTACGCATCTTTTCGCGTTTAATCATTTTGTGACGTGTACATATTTCTACTAGTACGCTAGTCCTTTTTTTCTTACCTTGAAGTGCTTTTTAAAGCTAAACAAGATTCTGGTAAACATTGCTTGCGATTTGTTCTAAAACATTCACTTGCATTTCCGTACACTTTATCAGCCAGACCCCTTAAAATCTCATCATTTCTCGCTTCCACCCACGTCGCCTTCCTCTGTTATTTTGCTCTTAAATTAGAAAGCACTTGATTAAATTATCAATGGTGTATTGTCCTTTCAAAGCAAAACCAGAGTTCTTGAACTTACACAGGTATATGAGACAGTTCTTATCCTGTGTTATATTTTATTTCGCAGGTCGTCGGCAAACCCTGCCAAGCAGGTGTTCCCCTACCCACTTCACACAAAGCGAAAGGAGATAGCGAAGTTCACAGACGTGCAGTAATAGCATACGTGAGACGCACTTAGAAAAAAAGCTCCTCAAATCCCTTGTCTTCACCTGGGAAGACTCCATGGCGAAGGCCATCGTTTTCGTTTTCTTCCCAATCAATGTATCGATACTTCTTTCTCCCTCCTTCCCGGAAAGCATTCAGTTCCTTTGCTCTGTTTTGCGCTCGTGTTGTCCTCTTTGCCTTCCTTGCCTCGCCTTTCGTTTCACGTTTCTTATATCACCTTCATGCTTGCGCTGCAACCTTTATTACCGTGGAATTTAACCAACTAGCCCAAATAGCCGTTCTTCTTCTATGGCTAAATTGCACATTGGCTTCATTAGCTCTGCACCTGATGTTTTGCACTGCCTACAGTATAGAAGCCACCGCAAGATTTCTATCTTGCTTTTGCGCTGCCTCCTCGACCTACCCACAGTTGAACAAGCGACGATGTCATATAATGACGTGATCGTGTTACGTCACAAATTGGGTGATCTGTTACTTCATCAATGAGGTCACGTGGTTGTGTCACATTGTAATAATTTTTGTTCTTTGCATCACTCACGTTTACGACGCCAACGGTCAGTTTTCACGCATAGTGAAATGTTTAGTGATGCCTCTAAGGCTGCCACCGAAAAAGAAATGGTTTCGCACGTGTTAATAGAATTCGAGAAAGCCACGTGAACAGCTGAAGGCGACAATGGTGAGCAGAAAAGGTGCAAGTGCAAGCCAACTGGTAAAGCCACCCTGTTTTTCTCGCTCCTCTTCGCTGTGACACCACAGGCTTCAGAAACGTCGGTAACAATGAATAACGTGCTCTGAACGAGGCAAAGACCGAAAATGGCGGATTTGACAATAGCTTCAGTGAGTCAAAGTGGCCCGATCAGGAGACAATATCTTTAAATATGTGACGCACATTTAGTCTAAATATAGTGGGACTACAGTAACATAAAAAAACATTTGCTCTTTATCTTCATTTTACATGCTAATACTCAGCCTGATTTGGGGAAATTAACCAGTGTCATGGCTAGGTACGTTTTGTTTGCCTTAACTGAATATAACCATCTTTCTTAAGAGTTTGTTTAGCGGAACGTTGATGTGTTCTCTTCATTTGTTTGTTTTCACTCGTTTCAATATACACTTTCACTTGGTGATTCAATCTTGAACAATCAGCGTCCAAGTAAGATTTCTTTGCTACAAAAGCTCCGAGAAAAACTGAATTACTCAAGAATGCCGGAGGCAAGTTGCAGGCTATTTGATGCGTCATTCTGTTCCGGTAAATCATTAAATTGTTTGTCCGTTTAGCCCGCTTTCACTCAGGCTTGAATGAAGGCACAGTGAACATCGACACAACACGCGTCGCACATGGATCTTCTTACACGCGTGAAACTGCTGCGAGCGGTAACGATGGCCGCAAAGACAGCAATGCTTGTAGTAAGGTATTACGATACTAAGGCTTGATCGACTCTCATCAATGCTCAGATTCACCTATAGTGCATCAACGTGCTCCCTTACGCCAGCCTCATTTAGGACTGTTGTTTTCACTGCACGTGCCTTCGGGATCTACTAATTCGGACACACAATTCACGGTCGAGAGTGCAGGGGTGCGAAGATAACATTCGAGGCTTGAAGGCGTCTAAGTCAAAGACTAAGCCCCGCAGCGATATCACGTACGCTTGCGGCGAATGCGGGTAAGATTACCATTGAGTCGATTTCTCTCTCACGTGCGCTCTTCCGTCGTAAAAGGGTGAGGAACTCTATACAAAAAAGAAGTCACAGCTTTGCCGCAAAGGCAAAGCAAAGAACGCGATAACAACAAATTGGAAGGTCACGCGCAGAATTGAAAGCAGATCGAAACGTGCCCCGCGTTTCTCACGCACAAATGACACACGAAACGTACTCACAGGTACAGATGCACGCGAAAAAGTGTCTCAGTTGTTACTGCAGTCTCCATTTGCAGTCTCGATTACAGCGTTACTCCAGCCTCCGTTTGAGAAAATCGCTCGCCTTTTGCAAACGGAGACTGCAATCATTACAGTGACCTTCGTGCACCTGGTAACTACAACACAAACATTCCAGGTAAAGCGTGAGGCCAGCCAATATGTACGATTTTTCCCTCCTCCCCACCACGAGATAAGGGCGCGGGAGGGAGCGTCGCTCCCTTCCTATAAGCGGGGCAAAGTACGTGTTAAAGCGTGCTCAATGCGCCATCTTGCTGGTAATGCTGAAAACACTATTCCCCCCGAGATGTCCGTAAGCAGCGGTAAGTGGTAGATACAAATAGCTTGCCGTTTGAACGTTCAAGGACGTGCTCCTCGGTGGCGCAGTGGCTAGCGCCTCGCACTCACCATTCAGAGGACGCAAGCTGCATAACGCACGCCGGAGTCTTTTTCTGTTTTTTTTCTTTCTTGCATTTTCATATGTGTAGATACGTATACATACATACACACATGGTGAGTGGCGGTGACGCTGACGTCGATGCCAGTGGCAAAATCCCGCCGACAGTATTCATATAACTGCTTCCACAATACACATTACGGTAGAGAAACAACATAAGCAACCACAAACGACACGTACTGGAAGACTTCCCCAGAGTGCAGCACTGTGGCGTGTAAACTTTGAGAAAACAAAGAGAACGAAAAGAGCAAGGTTGAGCATGATGTTTATTTCGAATAAATATTGCCAGACCTTTCCATTCTTGTGTCGTAATTGCAATAGCGAAATGACATCGACGACCTAGGAGATCGGTTCGCGACCTTGAAGATCGTGAGCTCCCCCCCCCCCCTGAAACTACGAACAGGTGTGACTAAAAGCACGCGTCAGCCGCAGTGTCTTGAGAAGCATACGATGCAGGCTCCAGTTAAGACGTCGATAATTAAAAGCCGCCACTGCTTCCTTCGTTAGCCCTTTCAAGATCCACTTACCCCGCACACCTTTTTTTTCGTTTGAGCTTAGACTAAAAGCATATAGCACGAAGATTACCTCTAGGCTTCGCAGCTGGTAGTCTTACCTGCAGCTGCTGCAACCCTCGCAAAAAATATGGTCTAATCTTCCAGTCATGCAGCCGTACCTAATGTAACCAACATAAAACGTGCTAGAACAAGGTTTCTCACCTCCTGACCTAATTCTCGGCTTCTGCCGAGAATTAGGTCAGGAGGTCAGGTTACAGTGGTCAGGTTAGGTCAGGTTACAATGTATATGACCACCTTCAGTACATGGAAGCGAGTATTTTCGAGAGACATCTTCAGAAGGAGAGAGGCCTATCAAAATCTTAGCTGCATCATCAAGCGCGAGCAGTGGCCTACGCCGTCATAATGCGACGATACCACAAATCACGAAAATTTGCTGCGCCACTCAACTTGGCGTCATATTATGACGCAAACACACGGCATCGTCGCTTGACCAATGGTGGGACAATCTCAGATGGACTTCAAGTTCACGTGCGGTGCAGAAAGCGTTCGCGTGCAAGAAAATACGATTGATTTAGAAAGAAAAGCAGATGGCTTAAGCTTTAGAGTCACGTTAGCCATTTGAATGTGCAAAATGTACTAATACATTCCGGATCCCTCCCCTACAGTGTGTTTCAAAATCATTTCGTGGTTTTGGCGCATATAACCACATATATTCTTATTACTTTGCCCCTTATCTTCGATGAAATGTTGCATGCCATTGTAGGAAACGCAAAACTTTGGCAGAGATTGTCTTATCGGTTTTATCATCTTAAAACGTCAACTCATCTGATTTTTACGCTTCAAGCTCAGACATTACTTGATTATAACCTACTATCCCCTATTTTGTCCTCAAGTTATCAGAACTCAGAACATACGCCGTGAAACTGTGTAGTAAAGCTACGTAATGTGCAGATCTCTCGTGCAAAAGAACGCGAGGAAAATTTGCCGAAATGAAGAGAAACCACGGGATGGAGAAAAGCCTCTCGGAGTTCTCCTCTCGCTTTCTATTCCAAGCGCGTGCAAAACTTAGTCGCAAAGCAGTAAGAGTTCATCCCTAAAAATTGATCCTTCTGCGCGCCACAACCAAAGACGCTCAAAAGAAAGAAAAAAACGTACACATCCAGTGCGGAGTTAAAAGCGACAAGCCAAATTGAGGCAGTAAACAAGGCGGAATCAATACCACAGCCGGAGGCTCATAAAAATGCTGCCACTCTAGGAGAAATAGAGAGAAAAGCAGGCCAGAAGGTTTAAAGTAAGAAAGGACATAAAATGCTACGGTCCAAGCAAGAAGCATAGATCAGGCGCCATGTTCCTGCCCCCTTCGCAATTTTTCTTCTCTTCCTAGCGAGCGAAACAGCAATCTTCGTTCCACCACACAGTGCCTCGCGTTTATATTACCATAGCGTATTTCCCGCTGTTGCCTTAGTACTTCCTATTTCTCACTCTCATGCTCTAGATGCTCTCTACGTCACACTCTCTCTGTTCTGCGCCCTATGTATCAGTTAATTTTTCTTGTGCTCACCTTCTCCCTTTTTCTTACACTTCAACTTTAACGTTCTCTCTATCTTTTGTTTGCCCTCTCACACTTTATAAGTCTCTCTCTTTCTCACACTCACTCTTTTCCTCACACTGTCTCCTTTGTTACACTCTTATGTATCACATTCTTTCTAACGCTCACGCTTTTGCTCTTCTTTATATCTCAACTCTTACGTTATTTCTCTCAATCTCTCTTTCCTTTCAAGCTCTCGCGATTGCACCAGCGTCAGGTCGCTACCCACTCCCATCCTCCATCACGAGCCCGTCTCTTCCCGGAGTAAACATCATCCCCTGATCGGTGGCATTACTGGCCTTGCGTGAGTTATTTTCATACAGAGCTCGCTGGGGCGTCTTTTTCCGCGGCGCATGCGCCTACCTCATCGATGTTCGCGATTGCATCCTGCTCGGTGAGCCGAGTGGCGTTTCTCTGAAAATGTATAACCCACCCAAGACCTATGCTTCTTGGCCTTTTTTTTTTCCTTCTTATTCCCACGCGACTTGCAGGGACCAGATTACGGGGCGCCAGCTTGCAAGCCACTCAATTGCAGCACTCTTCCTGAATTTTGTCCATATTTCTCTCTCTCTCTCTCTCTTTTAATTTTTTTTTTGCAATTTGCTCTTCAAGCAAGTGCCGTTCATCAAACTCACATATCGAGCCAATGTTCTTACTCGTCGAGTGTGCGTAGAAACTTTCGGTCCCACTCTATCTTATTCCGCGCTATCAATATTTCTTTTTCCAAAGCTCATGTTCATGTGAAGCTTGTGTGATGCAGTCTGACCGTGATCTGACTTTCAGCCATGCGTAGCAACTGGTTTAATATTTTGGGAAGGTGTAGCCGTCAGCAAGAAAGTAAACATGGAAGCAAATGCGGTCACAGCGTATTTTTCTGCCGAATGACAACTCTCAGTAAAGAAGATCCTGGCACATTGGCCCACGGTTTCGGGCATGAACAACGCCGCGAAAGCGCAACTAAACTGCCCGAAAGCCACCGGACTCGACGAGCATCTGTGAACTACCAACACGAATTTCGATTTTATGTGTTCTCACAAACTGTTCCTTTCGTTCTTATAGCGTGAGCTACAGTGGCTGAGGTTGAGCAGTTTCGCATGGCTATAGTGAAGTAGAATATGGTATATATCTTCTAGCTCACTATACGCAGGGCTTACTGTGAAGAGTGCTGCGTACGCGTGAAGGGCAGAGACGTCATACGGTGCACCACCGCCGTGCGGGCCTCGCCGGTCAGCGCGTTTTACAAGAGTGACGTCGTAGCCGCAGCAGACGCATTGTGAACGTATACCCCGTGGCTCCTGCGCATCAAGCCACCCGGCCCTCTTCTTCTTTGGTCGTGTCTGCCGCGGGGCTACATACATATAGCGGGGCATTTGCCAGTGTGCTGCAGCTGTGGCGAAGGAGAGCGAAACTCCTGCTCAGCGGGGCGTCCAGAAGAGCGTAGAAGCTCGACTCCAATTAGGTTCCGAAGCAGCTGCCGTGCAATTAGAGGATTGAGAGTGAAAAAAATTCGGCAGATTCCACGTACCTAGGAATCGACGTTGTGCGAAGCATGTGGAGGGAAAGCGACAATGTTGCATTTTTTTTATTGAGCGACACGTCACGAAATGGCGCTAAATATATGTGCACGCACAGACATATGTTGAATAGTTGTAAGTGTTTTTTATATAACCACTTGTTTGCACTGTCGTAACGATGCCAACTGGAACATGCGTATTAGAAACACCAGGAGCTGATATGAAGCGCTGATGCTCGCGAGAATACTGGCACAGGACACTGCTACTAACCACAGTAGACGTTAATTCTACGTGGCGGCTGTATCAAAGGAGTACATATGTAATGTTTATAAATCTGGGTAGAGAGCACTGCAACCACTATGAACGTTTCACGAAGATTAGCGTCTAATTGACAAGTAGTTCTGAAACCAGGCGTAGCTCTGTGGTAAAATGCTTCATTGCCACGCAGAATGCTTGGGTTCGATTCCAGCTCGGACCCATACATTTATTATTTGCATTTGTCGGGTGGACGCTGCCAAAGTCGGGTATTCCTTAACGCTCGTGCGTTAAAATTGCCCATGTGTGCTCTCGTCGTTCCTGGGTAGATACTAAGTGTCAACCACCTGTGGCACATACCCGCATACCAGCGGCACATACTCTCCCATGGGTATGTGCCACTGTCTGGCGAGAAGTGTGTGACGACGTATGTGACGAGACTGTGACAATATTCATGCCTTGACAAGCGCGTCATATTCGTCAAACCATCTTGCCCTCCCATGCTGATTTTGGTTGACGCCAAGTTAAGGGGGCGACCACGAGAGCAACCAAACGTAAGCGGCTAGATAGATAGATAGATAGATAGATAGATAGATAGATAGATAGATAGATAGATAGATAGATAGATAGATAGATAGATAGATAGATAGATAGATACGCTCAAAGTCGCCGAAGCTCGCTAAGAAATGCTTGGCATTTAAAAACGAACAGAAGGAAGTGGAACGTGCTGCGGAGGAACGTCTAGCAGAGCGGCGTCTCCAGGAGATTAGGCCTCGTGTCGGACTATCCCGGCAGTAGCAACAAGACGCCGTCGATAAGTTCGAGGCTCCCGCAACATATTTCCTCGAATAACTGAGCTCATTAAGCCACTGCTAATTTTTTTCTCGTGTTATATCTTCTCTCGCTTATGTATTATGCCTCCTATCCCCCGCCACACGCGTTGACGTAGCCAACCAAGCCAAGCCTGGTTAGTCTTCCTGTCTTTCTCCATAACTTCTCTTTCTGCCGATGCACTTTCTTCATTTGCTCTAGTCCCAGACTCCTGAAATAGTGTAGAATTCGTCAGCTAAGTTAAGAACCATTATAATTTACCCTTATGCGCATAAAATCGAAAAAAGGCCACCCGCACTTTCGAACGAGCGGAACTCGAGTAAGTAAGGGGGCGCTGCGAGCGCTCGATGGTGACGGACGCACTCCACATCGCCTCCGTAGATTTTCTGCTATTTCTGCGGACATCCACCTTGGTACCCCTGAAACTTGGATTAATCGTCACCGCCAAGTTCTCCGCTTCGCCTAGACAACACCTTCGTCCAGGTGGGTCTAGTTTTGACAACTTGAGGGACGTCCTTCACTCCCGGCTACAACGCCGCCTCGCTAAGGGCTCTCAGCCCGGCGATAGCGGCCGCTAACGTGGTTACGGGCTATGATCCTACCTCAAGCCAAATGCTGTCCATGGAGATTTCATCCTCCGTAAACACTATGCCATCAGAAGACGAATACCTCGACGACATGGTGAGACTGCGGCAACGCGAGCAAGCGAAATCGAAGTCTGCGTCTCAACAACAACGAGACGCCACAGCGGGCCACCATTCCCCAGCCTTGCAAGGAACGCTGGCGCGCCATCCCTCCGTTGGTGTGCCTACCTCTGCCCCGTCATCGCAGCCAGCGAAGCAACGCAAGTGGCGTCCGCGTCAAACTCCTCGCCTCTCTCGCGACGACTACATCGTAGTAGTGAAACCTACTACGATGTAGTCGTAGTAGGTTTCAACCTACTACGATCGCGCGGGCGACGCCATCCGCAGCTACCTCGGCGACCGGACTACCACGCAAATTCAAGTGTGGCCGATCTGGGAACAAAACATCTTGGTCTGTAGCACCACCATTTTGCCTATGGCACAGCGACTCCTTGGGGACTTCCAGCTGCAAGTGGGGGATCAGCAGCTGCCCGTTCGGGGCCACGCCAAGGCGCCAGGGGATACATGCAAGGGCGTCATCAACATAAACCCTGCTGAAAGCCCAGAGAAGATAAAGTCAGAACTGCACTGGCCTCGAGGTACTATCTTCGCGGTCCGCAAACTCGGAGATTCCGCGGTGGCGGTGGTGACTTTCAAGGGCACGAAGTTACCCCGCTTCCCCTTCTACCACTGCGTGGCGACGTACATCCACGCCTACAAGAAAACGGTCCCTGTTTGCACCAAGTGCGGTACCATCGGTCATCGACCACCTCAGTGTCCTCACCCCGCTCCAACCCAGTGTGCCAAATGTGGAACCCCCGCACCTGCAGGTCTCAATGCCCACGACTGCCACCCCAAGTGCCTCCTCTGCCACGGCACCCATGAGACTGGGACCAGTGGCTGCAGGGCAAAATAGCGGAAACGCAAGCAGCCCTCAACATCTCCTCGAGGGACCACCTCATATTTGTCACAGTCAGACAGCGGTACCAACCTGCATCAGTCGGCTCCACCACTCCACGCCGACACTCAAGCATTCCCACCACTCGAAGCACCAGCGGCGGTACCTCAGGTGAGCAGTTGGGCAGGGAATGCTGCTTCTAAGCCTCTCTCACCCCCTTCTGTTGATCTTCTTTCTCCCGAATTTGCGGCCCTTCGCCAGCAAGTTGCGGCACTTCAAAAGCAAAATTCTCTTTTAACTAAACAACTCGAACTCTTAAATAAGCGACTTCAACCCCAACAACAGTGCACTGCAAGGCCATCCGGTATTGCCTCCTCTGTCCAGGCGGCTACGCCAGCTACGTCCAAGCTTAGTCCTCGCGCTAAGTCCACTCCCATTAAACCGCCGGTTCAATCAGCCATGTGTACTCCAGCACTCGGAAGCGGTGCCACATCTACTCCAGAAGCTCTTGAGGCTCTTGGGGCACCTCAGGTTCTCTTGCCCGCTAACCCAACTCTCCCTAGCGAAGAGCGCGCCCCGCGCGTAGAGGAACGCCTCACGCGCGTCGAAGCTCGATTATTCACCTCCTCACCATCTTCTCGGTCCAACGCATAGTAGTAGAGGTTACCCAGGCTATTCAAGCCTGGGCAATCACCCAGTTTCAACCCAAGGCATCGCGTTCCCGCTTCTGCTCGGTGAGCAGTGAGGGTACAGCTCCACGGCGTCGTCGTAAGGTGGCTACCACCACACCGCCGTCGGACAATTCGGCCTCCGTGCCCCTCTCTGCCTCTGAGGATTCCGAGCGGGACATGGAGGACCAAATATAAAACCTAAGACAGTCACGATGGCTACCAATCGTACATCCCGTTCAAACATTGCGTCTAAATTCGAGATCATACAGTGGAACCCTGGAGGCTTCGGGAACAGGCAAAAGCGTTCACATCTTTCCCTTTTCCTCAGCTCACTTGGCTCTCAGCCGGCCGTCTTGGCACTCCAAGAATCTGGCCCTGCTCCATCCCTTTCTGGATACTGCTCCTATGTAGGCGGCACCACCACATGCCTCCTCGTGCATAAAGCTTACACGGCGATACAGATTGACCTCGATCTGGATCTTCCTTACGACTACTGCATGATATCAGTGCTGTCTCAGCGGAGGGGCCGACCATCAATACATATCTTAAACGTGTACCGCCCCCCTCGCCTTGCGAGGGCTTCGTTTGCGCATCTCTTCCATCGGGCGCTGCGTATAGCGGCCCGACAACCACTGGTGATTGTCGGGGACTTTAATGCCCCCAGCCCTCACTGGGGTTACCACTACGAGAAGGCCCGGGGCAGAGAGCTCAAGGAGCTCATTTCCTCGCTGAGCCTGACGCTTCTTACCGATCCGGCACAACCCACACGTTACGGGAACTCGGTCACGCGAGACACATGCCCCGACCTCTCCCTCACCCGTCACATCCGCTATGCTACATGGGAAAATTTAGGCGAAACCCTAGGCAGTGATCACTTTTTACTCCGCATTTCGTTCACACTGCGGCAGAAAATGCGCCAACACTGGGGCCAAGCCCGTCTCACCGATTGGACTCAGTTCAGAATGCAACCATTCCCCGCGGTCCTCTCCTCGACCGAATATGCAGCGTGGGCATCATACGCTCTCCATATGAAACAAGCGAACACTCGCACGCTTGCAACCTCTAATTTGACTCCTGCAATCGATCCACACCTCCTACATCTTTGGCACGCTCGCCGCAGGCTCATAAGGCACTGGAAACGCAACAAACTTAATCGGAAACTTCGCGCTCGCATTGAGGCGCTCACTGCAGAGGTGGCCGCATACTCCGCACAACTTTACGATGCTAACTGGGCAGACACCTGTTCGAAGGCTGCAAACCAGATGAGCTCTAAGAGTGCGTAGCGACTCTTTAGAAGCCTTCTCGATCCCTCCACCACCAGGGGAAAAACGCAACGCCAGCTCCACCGTATTCTGCATGCCTTTCAGGGCACTACGGGAGAACTCGCGCGAGAACTTTGTGACCGCTACATCTGCCGCACAATTGATCCCACAGGCCCAGCATATACGTATTCTGGCGCCCCTAACACCGACCTCGACGCCCCATACACGCTTTCTGATTTACGATTTGCACTCACGAAAATAAGACGGGGCACGGCCCCTGGACGCGACGGAATCACAGTATCGCTCCTGGCAAATCTTCCCGACCAAGCACACCACTCGCTACTCCACCTTATAAATTCGATATGGGACGGCTCTCCGCTTCCAACGGAATGGACCACATCGGTCGTGAGATTCATTCCCAAATCGGCAAAGTCCGTTAGTATTGAGGCACTGAGACCCATCTCACTTACGTCTTGCGCAGGCAAACTCATGGAAACCATGGTTCGCGAACGCCTTTCCGCTTACTTGGAGGCCAGGAGGACCTTTGCCGACACGATGTTTGGCTTTCGCCCGCATCTGTCAGCGCAGGACGTCCTGCTCCAGCTTCAACACGATATCATAGAGCCGACTACTATGCGCCATAACGATAAAGCCGTGCTCGCTCTCGATCTCCGCGGGGCGTTCGACAACGTCAAACACAGCACTATACTCACTAACCTGTCTACCACAAACTGCGGGCAGAAGACTTTCAACTACATTCGCGCCTTTCTATCACATCGCACCGCCTTCATTCGCCTTAATTCTACCGAACATGGCCCGTACTTATTAGACACGCGGGGTACACCTCAAGGGGCAGTCCTGTCTCATCTGCTTTTTAACCTGGCGATGATGAACCTCCGTTCTCTTCTAAGTGAGGTCGAGGGAATACAACACGCACTATATGCGGACGATATCACAATCTGGACCAACACCGGCTCCTTAGCGCAAATCGAAGAACGCCTGCAAAAGACTGCCCTTCTGGTGGACACCTACGCAGGTTCATGCGGCTTGTAGTGCTCTCCAGCTAAATCGGCTCTTCTTTCAGTCTCTCCGCTACCGCCGCCTCAAATTTTTCTTCCATCCGGGCCCGTCCTGTCAGTGCAAAATATTCGGGTTCTTGGCCTTCACCTCACATCGCCCTTGGATCCAAAGGGCACAATAGCAGGCCTCAGACGCACCAGCGAACAGGTGAGCCGCATGATACGGCGAGTTTCTACCAAGCGCGGCGGCCTCCGCGGGTCTCAGTCCCTCCGATTGGCCCACGCGTTTGTGACCAGTCGCGTCCTCTACGCGTTGCCTTACCTTCGCCTGCGTCGTTGACACGAGCACCAGCTGGACGTCCTTCTTCGTTCAGTATACAAATGCGCTCTGGACCTACCTATTGCAACTTCCAACAGCCGATTCGCGGCTCTGGGGGTACACAACACCTTTGCAGAGATGCGCGAAGCTCATATCGCGTTAACCAAATCAATCGACTGTCGCAGACGCCTTCAGGGCGCCGTCTCTTACACAGACTTGGCCTTAACCCGATATCTGACGAAGACACTATGCAGTCGGTACCAGAGCTCTGGCGTCAAAAGCTATGGGTGGAACCTCTACCCCGTAATATGAACTCCAACCTCCATCCTGGCCGTAGACTAGCACGCGCCGCGGCCCTTCATATGCGACACTCCAATCGTCCTGGTGTTTTCTACGTGGACGTCTCGGGTCCCTCCCCGTCGGGTCACTTCACGGCTGCCGTGATTACGGGGGGCAAACACGTAGATGGCCTCTCCTTACGAGCAGACACAGTAACGCACACTGAAGAGGTTGCCATGGCCTTGGCCGCCTCTCACCCTGTCTCACGCACCATCCTGACGGACTCGCGCTCGGCCTGTTCTCAGTACCTTCAGGGTTCCATTGCCCCGCTGGCGGCTAGCCTACTACAGGCAGCCTCTTGGCGCTTTAACCCTCATCCCATTCGTATAGTCTGGACCCCAGGCCACTCGGGCCTGCCCGGCAACGAGGCGGCAAATGCCGCTGCCCGCGCTTCTCCTGTCCGGGCCGTTGCCCCTTTATGTCCCGAGACGGAATCTGGCAATACCAACCTGACGCGCTTTCGCGAAATTTTGGCTTATTACCGGGCTTCGCGCCACCTCTACCCGTACCCCGCACGCGGTTTGGAGAAAGCGGACGAACGACTGCTACGCCGCCTGCAGACGAACACCATTATCAGTCCGGTGGTCGCCAGGCACTTTTTGCCGGAAATCAATGGCACCTGCTCGACCTGTCATGTCCTCGCCGACACATATCACGTCGTAGCATCGTGCCCAGTTAATCCCGTCCCTTTCTCATCCCCTTTTCCTATCCCAACTAGAGAGGCTTGGGAAGAACACCTGCTCGGCTGCTCTACCTTGGCTGCACAACGCTCCTTGGTGGAGCGCGCACGGGCAGCTTCCAGCTCCACTGGCGTTCCGGAATAGGGTCTTGCCACTCTAGCACGCCCATGGGCCACGTCGGCACTCTTTAGTAGACTTTTTCTGAAATAAATGTTTTTTACCACCACCACCACTCGAGTAACTGCGTCGCACAGTGGTGGGGTATTCGTGAATGTTGCGGAATATGGTCTGGTTTGTGAATGCTCAATTGTTGTTTTGTCTTTATTATTCATATTTATTTAATGAAGGAGAAGCGTTGCCTTCAACGAGCGGTGAGACGCTGATGTTGGCTTGTGCCCCACCATTGGTTGAAGGCTAGTGTTGCTTCCAACACATCTACTCTAGTCGAGAAAGCGTCACGTCAAGCGAAAGCGAAGTAAAGACGCCCTTGACGAAATTCTGAACGTGCGATTCATTACCTACGTATACGGGGTGGATTGTGAACGGTTGTGCAGTGCAAGGAAGGAAGGAAGGAACATAACTTTATTTCGGTCCTGCGGAACGCGACTGAGTCACGCAATCGGCTCAGTCCCACGTAGCAGAGCAGTCGGTTTTTTACTACAAGACGCTGCCTGCGTCGGCCTTGGAAGGCGAGAAAGAGAGAGAGATAGGGGGAAGAGGGAGCGACAATTGGCACGAGACGCGAGCATGCGCAGTTGGGTTGTTGACGGCGCCGCCGACAACCGATCCACGACATGGTGTGACTAATAATTGTTCCGCATTTAAAAAACGCCAGGTCTGCACGGAACTTAGCACGGCCGCAGTGAAAGCTGGAAGACGGCCTTTCGGAGAATTTTTAAACACTCTTTGCGTAACTCCTATAAGCAAACTTGCAGGGTTCCCACTATGCCACTAATATTTGCAATTTTCGTGTAGTAGGTACGCATTCTTGTTCTTGTTCCCCTTCTTTTGTGGCTGATACCCACTGCGGGGCATTGGTTAAGAATTGAACGGTGTTATAATATATTACAAAATTTTAGAATATTGGAGGTTAGACAAAATTACATATTTAAAATGAAATTTTCATGCCCAGTCAACTGTACAAAATTCTCCGTTCTCCGGAGAAGCGTCGTATTCGCTACAAACTTGCAAGGAATTTTGCGAAATTTTGGGATGTTCTGACTGACAAAGACGAAGAATTATGTCCAAGCTTATGAATTATGCCCAAGATTATAGACGACCCACTCATTATGTGATTCCCATTGTGTGACACCTGGTTGTTTTTTTTGTTTTTTTGCTGTTGTAAAACGCATTATTACTCATATAAACGCGATTCCTTTCCTGACATCAAGCCTGCGTAAGGGCAGTTCGCAACGGAGTTTCAAGCACTGGGCTGGCACTCAGGAGACCTCGGTTTAAACCTCATTGTGTCATTAAAGTTTTTTACTTATGTTTTTTTTTGCCCGACAGTGGTTACGGCCTTCGGTAGCAGCGGCGGATAACCACGGCGCATGTGACCTTTGTTATGATCGCATAGCCGCTATCAAAGTAAAACAAAACTTGATGTATATGTATCATTAGGTGCAACTCATTACAGTACTCGAATGAACTGCCCATGTAATATCGCTTTATGGTCAATGACTTCACGGTCATGACATGGTGGCCTGTTCTTAGTTGGTTACTACTGTACTGTAGTGGTAATTACCATTCTTGGCGTTATTTCTGGAGGGACAAGCAGCGTCCAGAACTATCCAAAAGCCGTCATTTCGACCACATCTTAAACTGCTGAGACGTGAACCACATCAATAAATTATGTTTCTATTTCTTCAGAACAGCGTCCATAAGGGCAGCTCTGTAACTTGAAGATTTACAATAGCCGACCAGATACGGGACACTGCACAGTGCAAGGCCGTCTGTTGCTGTCTGGTTACAAAGCGCAGTTGCTTTCTTCTATTGCCTAGCTGACCCGACGTTGGCACATGAACGATTGCGTCGTGGGAGGGTCAGTAGCATGTCATTTAATTCGTTTGTGAAGTTTCCAAGCACAGGCCTTAGCAGCCTCACTGCTGCTAGAAACGGTAATCGGATGAGTGCTGTCGCACAGACATAGTTCGTTTTCTTTTTTCATCTCTCTCTCTCTCTCAACTTCATGCCCCCCTTCCCATTTCCCCAGCGAAGGGTAGCAACCCGGGCATGTGCCTGATTAACCTCCCTGCCTTCTTTCTTGTTATTCTTGTCCTCTCCTGTCCTGTGCTTCTCTCCTACATCTTTATTCTTCACTTGCTGAAAAAAAATGGCCGAAGTTCAAACAAGCCCTACCTCCTCCTTTCAAACAAACATAGTTGACCACCAGTAAAAAGGATTTGTCTAATGTTTCTGCACGAATAAAACAAAAAATACCGAAACGCATACGTTGTATCTTTGTGTGATTCCAGGCCACTCTTATTCTTTATAAAATAGTTTGGGTGTACATGTTTATTATTCCCTTTATCAGGCGCTGTTACCAAAGTCAAAGTCCCGGCGAAGTCATCAACAGAAATCAATGACTGGTCTGTAGCGTTATGTTCGTGCCTGTATCCTAACTGTAACTGGTAAGAAATATGGTCACTTCTCTCAGCATCAAAGCAGCATCAGAGGTCATGCTGTTCACAAAAGACAGAACAGAGAGAAGAAGGAGCTTTTGGGAAAGCGTCAAGAATGTTGTTATTCGGCCAGAAGCCCGTCTATTGAAGCTCACATGGAGGTCTCACGTTTCAACGGGGCTCAATAAAAATAACACGGCTGGTAGGCTTCAAGTATTGCCTACATTGCATTGGTTGCATTCGGGCTACACGAAAATTGACAATACAGAATCAAAACAAGAAAGATTCATTGCGAAGCCGGTGTCCTTGGACCTTAAGCTCGCTTTTCAGTAACATTACACTATTGCACCATAGGTAATGTCTTGTTCACTATCGAGACTTGGGCCATTGCGCTTTGAACAGGCCTGGACTGTTGACTCGATAAAAATAAGGTAACATATAAGCAATTCAATTATTCATTTTTAAAAATCAATTAAACCAAAGGAAGGTAGGAGTGGTTCTTGTCAAAAGAACAGTGCTGTCGCGTTGCTCATTTGCATTGCAGACATTTAAATGCAATACAGTTGCTCTGTACCATGAATAGATTCGGTGTGGGCTTATCGTTTTATTTTCAGAGGCCACTTGAAGGCAGCAGCTTTTCTAGCTTCGGTGAAGGTTGAAATAGAAGTAACATCGGCTGTTCTGGCTCGAACTCACCTATGTATAGTCCTACTTACAAATGACACAATGACCGACTCACTCATGAGCAGGTTTACAGCTTCTGCGTCAGAATATGTCCAACTCACGTTACTGATTACACCCTATCTTTCGCTTAGCTGCGTTTCAAGCAGACCAGACTCTGGGTGGTACATCAAACGTATAAATTGGGCCACGGCGCTCATTCAACATCCTGTTGAAACCTGTCTACGTCATTGTTGACCAACTTTACCACTTATCTCTCTTTTCGCTGTTCACGTATCTCTCTTAATTACATAGTGCGAGAAGGCGACCCAAATAAAGCTCCGTTATCCTTCTATTTTTTCTTGCCTTCCGTTTATTTTTCTTTCTATTTTTTACTTGTATTCCCACTATCACAAAATACGCTTTTCGTTCACACCATCATTCCTTATTGTAAACTATTACTGTTTTTTTTCAAACTCGCTCATCTTCTGGCTGACACCTTCAGCTCGCCCGTTACGCCACAGCTCGCGTGCACATATTAGCCTATTCGATTCGCGCCAGCCTTCACGCACCGGCGTGGAAGACAAATTTTTCCACTCCGGCGGCTTGCGGTTGCACAGAAAACTACGAAGGCTTACAAAGCCGCTCTTCCATCACT
Organism: Rhipicephalus microplus; assembly: GCF_043290135.1. Lineage (NCBI taxonomy): Eukaryota > Metazoa > Arthropoda > Arachnida > Ixodida > Ixodidae > Rhipicephalus > Rhipicephalus microplus. The sequence continues at coordinate 27,463,458 of NC_134704.1, read as the reverse complement.
GACACTTTGGGCGCTCCCGGCGCGTCACCTCTGCGATCGACGATCGTTAAAGCCCTCTTCGAAGAGAATGCGGCCCGAGGATCCATGTTCTTGCATCGTATCACTCGGCGGTCGTTACCAAAGCAACGAACGCGAAAGCGAAGGGTTGAAAAAAAATTACACAGTTTATTCGCTATCAGCTCACTCACTCGAGGGGCTGAATGCCCATCTTTCGGCAATAGGAGTACACAATATGGTAGCGACTGAGTAAGGCTGGTGTTTTGCTAAAAAAGATTTGAACTATGGGGAAAAGCTTAAGGACGCCCGAAAATGCAAGAGCTCGGCGGCCGAGACCTGTAACATATAAAACACCAAAGTAGATATGGGCAGGGCAACCTGGGTTCAGACGCCACCGCTGAAAAAATTCAGTTTAGATATATAGATGTGCACATACAAACATACACCAGTACATGCATAAAAGGTAACTGAATCACCTCTCACCCCCAACCCCTTGGCTGCTTCATTGCTCTATATACTGGTTTCAAGTCTTAACCTGTAAAAAATGTATTAAAAAATGTATTAGGAATACATAAGAGAGATCAAAACCATTTACTACGATACTTATTTCTACAGAGCACATCTGCAGCTGAACTGAGCTGCCCCCTTCCTGCTCCCTCCCCCAAATAATTTACCCCTGCCCTGCGGTAGCTCTTCTTCAGCCCTACAGCTACTTTCTTTTGCACCTGGCTTGAGGCATTGCGTAAGCTGTCCCTACTCTGCACCAGCTATGCTCTATCCCTGTGCCTGCTAGAGTTCTGCGCTAGTTCTGCTCCAGCCTTATGCCGGCGCTGACCTGTGTCATGTCTTCTGCAACCCTTCGCCTGCTCCCGTTCTTGGTCTTTCCTGGACCCGACGAGCTCCCAACCTGCACCTGATCTGCGCTATCTCTTCTACAACCCGGCGCGTGCTCCTGTTTTGCGCCCGGCCTGCACCATCCCCGCATCTACTCTCGTTCTATGCCCATCCTGCACCTGGCCTACGTCATGAATGCTACAGCCTCCACTCGTTGTGCGCCTGGCCTCCGCCATCCCTGTACAGCTCTGCTCCTGTTGAACAATTATCACCATTCTTGCTACACGCCTGCGCCTGCTGCCACTCTGCGCCTGGACCAAACCTGGCATGTACCTGAAATGGGCCCGCTCTGCGCCATGTTTTCTTCAGCTCTATGTCTGCTCCCCTTCTTCGCCTGTCCTGTGCCCGACCAACTACCAACATGCACCTGACTTGCGCCATCCCTGTGCTTGCGCCCGATGTGAAATATGGCCTCCGCTATGCATGCATCTGCTCCTGTAGTGCGCCTCAACTGCATCATCTCTGCTGCTGCCATGCGTCTGCTTTCATTCTCTACCCATCCTTCACCTGGCCTGCGCCATAAATGCTACAACCCTACACCTGCTCTTGTTCTACACTTGGCCTGCACCATCCCTGCTACAATCACACGCCTGCATCTGATGTGCACATATGGCCTGCGTCATTCCTGCTACACCCCTGCGTGCGCTCCCCTTTAGCGCCTGGGCCGCGCTTGGCCTGCGTCATGCCTGCTAAAATACTGCGCCTGCACTAATTTCTCATCTGTCCTGCACCAACCTGTGCCTGAACTACCACTGAAAATGTGCGTACCCGACCAGTACCTAATCTTAGATTGTCCATTCGCTGGTCGGTACTGAGCCCGAGTCTGCAAAAAACTGGGCATGCACCCCATCTGCGTAAGGCCAGAACGTCTGTCTTAGTTGCTCCACCTATGTCTAGGTTGGTAGACTTCAAATTTTGGTTTCAAAGCATGGCTTCTGTGAAAGCTTGTTGATATGAGTTCCCGATAAGCCCTTTTGACTTTTAATAGAAACTCGAAACATGTGACATTACGTCTGAAAAATCTGCAAGCAGACCAGAACCATAACTTCTTTCTTGCACTGCACTGGTTGATTGTACTGAACGACTTTTACGTTTTTTAATCACAGCTGAAGTGCACAATTTAAATAAAAATTACAAGGAATAGCCAAGTTATGAAAAGCAATCTCTATAATAGAAGACATTGAAACGGTAGGTAGAGTACCACAGAACACAAAGCAGCAAAGAGCACGTGCCGGAACGTAGCGTATATCACCGCGATACATATAAGAAACGCGACACATATGTACACAAACAAAACTGGTACCAACCTTGCTCTACGCCTGAGTCATGTTTTCTATAAGTACCCTTTAAAACACGGTTCATTTATTAGTGTTCAACTTGCCCGAGTAGCGGCCCTTATGTACGTTTCCCGGTAGATATTCACTCTTCAAGTAGGAATAATAAAATTGCGTACTAATTGTTTAGCACATCGTAATTCAAATTGCAGCGCATTAGAAAAATGCTGCTTTAATGAATGCGAACATCCTCTTGATAAGAAACCTGTTTTTATTGGGAACAAATATTGCTGCAAACGGGACAGTGAAAGCAACATGCGAAAAAACATACCAAACTGCAACTCTATGGCAAATATATTTCTTACTGCTCGGAAACATGTGGTTCATAATACATTACCTGTCCCATATAAACGAAAACCAACGTAAAATTGAAACACGGAATGCTGCCCTCCCCTTCCCCTCTCATAAAAAGAAGACAAAACAAAGCACTGCACCCAATTTCTTTCGCTTGTGACATCAACCCGACTTCGTTAACTGAACACAACAAAACTTCACGCATAACAGCGCACTGCTTATTGATGCGCATGAAGTGCATCGTTTGACAGTATGCAGATAACTCCTGGTTGTTCTTTTTTTCTATATATTCTTAGCGTTGGTATTAAGAGATGCAGCACCTTCGCTTGACACGGCCCTCCGGAAGCGCGAGAATTAGATTGCCCTGATAGACGAACAGGACTTCGTCTCCTCCTGCTAAACATGCAAATGAAAATGAAGCTTTCTTCAACACCGTGCTTCACGTATGCATGAAAATCTAGGGTGCTGTGTTTTTTTTTCCTTCTCTCCACACTCGCCGGCTGTAAGCTTGAGTGTGCTGGCCAGAAAATTGTGTTCGTTGTCTACCACTTCTTCGACAGAAGCTCATTTGTCGCTTCCATGCATTCGTACGGTTCGAGTAATAACTCTTACCAGCGCTGACAGACCCGTCCAGAATATCAAAGTGCTCGCGACGGTACAGTTTTGATTCACGAGCTTACAACGCTACGTACGGACACGGAACTTGCAAAGAGTGCGTTCTAGTGTCGTAAATTGAATACGAAATGTCACTCGCAAAGATTTCCTTTGTGATTTTCTGCAAATATTTCCTGCCTTTGCGACGAAAAGTAGCACGTTGATCAAAAACAAAGTGTAAAAATGTCTACTTTCAAAAGGCCTCATTTAAAATTACAAACATCTAACTCTGGGTAATTGGAATAATTGCGTAACCAAATTTATTCGAAACCACCTCACTGACGCGTGCCATTTTAAAAATCGCTGCTGTGTTCAGTTCTATGCAGTGAACAAATTGTAGAAAATATAAACCTGTTACTGGACATTCATTGCACGCAAAACTGTGCGAGTGAGAGGCAAAAGTTTTTAATAAAGAACAAAGAATTCTGCCAGCATACAAAGAATTTACATGCTACTCTGTGTAGGGCTTGACTCAAAAATCTTGGTGTTCATCTTCCGAAGAAAAAAAAATAAAATGTAGCCTGTCTCAGTAACCACTGATAACTTTTCTGATAGTATTATTTTCGCGCATAATTACATGGGGTCCAAGTGAAACTTCCGTAAAAATGCATCCCGCGTCTTCTCCTGGAAGAGTAAAACGTTTAAATTGAACTTGTAATGAACTGAACTCTACTGATAGGTTGAAGACACTAGAGTAAACGGCACATCATTAACGGCAATGCACAGCATTTCTGTCTGTTGTTAGTGGTTAATTAACAATGTTACAGCGACTTTCTGGTGCCTTCACAAACGCCTTCCCTTTTCATTCACTGCCGGTCTTTTACACAGCTTGTTCAATTCTTAAACACACTGAAGATGATAAAAACGAACCGGAAACGAGTTGGAACGTCATTACATGACGTTACCGCTTGGTAAAATGTTGGCCGATGGCGAAGAAATTTCAAACACAGGTGAAGTTCAGGAAGCTTGAAACGCATTCCGTTCTGAAGGCTGTGAAAATCACGTTAGTTGTAGAAGGCTTTCAAAAGAGGGTATGGGGGAAGTAGAGGATCAATACACCGACTGAAAGGAAAAGAAAGAGTTACACGACTTTTTTTCTCTTTAATGTGTCTTAAAGATGCATAGAATACCCGGTCAAATTATCTTTTTAATGAAGATATGGCTAATCTACTTGTCGTATCTTTCTATTTCTGCCAAGCTTTCTTGTCAACGAGAGCTCGTATGATTGGGAATAGTCTCCCAGCACAGCAGCAACTTCCCCACTCGCTTCGGAAAAACGTGTCCGCGAATGTTGCCGAACATCGTCTGCGAGTGGTTCAAATCACGCAATACGAAACAAACACAAAATGCCCTTTAAAAACCTTAGAGAATTACTCACATTCGTTCACGCCGGTTCTGTAGTAGGTGGAGCGTGAAATGCGAAGGGAAACAGAGCTTCGGTTCTGTGGTTAACAGAGTTACCTCAATAGAAAAGGGTGTACAGGGCGTACGGAGGGACAGCGATTGCGTCCCGCGAAGTTGAAGCACAGCAAACCAAGGAGCGACTGCACGCAAAAGACACAAGCGTGCACCCTAATCACATTTCGTGCAACACCGCGTCTTATGGGGAGCCGCAAATTAAAGCGCTACCGTGACAAGCAAGAGAAATTGCTTCCCCATGCTTGCAGAATATGATATGAAAGCTTCACTACGCCACGCGCGTGGAAGAAAAAAAACACACAGGCATAGTGACTGCCTTGAAACACCCAGATTCCACTGACTTCACACAACCACGTACCATTGAACAGATACATGAATATGACAGAAGAAAAAATGTTTCTTTTTGTGTTGATAAGGTTGGTAGCAAGGCGCCAGAATGAAATACTCCGAGCGAATGTGATGGAACGTTGTAGTAACGCGAATCCAGGCCGTGAGAACGTTCAAAAAAATAATCTTGAGATGTAAGAAACGCCGTGTACAGACGAAGTAAAAACAAAAAAGCTGTCATTACTACCATGACACGAGTAATAGAATGATTACCTAGAAACAAAAAACTGTGCAATGGAAATGAATGACAAACGTGGAGAGAATATAAAAGCACAAATATTTTGGCAATACGGAAAAAGGAATGAAAAATTTCCGCCCTTTTTTTTTCTTCTGTCGCAAGAAGTTTTTGTCTTTTTTTTTCGAAGGCGGAGAGGGGGGTTGGGGGCACCTCGTTAATTTAGGGTGGAGGAAAACACCTTCTTGAAATTGTCATTTTATGCTCTTTGTGCCATAGTTATGAAATATCTCGGAGATTGGGGGGAGGGGGGGGGCATGGCCCTGGTGTACAATCTCTGGCTGCGTCACTGTTTCTAACAATGGGGCAAATGTTATCTCTCTGGGACAGCTTTACAATGTAAAGAAGGATAGTTGGTACTTTCGCAAAAGATATCACGGATACAGATACGACTCCATGATTCTTTGGACGCCCGTTAAGTCATGATTCTTCACGCATGCCCAGAAGTTAATAGAATATACTACACCCCAGGGGCACACCAAAAGCGAAATCAGTCGTGATAGCGTCAAGGAGACGATATGAAACTGAATATCATCACCTGGTTGGGTGGATGTGAAAGCTAGTCCTAATTAAATCTTACATAACTACATATTTATTTTCGAGCTGCGATGCCTTACTTAATCTCGAAAGACAGAGAGAGGTTACATAAGGCATCCTTTTGCACCTGGACGGTGTGGTTCAAGGATCTCTCAACATAAAAAAAAATCGCAGCCATAGTGAGACAGAAATCTCATCGTGATCAAAGATTCAAGCTAACAAACACGGACAACGCAGATACATAGTCTAGACACACCAGCCCCACCACATTAGAACCCTCTTCGACTTTGAACATCTTGCACCATCTGAATCTTCATTCAAACCACCTGCCACTTTTGCTCAATTACACGTACATCCTACGTTTCTGCGCTTCTTCTTATGTGCAAAACAAGGCTTCCCAATTGCATGAAAAAAAATTATGCCGGAGAGCAGCGCATATTTTTTTTTTTGGAAAAAACTCATTGGGGGTGTGAAATCTATAAGAGAGATTTCATAAGTGCAGCTTCAATAACGCTACTATTTTTCAATAAGGTGACGCCCCGCCGTGGTGGTCTAGTGGCTAAGGTACTCGGCTGCTGACCCGTAGGTCGCGGGTTCGATTCCCGGCTGCAGCGGCTGCATTTCCGATGGAGGCGGAAATGTTGTAGGCCCGTGTACTCAGATTTGGGTGCACGTTAAAGAACCCCAGGTGGTCAAAATTTCCGGAGCCCTCCACTACGGCGTCTCTCATATTCAAATGGTGGTTTTGGGACGTTAAACCCCACAAATCAATCAATCAATCAATAAGGTGACATGTTCTACAAAGAGACTGTCATCTTCCTTCAAATCATCAAATCATGGCTATGTTCGGACCGAACAACCTGTTCACCATCGTTTGTAATTTTGTAAAGTCGGCATTGTCACACTAAAGGTCACCATGCAGGTAAGCAGCCTCATCGGCGAATGCATTTAACCAAAGGACTGCATCTTCATTGTTTAAAACCATCTCGCTTTCTTATCCATTCCACCTTTTGTTTCGTTTTTCTGTCAACTAAAAAATGCCCCTTACATGAGTGTAGATATATGAAGCACATTTCGGCTATATTTCTGCGTTCACGTTCTGCGTCCCCAGCACTCCAAATCCAACCTTTCAGAGTAACCTTCAGCCCTATACTTTTCACTAGGCACTTCTATTGGTAATGCGTAATATTCCTTACTCGCCACTGTGGCCTAATGGTGACCCGAAGGCCACGAATTGAACCCCAGTCACGGCGCCCGCATTTTCCATGGCCCGCGCAAATCCATATGCCCGCGCACTTGGATTTAGGTGCGCGTTAACCAACGACAGGTGGTCGAAACTTCAAGAACCTCTCCCAATGGTCTTCTTCATGAACCCCTAAAATTGTTATTATTGGCATTCTATTCTTTGGTGAGACGCACTCATCACAGTTATTTACACAGCGACTGCAATTTATCAGCTATTGTAGGGCTTATTGGCCGATGCCGGGTGCTATCTGCATTCACACTTCACTTTTTTGGAAATGTAAAGTGGAACTGCTTCCTGGCATATTGTATAACTTTTTGATCTTACAATCTATCTATCTATCTATCTATCTATCTATCTATCTATCTATCTATCTATCTATCTATCTATCTATCTATCTATCTATCTATCTATGTATCTATCTATTTATTTATTTATCTATGTATCTGTCTGTTTACCTGTCTGTCTGTCTGTTTGTCCGTCCGTACGTCTATCTATCTATCTATCTATCTATCTATCTATCTATCTATCTATCTATCTATCTATCTATCTATCTATCTATCTAATCTTCATTCTTTCTATGATCCATCGTTCTCTCATTCAAGCTCCACACTTCGAGAAAATTCACGCCGCGGCTGACACCCGGTTCAAACGAAAGAACCGTCCGTCTCCAGAAGGCGACCTCACGGAGCCCAATCATCGCGGCCGTGCGTACTCGATGAATAAATGGTTCTACACTCTGAAATTACTTTCTTCGTTTTACTTGCACCCACCGACTGAGATCAAAACAGAAAAGGGGCGAAAAGGATAGTGTGGTGATTGTGTCGTCTAAGCGTTGCCTTTTTCTGCATTGAATTACAAGGCGCCATCGATACAAGCGGGCTGAACGGTGCGCAAAAAAAAAAAACAGGTTGTTGCGCGTAATTTTGTCCAGAATAAGTTGCGGAGAATAACCCATCCTCCTAAACCAACCCTCCGTCGCTACGACCCTCTCCTTAGTTTCGTAACCCCGACGCACAGAGACCGAGTGTACTTCACCCACTGATCAAGCACGAATGTTCGACATTTCAAGAATTGGACACCCAGTGACAATGATCATCCTCATAGAGGACGCGAGAGCTCTGGTATAAATTTGTCCCGATAACTATTCGTTTGTTTTTTGTCTTTCCAGCGAGAAAAAAACTCCACAACCTTATCACTGGTGTGAGGGGCTTACGCTCGCTTCATTCAACCTTTATTTTAATATTTCACGTTTCGAGCGGTAATGCTCGCTCAGCCAAATTCTTTATCATACAGAATGTCATTGTGCAAACACTAAGAGAGCAGCGTATGAGTGCATTAGCATATTTACGAAGAAACGCTTATTTTTGTCTTTCTTTTCTGTCGCTTCGCAAGACGGTTTCGGTTTCGTCAGCGCACAAGCAGCGCCCTTCATGAAATCTGCTTTTGATACAACTGTTTTTTTTTAGTTTTTATTGTAATGAAATACAAGCTTTTTCTTATATATCAATGTTCGTTCTGCACACATGCGCATGCTTACGCAGAATAACAAAAAAAACGATTGTGCCATCATCCTTGGAGAAAAAAAACAAAAATGGTAAGGTAATTGTTTATCTTAATACTTCCCCCCCCCCGCCTCAATACAACCCCAATACAAAAACATTAAGCTGATACTAGACTTACAAATAGCACGAGAATTAAAAACAGTGTAACATGTAGTCTATGGTGAAGAAAGAAAGCGCAGATCACTATCTTTTTTTACAGTTCGTTGTTCGCTCTTTTAAATAAGCTAACTGTTTCGAAAACATTGTTGGAAAATCAATTAGAACAAAGCATCCCGATCCAACAAAGCATTAACAAGATCTCACGAAAACTCCTGCTCAAAGAAATATACAGTGCCTGCGGCGAGGCATGAAGTACAGTTTTGCAGTCTTTGACTCGAACTGCCAGCCAAATATTCCGCAGATCAGATGTTCCATGGTGCCATTATTGCCATTAGCTCCACAAAATACTGATGCTGCACTGATGATCCGTAGCTCGAGCACTAAACACTGATACCAACGGAGCCCCTGCTATGTAGGGACATTCCGGAATGGCTTCGAAGTGGCAAGAATGACATCAGATTGAAAGAACAACTTACCAACGACGCACGAATAACAATATATATCTATACAAATAAACGGGAAAAGGAAAAGACAAATAAGTCAATCTCAGGGGGAGTCCTAAGCGAACCCCATGACGGCAATTTGTACAGAAGCGCCGCCAACGGCTCTGAGCTGTGCAAACAGATCCTGACACTAGCGCCAAATTGTCGCGGCGAGCCCGCGGAACACGCGTCTCCCTCTGGGCCAATGTTAGCCTCTCCAATCAACGGCTTCCGCCATCTACCGGCCGCTTTCTGTTTTCCTTACCATGCAGACTAACGGGAAAGCGACATTTACCTCAGGGTTACTCTCGCAGCCGAAAAGCCTGCATTGCAGTCGAAACCAAACGTTGTATATTTCAGTAGCATCGAAGAAGATGGGCAGGTAATAGACCGATAGCAAACAGAGTGATTGTTTGTTTACTTTGGTTCGACCTTTCTCAGTACAAGATCAGATGAAGCGACCGCAGTTTCGTATGTCGCAGCTCTGGCAGGCTGACAGAACATTCTCCTAATTCGTCAGGCGAACAGAATGAGCTATCATTTAATAAGGCACAGTGATTGCTCAAATATACATTGATTATATGGTTAATATTATCTGCGAAATCATTTCTTCATTTTTTTCTCTTTGCCGATGGACTTCGTGCGGATTTTTGTGATTACGTTATATAAGAGTATAGATATACGGAAAAGGACATGTAGTGGCCCACGCCACCTCCCACCTCCGCTTCCGCCTGCTACAGTAGTCTTGTGTATAGTGTACTAGAATAGGGCCCAAGTTATATTGTACTATAAATATACTATAGCTTGGGCCCTATTCCGCTTCACCTCTTCCCGCTACATCCGGCCTTGATATGCTTCACTGAGTGGCTATGGCTTTGTCGGTAACCAAGGCAGCTACGCCCTCTATGGGTGTATCTGGGAAACGGAGTGCGACTATTATTGACTCTCTTTTGTGGCCCAAGCCACTTCTGGAACAGCGCCACTGTTAAATAAAGAGTTCTTCATTTTCCTGATGTTCTCACGTGGAATAACGTATTGTAAGCGCTACTGCATAGTTACGGTGTGACACAGAAGCGAATCAAGCCCGTCAGGAAAAAAAAACTTTTTAGGAGGCATTGCTGAAAAATGAAAATTCCGAAGAAAGAGCCGGAGAACAATTTGGACGGGGCTCTGCACCTTGACCCTAACTAAAAAAAGTGTAAACTGATATGACGGCCACAACGTGCTCGCTCAGTACATTCCACGAGAATAGATTTTTTTCTCTCTCTGCCTTGACGTTCAATGCAGCGTAAAACACCCGCTGAAGAAGAAAGCACGCGTGGGAGGTGACTGAAAAAAAAAAGATCAATCCTTTTTACTTTTCCTACACATTCATCTACCAAGCCGGCCACGGAATTCTTTATGCTCACGTATCAGACGCGACACGAAATTGAGCAAGACGCGCAATATATTGGGGTTCGCGTGACTGCCCTGGCAAACGAGAGGGAAAAAAGCAGATTTCGACACATCCAGAACAATCAAAAACATTCCTGAAAAAACACACCCAGCACTATAGAAGAGAGAGAGAGAGAGAGATAAAGATGCAAGGAAAGGCAGGGAGGTTAACCAGATGCACATCCGGTTTGCTACCCTGCACTGGGGAAGGGATAAAGGGGAGAAAAGAGGTTGCAGAAAGATGAGAAGGTACACACAATCACGAGCACACTCGGGGAGCACACACAGTCTACAGGTGGTCGCTCAGGTTTGTTGACTTTAGGTAAATTAGCAGTGCTTTAGTTGCTTTCTGCGCAACTGAGGCAGATGCCCAAGGTCCTAGTATCTTCTGCACACAAAATGGTCCTGGGTCAAGTTGATTCAAAACCATCCGGAGCTGACATCGCTGTGCGTCGTAGCAAGCGCCGCTGCACAGGACGTGTTCGATGGTCTCTTCAGCTCCGCAGTAGTCGCATGTAGGAGTGTCTGCTATACCAATGCGAAAGGAGTACACCTTTGTAAATGCAACACCCAACCAAAGGCGGCATAACAGTGTCGCATCGGAGCGGGAAGGTTGTGGTGGTAGCTTTAGCTTGAGCGAAGGATCCAGTTCATAAAATTGACACCTTTGGAAGCTGGTAGACGACCAGAACGTGCGTGTGAGATATCGAGCCAGCAGGTAAAGTACTATAGAAATTTTGTATATATCGCGACAGGCTGCTTACGTAAAAACAGAAAGGGAAAAGCGTACCACTACATAATATATACATTGGGTTCAACGTTAAATAATATAGATACGTGAAAATATATTTGTTGCTTTTTGTGTCCTTAACGTTGTTATTTTTCTATTTATTCACGTGAAGCCTTACTTTTATTTCTAAGGCAAGTGACTTGCATGTCTGATTCCTAAAATCTCTGAACGTTTACGCGCTGTGTGTGGTTTTTAAACTATGAGAAGTGAAATTCGTTCGCTCATGTTCATCGCATATATCCATAATACTTTTTTCTTAATTGAGCATTCATTTTACTTGACAAGCAATATCCCCAGGCAATTACAGGGTTTTTTTTAACTGTTTCCGTTTATTATCGCGAGGTCAAGAGGGTTCCACCTGACTGTTCGGGAACGGATTTTCACTTCATGTTCCAAAGCAAATGCATGTACCACAATGGCAGGGCTGCTGTCTATGCGGCATTGAGTGATTAGCTGGTAAGTGCTAATTACCGAAGATTGTTTCATTTTACACCGCACTTTTGCATAAGATATAAGAAGAGTCATCGCGCCTACTTTGTCAGTGAGTCAGTCTGCTCGGTCAGCCAGTTAATTTAGTTCACTGAGACCATTTAGCCAGTTCAGTAAATCAATCCGTAAATTGGTGAGCTTAATAAGTTCAGGCAGTTCACCTAGTTCAGACAGCCTAATTCAGTAAGCCAATTCATTCAGTCGGTCAAGTCAGCCCAGTGAATGTCAGTTCAGTCAGTACAGTCATAATTGCTCGAAAGGTTCACTAGAAATAGCGTAAAAAACCGGCAGACTCCACGTACGAGGGAATAGACTTTATGCGAAGCATGCGGAGTGAAGGTGACCTAGTCGCAGGTCTTTTTATTGAGCGACACGTAATGAAATGACGCTAAGTATATGCACGCACAGACATATGTTGAAGAATGCGGTTGTATATATAACCAGTTGTTCACACTCGCGCAACGATGTCAACTGGAACATGCATGTTGGCAACAACAGAAGCTGATATGAAGCGCTGATGATCACGAAGAGGTTGTCCCTGTACAATGCTAGATAAATGAACTTCAGCGCATGGCACTTAACCACAATTGACGTAAACCCGACGTGTAACCCGACGTGACGGCTGTATACCAAAGGAGTTCTTATATAATGTTTATTAAATTAAGTTGGCAGCAGTGCAATTACTTTTGACATTTCACGAAGATTAGCATCTATTCGAAAAGTAGTTCCGAGACCTGGCATAACTTTGCTGTAGAATGTTTGACTGCCACGCCAAATGCTTGGGTTCGATTCCTTCTGGGACTCTGAAATTCGTTATTTGCATTTATTGGAGGGTCAATGCTGCCTATGTCAGGTTTTTTTTTTTCTTAACACTGACATTTATTCTATGCCATCGTTGAATCGACACTACCGATGTCGGGTGTTTCTTAACGCTTACGCGTTAAAATTGTCCATGTGTTTTCTCGTCGTTCCTGGGTAGATACTAAATGTCAATTATTCGTGACACATACCCGCATACCAGCGGCACATACCCGCCCACGGGTATGTGCCGCTGTCTGACGGAACATGTTTGACGACGTATGCGACTTGACTGCAAGATTATTCATGTCTTGACCAGCGCGTCATGTTCATCAAACCATCACACCCTCCTATGCTAGTTTTGGTTCATGCCAAGTTAAGAGGTTAACCGTGAGAGCACCCAAACGTAAGCGGCTAGATAGATAGATAGATAGATAGATAGATAGATAGATAGATAGATAGATAGATAGATAGATAGATAGATAGATAGATAGATAGATAGATAGATAGATAGATAGATAGATAGATAGATAGATAGATAGATAGATAGATAGATAGATAGATAGATAGATAGATAGATAGAAAGATAGATAGATAGATAGATAGATAGATAGATAGATAGATAGATAGATAGATAGATAGATAGATAGATAGATAGATAGATAGATAGATAGATAGATAGATAGATAGATAGATAGATAGATAGATAGATAGATAGATAGATAGATAGATAGATAGATAGATAGATAGATAGATAGATAGATAGATAGATAGATAGATAGATAGATAGATAGATAGATAGATAGATAGATAGATACGCTCAAAGTCGCCGAAGTTCGCTAAGAAATGCTTCGCATTTAAAAAAACAAGCATGTGTAATAGCATGCAGCTCTCTTGAATTTTCAAAGTTTGAGACAACAGGGTTGTATGGAGCTGACTTTTTCGCTCAGCAGCGATTATTAATGGTTGCCTTTTCAATGAGCGGCCACCGCTCTTGCAGAGTTCATTTGAATGCACGGACAGCAGCTTTCTCACAAAGAGAAGAGAGGGACAGAAAGAGAAGCCTAGGTAATATCTCAACGCTACCAGCCTGATGCTTTAGAAGCGTTTGGCGTGTCGAGTGGAACAAGGAGAGTGGAAAGAAGGAGACAAAGGATGCCAAACAAAAAAAGAAACAGATATGCATGAACATTCGCACACAGATAGATATATGAAGAAGTGAATAGGCACGAGAAGATTGAAAAACACGGAGGCCAAAGCTGATGGAAGAGCCGTCTTCGAGAAAAGGGGACTTCGGAGCGGCGGATCAAACATGCGAAGGAGAACAAGAATACAGACACGTGAAGTAGAAAGCAGAGTGTGAAAAACACGCCGTAGTAATCAGAGCAATGCTAATCACCATTAGGGCTGATGATGCTGTCCCCGAACTCTCAGCCACAAGACAGCCTTCCCGTTGCTGCGGTGCTTTTCCCTTTCAGGCGGAGCCACCGAGCTTTTCAGCAAATCACAGACCGTAACAAGACGATGGAACGTGATCTGTGTTTGTTTTTTGTTATTTTTTCTTATTACGACTTGGAAAGTTGGTTATGCGCCGTTTTTGTTCAGTTTACTTGGCTTTTATTGACTTATTAATTCCCTTTAGGCGTGGTGCCTCAGTGGAGAGACTGAAGAAAAGAAGGAGTGGCAGGGAAGTTAACTAAGGGTCTTCCCACTTGGCTATGCCACACTTGATGCAGGCATGTAGAAACTGAATTGAGTGCCTAAAAAAAGTAAATGTAAGAGAAATAACTCAGTTCCTTATGTGAACACTCTGAAATCATCCTAATAGTTTAGAAACTTTTCTAGTGTCCAATGTTATTAAAAATCGCTCTTGAATTTTGTGGTCTTGTGCACAGAAAAATGTGTAGTCAGTCTGTAGTTGAACTTCTAGGGCTTCGGTTGACTCTGTAACTGGAGGCATGGTAGTAGATTTTAATGGGGTTTTAAAATATGTAAGCACAAAATAACAGTTCTCTGTGGGACATGAGGGCTAAGAAAAAACACAGAAACCAGAGAAAACTCTAAATTATGTTATTTAAGGCACAAAATTTTGATAATAAAGTATTACAATTCACAAGCACCACCCTTTTAGTAGAACTGAAAATCAATAGGAAAAAAATCTAGCCAGTAAATAAACGCTCTGATTGCTTGAAAAGACATGTCTCTGTAAGTCAGCTCTCCATCACGAGAACAGATAAAAAAATTTGCCTTTTGACTTGCCACGTGTCGCCAATTTTATGCATGTTCATTGACATAATGTGTATCTTTGGTCTTTTAAAAGGGTTGTAGCAGTTTTGGGGAGTTTTCTTTATTTTATTTTTTGTTTTCAGTTTCAGAGATTGCGTTGTTCTTGTTGTCAATATTGTTCTTGTCATTGTTCTTGTTCTCGTCGTTATTGTTCTTGTCATTATTGTCCTTCTTCTAGTCGTCATTGTTCTTGTCATTGTTGTCCTCGTTCTTGTCGTTGTCGTTCTTGTCCTTGCTGTCCTTGTTCTTGTCGTTAATGACCTCGTCGTTAATGTGCTTGTCGTTGTTGTAGTCGTTGTGGTTGTCGTTAATGTCTTTGTCGTTGTTATCGTCGTCGTTGTGGTTGTAGTTGTAGTTGTAGGGATGATTGTTGCAGTAGTAGTTGTTGTTAATAGAGCCCGCAATTTGAATTGAGCCGGGATGGGTGAAACTGCAGCCGACGTCTTTTATTTGTTCATACTGGATGAACACGGTCCCCTTTAAACCTTATCAACTTCTTTTTCAGAGTCATAATATTTTGTTCTTGCAGTTTCCTTCAGGTTCTTCCAAAACTCCTCAAGGTCGTACGACCAAACGAGAAAGCTGAAACTCTTCTGATGTACACTTTTACGCAGTGCTTGACAGGGCTGGTTGGTGCTGCATGGTAGACAAAGAATAAAACAAAGCGAAAGACGGTACGAAACGAGGACAGGTACGCGACACTGAGTACATGCATCTGTCTGCGCCGTGTATGTATCCCGTCTTAAGCACTGTTTTATTCATCTTGTGATATGTTGAGGAAGTGAACCTAGGCACAGTGTCTTCGGAATATGCCAAACTGATTTACGAGATTGATAATCAAATCGTTCAACAGCTTCCCTGTTTTTTTTATTTTATTTCATGTTTTTGTGCGTGTATATATGTGCAGTCTAACGATGGTTCAACAATGATCGAAAAGAGAGCCTGTGACTGAAACTGCTACTAAAGCTTACCGAGTATGCTTACTACACCATTAAAACTTAAGCTGTCCAAACCTCAGGGTGCTCTGCAGAAAATGAACGTGAAGCATGGCTCTGTGTAATGGGTCCTTGCATGAGGGCTTCTTGAGTACTCAGAAGCTTCATAGGCAATAATCGGTCTTTGTATATGTTCTGTTGGAGCTATGTTCTACGAAGCAAAAGAGTTTTGAGGATTTCGAAAGTTATGTTATGTCATGGAATTTCATTTTAGACCTGTCTAAAGTGTTTGTCATGCTGAAGTGGTTAGCAATCTCTCCATTTCTAATGTTTCCCCTTTTTCTTCCTTCTGAAGTGTTTCTAGCTTGCGTGCACGTGTAAACCGCTTCGCACGCTCCCGGTTATTAAGTGTATTTCAACAATCTTTTGGGCCATTAGCCGCAATCCCCTTCATAAAGTGAACTGCCCCTCATGCCAGCCCCTCTATCATCCATCCCCGTACTCTAGCCACAGTTGGACAATATCAGCAACTCCGCCGCTAAATCCAGTGTTTCGGGTGATTGCCAACAAAGCAACGAGAGCGCACTGTGCCCGCATTGATGGCGAAAACAAATCTAGGACAGAAGAGGCCAGGGGCGTTCGTGCTTCGACATGAAGACTGAACTCCTTTCTTCTGCAAGCCGGATTCTTTTCAACGCTTGCGGTGAACACAGTGGACGCAAAGCGGGACACGGCCACTGGGGTCCGCCCTTTGGCCGACACTGTCCGACACGGTCAGCGAGAAACAATGGGTGCCCGATGGACGTCGCGTGCACCGGACACGGCAACACCCTCCGGAATTGGGATCAGAATAACCTGTCAAAATCACGCGCTCTACTTGATAAAACGGAACGTGCCGCTCTCGCTTACACCAACAAAATATCTGCTCTCTTTTCTCCTCCGAAATGTCTGGTAGCACTCAAAAGAAGAGTAGGGTGGTGAGAAGAAAGGGAAAAAACGGCAACTTGTGTGGTCCTGTGTCAATTGGTCTCTGCGCTGAGAGTTATTCTTTATACGCCAAAGATCATATTGTGCCAAATATCACTCATGCTTTCTGTCAGCTTTCCCCCATTCTTTTCAAGGCGAAAGTCTTAGATACGGTTGATAATGATTGTGAACGGCCAGGGTCAAGGAGTAGAGAAGAAAAAGAAGAAGGGGCTCGGCACGAGCAGTAGCACAACGAATGGAGAGCTTAGTTTTAGGCTCGGGTTTCGGCAGGCGAGAGAAGCCGCATCAAACACGCAAGCTGACAGCTGGAGGTGTCGGTGTTCCACCTCGGCGGCCCCAACCAACACTTCCTTAACTCGAGTGATGCAAGAACTGTTCACGTGATGACGTCACTACATTGCGTCACCACGATGCCTCAAATCACCAAAAATTGTGACGTCATAGTGACGCCAAATAACGTTACGCCACACGATGACGATATCATGACATCGTGGCTTCGTGAAAGGCGGGCCGATCATGGAGGCAGTGCTAAACTAGGTGAGGTGCTAAATGTTTGCAATGACTCCAGTCCTGGAGAATCCAGTAACGTTGCTGGCGACGGTGGACAACTACGATATGTGCAGAAATATTTAGGGGGCGAAGGAGGGGGGGCGAGGAGAGATCAACACATTGACTGAGAAGAAAAAGAAGAAGGCTGCTTTCACCCTCACGATGTTTTAGGTGAACGCGTGAGAGGCCCATGTTTGTTTCTTGATTTTTTTTATTTTTGAGATATTGGCGTAACATAGTTTAGGATAGCCTGCCTCTCCATGTTGCGTATAATTAAATAAAAACAAACAAATAAGCTGTGCATGAATAAAGGACAACTAAATATTTTCTGCAGTTGCGTGGCTGCCGTTAGAAAAGCAATACTCTGTCGTCAAGCTCATGACAGCGTAAAAAATATTTGCTGGTCAGGCTCATTCTTATTGCACTTCATTTGTTATATGCATATCTGTTGATCTCAGCGCTATGCTATTTTGCCACAGAGGTCACGGGTTTGACTTCCGACAATGGCATCCTTTTGGTTGGGGCCCAGAGGCAAGAACACTCACGAGCAGCGTAATTTCGTTTTTAGTAAATGTTGACGCCGCACGTCATTTGGCGCAGTTTAAAATTAAAAGATGTGACCGCAACGTTTTCCTCGTTTGACTAGACTTGTTTACTTTCAGAACTACGAACAAATGCACAATTTCTAATCGTATTCAGCACTCCCTACACTTCAGAAAACATTGTCAAGTCTACATGCTGCAGGCTTACTGCTGTTATTTTCAACACGAACAGCGAAATCGTGGAAATCTGCTCTTAAGTCACTTGAGGAACCTGCCTGATGTAAACGGTGTTAAAAGCTATCAAAAAGACAAACTCGCTGCGTGACCGACAAGGAACGATCAACCATCTGCTTATTATCTTTCTTCAGTAAATTACTAAGCAGAAACTTGCAACACAGCTGCAATGGGAGAGTATTATATATGTACAGGACACATTTACACATCACAACACGAATCAGCGCTTTCGCTTTTTCTGTAATCTCTTCGGGACCTCCGTTCCGTACGAAGTCTACTGAAGGGTATATTCCACAGGAATGCGTTGTCTGTCGTGAGATTTCGTAAGAAGAAAAGAGAGAAAAAATGGCAGCATATCCAGGGAGTGAATGATGGAGAGTGGGGCGAAGCATTCGTCCGTCCATGCGTCCGTCTGTGTGACCGTCCATGCGTCTGTTTGTGCGCCCGTCCCTGCGTTCTTTCATGCATCCGCCCCTGCGTCCGTTCATACGTCCATCCATGCATCTGTCTGTGTGTCCGTTCGTTCATCTATTCAACACTCCAAGTCCCACCATCTGGCATCTTTTTATCATATATTCCTCATATAGAAGCACCGCCATCCAGCGGACATTCCAAGGACTAAACGAGAGGTGGCACACGAACATTTTCTTACGGCCTGCGCTTTGGGTCCACTTCCCACCTTTAACCACCTCGAGTTCATGGTATATTCTAGTTCACTGTATTCATGGCACTGCGACCAAACGCTCGCAAAACCTTTCGAAAACCAAGGAGGTTACGCCCAGCGAGTATAACGTAGCAACCTTTCCCTGTCAGATAGGGCTCAATTTACATGCCAATGGCTGCTAATGAGAAATGAGAGACAGGAGAATTCGGCTTTTACTTTCTTACGGCTTGCGCTACGTATCTACTTCTCATTTTTAACCACCTTGAGTTCATTCATGGTATATACAAGTTCATTGTATTCATGGAACTGCGGCTCAACGCTCGCTAAACCTTTCTAAAGCTAAGGAGGTTACACCCAGCGAGTATAATGTAGCATCCCTTTCTTGCCCGATAGTGCTCAATGTACATGCCAATGGCTGCTAATGGGGATCGCAGCGTGTGCGTTGACTAAAAGCCGAATGCTCATGTCTCTCATTCCCCATTAGCAGCCATTGGCATGTACATTGAGCACTATTTTTTATTGTTAAATAACGCACAGAAGAAATCTCTCACTGGCACCACCTTGGAGGTCAAGTGTTATACCTATTTCGGGTATGTGCCACTGGTGGTTACATACGAGGGACGCCCAAGCCACGCCATAAGGAGCTTCGCTCCTAAAAAAGGTAAAGAAGGCTAACAACACAAAGGTCATTTCTGTGCACAGAAAAAATATCCCACGCAATAATGCAATGCCGCGATGAAATTTCCTTCATATTACTCTTCAGTGGCCCCTGTATGACGTTAGCGAAAATACAGGGCAGACGGAACGGAAAGGGAACATTGCGGATCAATCAATAACCATAGAGAGGGTCCAATATCTCTTAGGTATTCGTTGAATACTCACTGATAAGTATCCACTCATAGATATAAAGGGTGCCTAGGAACAGCGCACAGAATGTAGCTTATGACTGCCTTTCACGTATCTTTCGTGAAAGCGGTTGAAAGCCTTCATTCGCAACGGCACACATTTTTACGCGCTTCACTGCCATTTCGTTGGGAGTTTGCGCCGCTCAGACGAGACCTCTGGATTGTCTTTGATTACGACGTCCAATGCCAATAATTAGCTTCTAGACAAGTATAGTCAAAGGTCGAAAAAAAGAAGAAAATCAAAAATGTCTCACTTTCACCGAAGGTATCCTGCCTCGTGCTTCTCTCGGTGAGTTTTTTTTTTAGTTTATTCACTGCAGCAAGTCTTGCGCTTTTGTTTTTTGGTTAATGTGACGTTTATTGCGTGTCTGGAAGCTTCCTTGCTGCTTTGGTTGCTTTGTTGCTCAATAAGCTGTGTTTGAGAAGTGAGAACTGTATATTTTTCGTATCCTGTGGCAAGCAGCGTACTTCTGTTTTACAGTGTGTAAGTCAGTGTAGAACGTGATCTACGTCTCACAGAAAGTGTGCGCGTACGTATTCTCGCGATATTTAGCACAAATGTACATTCGGGAGTCTACTCCTTAGAACGCGAGCAGCACGTTTATGTTGCGTGCCGCACAGGCGCCGCTTTACCACGGAACAAGGAGAGCTCAGGGTGCGTTGCAAATGTGTACGTGCCACCTTCAGAATCTGTGCCCCCGTGTCATGCCGCGCTGCACGGAATTAGTGAGCAGGGTATATTATTAGCTGGTCGCGACCATCTCCGTATCGGGCCATCAGTTCTATTTTCCCATTAACTTGTCAGGCTACTGCTGCGGCTGGCTGTAGTGCTTCCGCCACATCGCGTCGGAAAAAACGACAGCGTGTTGTGGAGACAGGCCGCGCCAGATTTTCGGCCTCCTCGGACTACGCACTAGCAACCTCGACAATGCGGCGGCAGTGTTCTCAGCGTGGTATGTTCATGCACTTCCTTTTTATGTTTCTCTCTGTCTTGTTTTTGACAGCTGCCGCACCATCTCATCACAGGATGCCATGAAAAAACCAAAACGCGTCTTTTCGTGCCCGCTCGAGAGAGACCTCACAGCATCGTTTTTTTGTAATGGCACTGCTTACTTAACGCTGCGTCTTCTTTTATTACAACTGAGCATGACATCACCACTGACGCATTTTTCAATAGCATCATCGCCTTTGGACGATGTCTGGACACTTCTCCCAGTAAACTAATTCAACGGTATAGCTTCGGCGTTAAATTTTCTCAATCAAGGAATGAAAGGAACAAAACAAAACTTGAGGAGACTTCGAGAGGCTCTTCATTCGAGGGCAAGCTTATAAAATGTGCAATGCAAGTGCAATAACCTTGTGTATGCTTTGGAGTCAGTTATATATCATTTGCAAGAATACTTGATCAAAGGATTTCAGGAGAAACGTATCTCATTCTAGACACAGGCTTGCTTGCTTTTATTTCTTATTTATTTCATTCCTTCATTCATTCCTTCATTCATCTTTTTTTCTTTCTGTCTCTCTTTCTTTATTTTTTTTATTTCCTTTTCTTTCTTTTTGACTTCTTTTTCTTTTTTCCTTTTTTTCTTCCTTTCTTTCTGATGGTTATATTATGGCGCTCAACTGCTCGCCAGAAAAATTGGCGATTGAATCCCACCGCGGGTGGGTTCCCCTCTCAATTCAGTTTCCATGTTTCCATTACGCACACATACAAAAACACGCAAGAGCATACATTTAGCACTGCAGCACCACAAGAAACCATGAACTATAAACATGAAGTATGGTTCTATCACGCCACCCGCTCGAAAAACGTTCTGCTACGTTACTGTGTACAGGTAAAACTAAGTAAACAGAAACTCTACGCATATTAACACTTAGAAATAATTCAAAATTTATAGGCTAGTTAAGTGACCGGATGTTTTTTTGTAAGACGGCCGGCTACAGCTATTTAGTGCTGAAAATGGAGCGTATCATAATGCCTTCCTGTCTTATCGAGGAGCGAATTGTACAGCTACGTTTTCCGCATTGTACTCGACAATACGGAAGCGTCCTCGCTATGCTGTGCGTTATCCCGACTGCCCAGCTCCCTCTTTCTCGACAAAGTATTGTATGCCATTTTAACGTCAAAACGTTCGGGACAGTTTCATTTTGTGAACCTATTGTATACCCCGACCATGCCCAGCAACCCTCTCCGAATCCGTGCTGCAAAATACATAGCAGCCCCCTTTTCCGTCATATAAAAGATGATTTATCGTTCAGGACTTAAAAAAGTGGTCCGCACTGTTCAGGACAACTCTTCGTATTTACATTACAGAGAGCAAACAGACGGCCGCTGCATTCTCTTTACAATACCAATTCTTCCGCCTTTCTCTCCCCTCCCCTTTTCTCTCTCTTTCTGTTTTCACTTCCTGAAGTGAACTTCCGCCGGAATGAAGTAACACGGTCGGACCGCATTTCGTTGTCGCTGGTGCTTGTGAATGGAGGAGGTGTGTCAGCAAGACAACGGTCATTCGACGCGGCGCTGTTTTTGCGATCGCCGATTCTGGGACTTCAAAAAGAGACGGTATAAGTTATGTTTTAAAAGCAGGCATTTCGCCGTCGTATAATGCTGAATTTTGAAGACAGTATACGCCACCGTAGTGACACCCATCGGAGCGGACAAGGCGTCATTGTCTTCGACAAAGATGCTCCAGTCACGACATTCGATGAGTATGCGCAAACATTATCACTGGCCACTCATTTCCAATGAATATCACCGTACCTCCTGAACTCGGATCTTAGTGTCCACTTCGCGGGCACGGCAAATATTGTAAAGCAAACCTTGCCTCAAAATAACGTCCCACACGTCTGCAATTAGAGAAAATCTTAGTAACAACAGAGGCCTTGAACGGAGGCAATAATAAGCATGGTGACGAAGCCATCATATTTATCTCCGCTATTCTTGGCTTTATAAACTCCGTTTCAGTGGTCTAAGTGAAGCCAATGACAAAAAATGATTATAAATGCTATACTCGAGAGCTTCATTCAGGCCATGTTACCAAACCGAGACACCCAATGTACATAAACCACTTACCGACGACTTGCTCGTTCTGAAAGCAGCATGATGGTTCTGTAATTTATGAGGGAAATACACCATTGTTTCCTGTTTGTTTTTATCAGGCATCTTCAGCTTCATAATTCTATCTTGTTTTGTAATGGCAACACGCCCACAGAAAAGTTCATCTTTTTAAATATATGAAAGGGAAAGAGAGAAAGAGGAAAGCCGGGAAGTTAACCAGGTAGTAACATCCAGTTTGCTACCCAGCTCTGCAGGTGTGGAAAAACAGGGGCAAGAAAAGGCAAGAAAAAGTACTTATGTACGAAGGAGAATACAAAAACACAAACACAAGATGGCGTTCTGGCTTAAATTGTTCATTAAGGCTGGTGCCGCTTGCACCACCTAAAGCGCTTAAAGAGCAGTACCACTTGCGGGGCCTCCTTTTAATATGTGAATATGTATTATACCCATTGGAAATTATGCCCAGTATTCGTTGTATTTGCAACATTGTGTTTCCACAGTTATCATTACATAACTGTGGAGGTCCCACTAATACACTTGTGCGATAAACGTGTTGATTACATATTGATTGATATGTGGAGTTTAACGTCCCAAAACCACTATATGATTATGAGAGACGCCATAGTGGAGGGCTCCGGAAATTTAGACCACCTGGGGTTCTTTAACGTGCACCCAAATCTGAGCACACGGGCCTACAACGTTTCCGCCTCCATCGGA
The DNA here is from genome assembly GCF_043290135.1 of Rhipicephalus microplus. Classification (NCBI taxonomy): domain Eukaryota; kingdom Metazoa; phylum Arthropoda; class Arachnida; order Ixodida; family Ixodidae; genus Rhipicephalus; species Rhipicephalus microplus. The sequence continues at coordinate 27,439,930 of NC_134704.1, read as the reverse complement.
AATGCAGCCGCCACAGCCGGGATTCGAACCCGCGCCCTGCGGGTCAGCAGCCGAGTACCTTAGCCACTAGACCACCGCGGCGGGGCGTGTTGATTACATAACTCACATTATTTCCGTCTCTCGGTGCAATAAGAAGCATTAACGTAGGAATCGCGCTAAAAAAAGCAACGAAGCGCTTTTCAAAGCATATTCTTACTCTGAAAGTTGGTTTTACAAGTGTTTATTTCTTCGCGCATTTCACTATTCCGCTTTGTTTATTGCCAGCTGCGTTGACACGTTTTATTTTATTTCGAACGAGACTTCAGTGGCTTCCACACGTGTGCATTAATTCGATCGCGTCAGTCAAATACGCAGAGAGGCATGACGAAGTAGGCACAGCGAGTCTGAAACGGAAATAAAGTGTCCGATCAATCACGAAAAGGGTCAGTTGGCGTAGCCACAATCAGCTATCGTGGCCATCTCCTTTCCGGTACGGCCAAATGGTTTTTCTTCTCTGAAGTAGCTTTGCCACGCACCGGTAAAGACGCACCACACAGCTTTGCTGTAATAACATGCACTACAACCTTTTTGTGTGCAGTGGCTTACGCGCTCACTTTTGCCTCAGCTAAAATGAAGCCCGTGTCCACTTTTAGAGGAATACGTTTGTACGTGTGTTTAAACGTGTGCGTGTAAATAAAGAAACACAAACAAACCTTTGGGGAAAGGGGGCTTCAACCTCCCCTTCTTTTTTTCCTTGGCTACACCAGTGCTTAGAGGCCAAACTCGTACAAGTGGCGTCGTTATCACATTAAATCAGGCTAACAGCAACGTGATTATGCTGCTTTTACATCATCATGACCACCGCGTTTGAGTACCAGTATATAAAGACGGTACACATCCAAGACGTCACGAGCAAATTATAAATAGGTGGGCTCCCTGCGCCTTTACCGTGTACTGCAAGGTACTTCATTCAGGGCGGTATATGAGGCCTGCCGAATGGCTGTTTTTATCGGACTCTCATATATAGATCCATCTGTATTCAGGCAGTCGGTGGAAGCCGCTCTCTTTGCTTACGGCGGCAAACCAAGAAAAGACGCAAGCAAGTGGAGGAAAAAAGAAGTGCCAATATTAGCGCATTTCCGCGTAATGATAAATTCAAACGCTCTCAGAAGGAAGCTAGTGTGTCAACATCAAAAAGAAAAAAAGGAGAGGCAACCTTATGTACCACAAAGAATTCATAGAAATTTCAGTGGAATGGCCTATGTACACGTCAATGCCATTTCTTTCATCTTGAGCGCCAACATGCTTCCTTCATTCTTCGATTTCAATACTGAAGTGAGCCAGGAATAAACATAACTATTACTTGTGAAAGTTCAGTTACGATTCGCATTATCTCTGTTTCTCTTATTGAGTTATTGCGTGCTTGGAAGTTTCGTTCACAAACAGCGAATGCAGGGAAGTATCCATTCAAACACAACAAAAAAGGGGGGGTGTTTAAACTTCCCTTTAAGGAGCCCAAAGATACTGAATAAAAGCCGTATCCCCACACTATTTGTACATAAAAAGCTGTTAAGGGATAGTTTTCAATAACTTAATAGGAACGATGATAGCGGGATATTCGGAAAAGGTGTCATCGTCAAGCTTTCCTTGACACACTTTGTGTATGATTGGAGCCTTACTCCACACGGCCTTCACACGTAAGCTTGCAGTGACAATATTCTCTTCGGAGAAACCAGCTTAATCTTCACTACGAGACAAGATGGATTATAAAGCTCCCGGAGTCCACCATGCATTCGCTTAAAACGATTCGAAGTGGAAAGCCATCTTCTTCCTTTTCTCTGTCGGTGTACTCATCCTCCCCTGCAACCTTCCGAAAGCTTTGTGCACCCGACGCGCTCTTGAACTGCCTCCAAGATCGGAGACATCAAACGCTTAGAGCATCTCATCTGGTTTTGCATGGCCCCCGTGATTGGCCCATGTTTGACCAAGCTACGGTGCCACGTGATGACTTCTTAATACGACGCCACTTCATGCAACGACATATTGATGCCATGATCACGTCATGGTGACGACACAGACTTTGGTGATCTGTCCGCTCGTGCACGTTGTAGCGTGTCAAAGCATGGTTTTTTGACGAGGCACCACGCCCTCTCTCTAAGGAGAGAGAGAGGGTACTTAGCTTCGCGTAGAAACTCTCTCCCTTCATAGGAATAGAGCGCGGCGGCGCATAAAAAAAGCCACACACTGACACACTGCAACGCGCACGAGTGACCAGGCCTTTACTCGCGTCGATGGTCAGATTTCGCCTTTGGAGAGATATCCAAGGTTTTCGCATTACTAAGATGGAAAGGAAGTTAAAACGGTTTGTTACCGGCTTGATAGCTCGGTTCTCATTAGAACGTGGAGGAGCAGCAAATTTATTAGGAAGCTTCGCTCACAAAGCCAATTTCAATTTTATTTAGAGTACTCTGAATAATTGCTAATACTAACTCTAAAAAATTATAAGAGACAGATTTCACCCGCATAAAAAGCGGCCTTTATAAGAAAAAGAAAAGAAAAAGAGTAAACCCATTTAGGAGGGCCCTCGTTTGTTCGTTTGGGCTCTCTCGCAGAGATTTGTTCGAAACGAACAAACCTCTGCCTAACTTACAGCACAAACTTCCCCAATGTAAACAATGCAAACAAAATCCTTAAAGGACGTTACAACATTTTGGAACGAAGTGAACGTCTGAGACGCGCATCCCCATCCGCTCCTGGCGTCGTTTAGCGACGACCACGCAACCTCAAAGACACACTTGTCGACTCTCAAATCAATACTGCTCCCCTAATAATTCATGCCAACCTTGTTTAAAGTCACGATGTCTTGTATGAAAAACTATGTGAGAAACAGACAAAGCAAACAGCACATAATCCAGAGAGAGAGAGAGAGAGATAAGTTTATTTACAGAAAGGCAGAGAGGTCGGCCTGAGCGATAGCTTGCTTTAGCCTGCTACTCTACACTGGGGGAAGGGAAAGGGGAAAAGAAAGAATAATGGATGACAATGGTGAGATATAGAGGTGAGTATGTAGTGTTATTTCTAGCTGAGACACATTTTATATCCGCGTATATAGTCCAGTTGTTTCCAAAAAAGTTGTAACTGCTCTTGTGACCACAGTTGCACTGTTGGTGTCTGGCCAAGGGCCCAACACGGTCTCATCAGTTAATGGCCTACTGCGATATAGTTCAGTAGAAGAAATCTGTGTTTGTCGTTCACGTGCGTATGCTGGAAAGACACAAAATATGTGCCCAAGTGTTTCTGGCACATCACAGTGTTCACAATTAGGACCGGTGTCACTGCGACCGATGATATGTGCGTAACGCCTTGTGTACGCCACACCAAGACGAATGCGGTGGATCATACTTGTTAGTTGCCGTTTCAATTTAGGGGGCATGCGGAATTTAATTTCCAGGTTCCATTTGTGAAGTCGCTGGTGTCGCCGTTCCGGTTTGGTCCAGTTCTGAAGTGTGTAGCTGCGTATCACGCAGCGAAGCAGGGCGTTCGTGCCAGCTCGTGAAAACTCAATGCGTACTTCAGGGGCACTGCTTAAGGCATTTTTAGCTTCAGCGTCTGCCTCTTCGTTTCCCATCACGCTGCAATGAGCGGGAATTGACTGGAAAGTGTTAAGACGGCCATTTGATGAAGTAACCTGAATAATTTCTGTGATTTCTATTGCCAAGCTGTAATACGGATCTTGCTTCATGATGCAATTAATGGTTTGCAAAGCGGGTTTGGCATCACAGAAAAACGTCCAGGCTCGATGTCGCTCTCCGGAAATAAATCTTATTGCCTCCCGGAACGCGACAAGCTCTGCGGCAGTTGATGTGGTTTTATGGTCCACTTTTAATCGTCGAGCGATATCCATGTCTGGGATGACAAAGGCTGCGGCGGAGGTGTTTAGCGTGGTGGATCCGTCGGTGTACACGTGCAGAGAATCACTGTACGTTGTATAAATGTGATATAGGGTCAGTTGCCTGAGGCCAACAGAAGAAATGAGTGACTTCTTCGTAATTCCAGGTATCGTAAAACAAACAAGTGGTTTAGGCAGGACCCATGGAGGCACTGCAGGGGCCTTTGGCGGGGAAAACCTTGATGGTATAATATTCTCATGCCACGATATTACTCTTCAGAAAGTGCAATCTGGGTGAGTGGTGGGTAGTAATGACAGTGGGTGCTGTCTGTGTCGGCTCAGCAATGGGAGGTGAACTCTAAGTGGCCCGCAGAGCTTGTATATACTGATGGGACAAGCCCGAGCCTCTGCGATTGTCCCATTTGTTGAAGTCCATCGTGGTAGACCCAAGCATCTTCGTAAGCATTGAGCTTGAAAACTCTCTAGCGTCTTCACACAACTAGGTCTCATATTGGAGAGCACCAGCATGCTGTATCGGAAGTATCCCACAAATAGAGCATTATACAATTGAAGTAGCGATGATTCTGATGGGCCCCATCTTGCTCCTGTTACGTGGTGAAGAACGAGCGCAAAGCTCTTAAATTTAGATTTAAGTACTGCGACATGCCTCGTCCGCGATAGATCTCTGTGTATGACAACCCAAGGAACTTGTGGTGCGTTACAGCAGGTATCGCTGTCCCATTAATAAATATCGGGTATTGCGACATATGCTTGCGCGTGAACGCAAGCACCACGCATTTGTCGATTGAAAAAGTGAGCCCCTGACGTCGTAGATATTTGTATGTGATTTTCACTGCACGCTGTAGTCGAGCTCGCAATTTCGGACGGGTAGTTCCGGATGCCCATATGCATATGTCATCAGCGTATGCAGTGATCTTCACCGTGCTTGGAAGTTCTGTTGCTAGGCCGATCATTGTGACATTGAATAGGATCGGGCTGCGAACTCCTCCTTGGGGAACACCACGATGAACCTTATATCGATCGGTGTCTCCGTTATTTGTCGTCATGTAAATGGTGCGGTCCCTAAGGTAGCTAAAAATCCAAGCATACAGTTGTTCACCGATGTCCAAATCTTCCAGTGCGTCAAGGATCACATAATGCAGCACATTATCGTAGGCACCTATAATGTCTAGGAAGACCGCCGCCACTCGTCTGCGTCGGCTTCTTTCCTCTTCAACGCTGGTGATCAAGTCGACCACACCATCAATGGCATATCGGCCTCTTCTGAAGCCGTTCATAAATGCAGGAAAGGAGTTGTTGCTCTCTAGAAGCCACTCTAATCTTGACAGTACCACTCTTTCCCTTACTTTCCCGACGCAGCTGGCTAAGGCGATTGGTCTGTAGGAGGCAAGTGCATAAGGACACTTCCCCGGCTTAAGCAATGCAATAATGCGACTGCATTTCAAATTAGCTGGGACTTCTCCTGACTCCCATGAGGCGTTATAATGAGATAACAGGATACGTCGTACTTCTGTATCCAGATGGTTGAGTGCAGCATACGTGTCAGGTCCTCGTGCCGATGATCGGCGGGAGGCAGAAATCGCAGCTTCAAGCTCATGCATTGTAAAACGTACATCAAGGCACTCGTCAGACGATGGAGGCGCAATGGTAGTAAGAGGCTCATTAGTGGCAAGACCATCAGTGGTGTCCATGATGAGGCTACAGTAGTCACTGGCTATCTCAACTTCTGTCCGCCCCTGATGTAGAACAACAGCTTGAAATGGTTGACGTTGTTGGGGAGTTGTCAGCAAACTTCGTACCACCCGCCAGATCTTAGATAGAGGTTGCCTGGGGTCCAGAGATCCACAGAATGTTCTCCAAGGCTGCCTGTCAATCTTGTCAAGGTGCCTAAGAACATGTCGTTGAGCTCGACGACAGGCGGAAAGGTCTGAAGGCGACTTCGTTCGTCTGTATCGGCGTTCGGCACGGCGACGGATTGCACGAAGGGCCTTGTATTGGGAGTCAACTGCTGATCTCTGCATCGGTAGGTTAACCTGTTTGGTTGTGTCACGCAGTGAAGAAGCAATGATGTTCTCTACCTCGGATGGATCAGTCGTGTGCTCACAGCCAGACTTGACAGATGCCTTGAACAGTGTCCAGTCGGTTTGACGGATGTAGCGTGTGTGCGTACGGCGAAACCACCTGAACTGAACAAAGGTTGGAAGGTGGTCACTGCCGCGAGTGTCCAAATCTGTGCACCAACATGCGGAAGACAGAAGGCTTCGGGAAACGAAACAGAGGTCGAGACAGATGCTGTAGGACGTGCTGCGAACAAATGTAGGTGATCCGTCGTTGAGTATGCTTACTCCATAGTTGCATATGAAATTGCCCAAATCCCTTCCGCGATAATTCGTTGTAGTGCTACCCCAGAGAGAATGATGTGCATTAAAATTGCCAATCACAGTGTGTGGCCTTTGTGCTGCTTGAAGAATGGTCCCTAAATGGAAGCAGTCCATCTGTGCGCTTGAGTGTTATTTCCTCCTATTACTGAGAATGTCCGCTTTTTATGTGTTATAGTCAGGCCCACGTAATCATTGCTGGTATGCGACGTGACTTCATGTCTCAAGAACGTCAAATCACGGCGTATACAAACGATAACTTTGCTCGTGCGTTGATCACTGCGGGACCAAATCTGGATATGTCCAAATATACGAAAAGTTGAAGCCATGTTCTGTTCACATATAACGATAACAGGAAATTGATATTTAAGAACCCATTGTCTGAAGTCTGACAGACAGCCACGTAGGCCACGAGCATCCGATTGCATAACAAGCGACTTGCGCATGCGTTCTTCGGACATCAATGCCATGTTCACTTACTGAAGAACTAGTAGAAGAGGCTCTAAAACCTCAAGTAGCTGCACAGCCACCTTAGCAGCGGGAGTGTTTACGCTGCTGAGGATCTTACGCATCGAACCCATCAAATTTTAAGCATAGCCTTGACATCTGCGTTGTCCATCTTCTCGTTTTCTTCATTGGGGGTAGGGGCACTATGTGATGATGGCGCTACCGTAGCTCTTGACGGTAGTGAAGGCCACTGAGTTTCCGACGTGGTGAGAGCCAATGACTGGTTAGATTGTACTTGCGTGGACTGTCTTGGCATTTGAGCATCTGTATGCTCCTTTCTGGCCGACAAAAGTAAGCTAGGAGGTTGTGAGGGCACAGTTTTGTGTGTTAATTTCGATAAGCTATGAGCACTGCTGCTTCGTTTGCGTCGGTGTCGCGAGCGATGTTTACGGCGCCGTACAGCCCTTGCAGCTTCTCTGTGAGTGGAGTGGTCTCGAACCATCTTCTTCAGGATACTAATTTCACTCCTCATTTTGGGACATTCCTTTGATGTTGCGTCGTGGGTGCCTGAGCAGTTTGGGCATTTGGCCAAAGCATTGCAGTTATCACCATCATGAAGGCCACCGCAATGCTTGCAGATTACTGCACCCTTGCAAACTGCACTCACGTGCCCAAATTTCATGCATTTATGACATTGCATAGGTTTTGGTACGTAAGGACGTACCGAGTGCCTCACGTAACCTACTATTGCATGTGTGGGTAACGTCTTCGACTGAAACACTGCTTTAACACATCGCGTGCGTCCAAACCGGTAGAAACCAAGCACGGGAGCCTACGATGACAGCAGTTTCTCGAGACTCGAGTCTGTTATCTCTTCATCCACATCGTATATAACTCCTATTGTTGTTTCTTCGTCGTACGCGGAGAATGCGTGAACCGGAATGTTTCCTAATTGAACAATCGCTTTCAGCGTGTCCAATAAGGCCTTCGTAGTGACCTCAACGGACAGTATGTTCTTTCGAGTATTTATGCGTATTTCTACGACTTTCCCTGGAGCGCTGAGCTCAAAGTACTCCGACAGGCTCTGCCTATTTAGAGAGATCAAGATGCCTGTCTTCGATGTCGGCACATACGAAATGGTGTACGACCGCATGCTACTCGCCTTTGTCATTGCTTGCCGGCCAGTCGGCGATGTCCGGCTGATTTTCCTCTTCAGGCGTCGGATTGGTACGACCACGTAGTCGCTGTCCGAAGTCATATATTCAACGGAGGAGTCATCAGAATTGTTAACGTGGACCACGCTTGGGCCGGGGTGAGAACTTGCGTCAGACGCACTATGATGTGGTCGGCCCGGTCCCGGTTGCTGGATGGGGTATTGATCGCCCATTCTAAGGGGGAACTTCCCTCCGAGGTGTGTCGATTATTGAAAAATCTTGGCAAAAAAATGGGAAACTCACAGAGCTCGAAGAAGAGGCTGTTTTCTGTCACCAGCACATATTCCAAATTTTCGATTAACATACGAGGAAACCTAACATGCGGTTCCTCTAACGTGGTATACCTACTCGAATGCAACGTGCGCAGTATGGAGTACATCGGACAAAGAGTAACATCATTTAGGATTCGTTTCAACAATTACATAGCCCGTGCGAAATCAGCCCCAAGTTTACCTTTATCAAAACATCTCAATCTTCCCGACCATGTATTTGGCAAACTATCAATAACACTCTTAGAAACGGGATTTCAATCAAACCGAGGACGTGAACAACGAGAGTCATACCTTATCCGCCAATTTAACACCCTCGATAGAGGAATAAATGAGAATCCGGGTACACATGCAGAAATAAAGCACTAGAAAACAATAACGACAATAATGACAATAACAACTGAGTTCACGACACTGCTGCTGCGATGGGCACGGGACAACTGAAAATACTTCTAACTGGAACTACACTCCCTAAGCACAGCTGTCGTCTGTTTCTGTTTTTACCTTACTATCCAATGAATTGTGACAAGCATGTCATGTCCAAAAGCAACCCTGTGCACAATTAGGAGGCCCCTACTGCGTAATTCAGGAGCGGGCCAGAATTGACATTCCACCAGTTTGCCAGCCTCTGCGGCAATACGCGGCGCCCCTCTTGCACCTACGAGACGTCCACGAGGCACTGAGTAGTTAAAAGCTTCAACTTCTTAAAAAGCTCTTTTCCCCACACCGAATCGTCAGAGCCATGCGGCGCCATCTGGTCGGAAACAATACGTTACTGGAAGAAAGGAAATGCAGACCACGGACATCTTAAAAGTGATCGTCGGAAAAAAGGGTGGAAGGGGGCGACCGTTGAGGGGGGGGTTTCATGTTTTCACTGCTTTTTTTCTTGCTCTTCCTTTTTTTCTTTTTTTTTCTTCCTTGCTTTTTATTCGTGTACCCTCTCTGATTTAGGATTGTATAAAGCTGAACACCAATAAACTGCACTCTCGATCATTCCTGATGAAGGCCAGGCTCTGGCTGAAACGGCGAAATAAACCACGTAATATAACGAGCCCTTAGATATACACTTCTTTTCTTATATATATATATATATATATATATATATATATATATATATATATATATATATATATATATATATATATATATATATAAGGGAAAGAAGTATATATATATATATATATATATATATATATATATATATATATATATATATATATATATATATGTATGTATGTATGTATGTGTGTGTGTGTGTGTGTGTGTGTGTGTGTGTGTGTGTGTGTGTGTGTGTGTGTGTGTGTGTGTGTGTGTGTGTGTGTGTGTGTGTGTGTGTGTGTGACGTAGGAAGGCAGTGACTTGTAGTAGAAGCCGAGGAGGAAGAAGTGCAGAACGAAATAAACATGGCGTATGAGCCAGGCCACATCTACCAGTCATCGTAGCGTCACACGAGTCGACAGGATTAAGACCTGGCGGCCACTTCATCAACCAGCCACCATCTTCGAACGTCTCAGCAAGACGCAGTGACCGAAGTGGACCACAAAAGTACATCCCAACTCTACGCCAAGACTAGCATCATGACAGCACCATCAGACGACCTTGACATCCCCAAGTACACCGGATCTGCGGACGACGGACCCGTACAGGACTGGTTCAACCTTTTCGAGCTCCACGCCACCGCTGCATCCTGGTCGGAACGGGAGATGATCATAAACTTCACTGACTACATCTCAGGTGAGGCATTCAAGTTTTATCTCACCCACATCTTCGAGAACGATGAGTCTTGGAAAAAGATCAAAGAAGAAATGATTAGTCGTTTCAAGGAATACGATGAAGACTTGTCCATACTTCATCAGCGGAAGGCTTTTCAACTCGCCCATCACAGTTACGCGAAGTCTTCCCGCAGTGAGCCTATTTTCCAAACGAGACCTCAGAGTAAGTATACCACCATTGTACTATCATATAACTCTTCCGAAAAAACATCACGCATTCGAATACTGACTGGTAACTTGCACGTCGCAACAGACAAGGTAAAGCGTCCGTATACCGAAAGGAATCTAGACAATTTCGCCAAAAACTGAACCTAAAGCCTACTTTCCCAAGAGCAATGAAATCGGCATTTTCAACGTGTTCACTGCACAACAACACTTCAGATTTTACTGAACAACCCGTATTCCTTGATGCTTCGTGTCACACACAAGGCCCAAACGGTTTCGAGCGTGTGACGGAATTTACAGGTGACGAGCTGGTGAATCCTAGCAATACCAGCCCACACCCTGACGTTCCCGACCAGGGTCGTTCGATAGACATTCTCAGCCTAATCACGCTGCAAAAAGAAAAAACATACGCCATCAGAACCACCTGAAGCCATGTCTGTTGCGGTCTCATCCTCAAGTGATAACACACATGTGAGTCAAAGCACTGCAGGAATTTCGAATCCACCAACGCCGGCGCATTGTCAACTGACAGAAGCATTTACAATCAAAAATGACTCACAACCATCTTGGGAGCTTTCTCATCAGCCTGTCACGCTGCTTTCATCGCAACACAAGCCCAGCAGTACAGTATCGACTACCGACAATCTACTGATCACATCACCATCTAAAGAAAAGCACACTCATGTTCCTGAAAGAGGCCCATCTGACGAACTTTCACAACAAGACGAGCAATTTCAACAAATGCAACTCCACGAACTTCAGGAACTGCAACGGCTACTCGAACAAGAACAACGATCAAGTGAAACCTCCTCACGAGTACACTTGTGGCTGAAAGGTCATCACAGACAACATCAATTAAAGAAGCAAAGACAAAGTCAATGCCTAAGCCATCTTCGTAGAAAGCAGCGTCGACAAAATTTTCTGCACCAGTTTTCAAAGCCATGTCTGCGATCCAACAAACTGAGAGAACGCCACAGAAAGTTACGAAAGAGACATGAAGCTACTACGCATACAATGGAGAAAAAAAGACAACGTACCATCATCCTCGGTTCTCACGCGCGCCGACTAGAAGCAAAGCATCTATTGCCACGACGGCGCTGGATCCGATGCCAAAGACATCCGTCTATCCAATGCTACACAGATTTCAAAGCCTTGTTCGTTCTTCACAAGACCTCAAGTCGTGTCATCATCAGTGGAGATGTGTAGGGCGGGGTTATGCTATCCAGGGCGCAACAGCCAGCCTCGTCTACCAGAGCTACCCTAGATATGACCGGACTGCTGCCCTATACTGTGAAGCTTTTGTGCGAGTTAAGAAACTCCTTCCTGAAATCGAACTACCACGCATTTTGACATTCGTCACTTTATGCTTTTTGTTGTTTTGTTGATTGTAACTCGCGCATTCTTTCGGAGGGGGGGGGGGGAGTTCTGTGACGTAGGAAGGCAGTGACTTGTAGTAGAAGCCAAGGAGGAAGACGTGCAGAACAAAATAAACATGGCGTATGAGCCAGGCCACGTCTCCCAGTCATCGTAGCGTCACACACACACACACACACACACACACACACACACACACACACACACACACACACACACACATATATATATATATATATATATATATATATATATATATATATATATATATATATATATATATATATATATATATATATATATATATCATCAGCCTGACTACGTCCACTGCAGGACAAAGGCCTCGCCCATGTTCCGCCAGGTAACCCGGTCCTGTGCTTCCTGCTGCCAATTTATACCCGTACACTTCTTAATCTCATCTGCCCACCTAACCTTCTGTCTCCCCCTAACCCGCTTGCCTTCTCTGGGAATCCAGTTAGTTACCCTTAACGACCAGCGGTTATCATGTCTACGCGCTACATGCCCGGCTTATGTCCATTTTTTCTTAATTTCAGCTATGATATCCTTAATCCCCGTTTGTTTCCTAATCCACTCTGCTCTCTTCTTGTCTCTTAAGGTTACACCTATCATTTTTCTTTTCATTACTCAATGCGTCGTCTTAAATTTAAGCTGAACCCTCTTTGTACGTCTCCCTGTTTCTGCTCCGTAGCTAAGTACCGGCAAGATACAGATGTTATATACCTTCCTCTTGAGGGATAGTGGCAATCTACCTGTCATAATTTGAGAGTGCTTGCCAAATGTGCTTCACCCCATTCTTATTCTTCTAGTTACTTCAATCTCGTGGTTCGACTCCGCGGTTATTACCTGCCCTAAGTAGACATAGTCTTTCACAACTTGAAGTGCACTATTACCTATTTCGAAGCGCTGCTCTTTTCCGAGGCTGTTGTACACACACACACACACACACACACACACACACACACACACACATATATATATATATATATATATATATATATCATTTTGCATAATACTACTTGAAGGCGTCAAGTTTACAATAATGCAATAACGATGTACATATACTTGTTCAAATAATCAAAGCTGATGTTAAATCCTGGTGTGGATTCTCGATTGTAACACCGCGTATTAGCTGTTTCAAGATTATTCAGACTAGTGAAGGTGAAAGTAAATTTCGTGCGGAAAAACACTTTTCGTGTTAGTCAAGGGGAAACGTGACGTTGAAGTCCGAGTCGAAGCAGTGAACTATATAAAAATTACATGCATGAAAAGTGTGAGAAAACTTCGACAGAACAAAAGGAATGCAAATGTCACCACCCCATCCACGCTCTTTACGCACCACGCGGAGCCTGTTTCATTATATGCAGAGAGGCCGGCACCACAGGCCCCACAGACCTTTCCTAGCACTTGTTTCCTGCGTATATGTCTGACGACCACACTTGGTTTCACTTTACCACATCGTACATAGATTTTATTTTACTGCCTGCCGACAATAGCACAAATCTAGATGCGAAGACCGCATCAATGGACGGGATGCAACGATATAACGAAGAAGAGAAGAAAAAATGAAAACGTGCAGCGAGAAAGAAACATCGTCGTGCTGAAAAATTCCCAGCTTAGTGGTGAAACCCCGTCCAGCTTTCCAGCGGATTTATATGACTCTACCGCGGAAAGATATAGCAATATAGGGTAAGGTAGGCTTGATTGGAATGGGAGGGTGGACGGTGCAGAGAGCAACAAAAACTGTCTCTGCCGCAGCCCTATACATCCTCAGTGCCACCGCAGGGCATCTTTATTTAGGCTTGCAAGCTAACCACCGTTCGACATAAACACATGCGCCGTTTAACAATGACGCCACCGAAAACCATCAGACGCAGAGTCACAGTGCAAGTCATTTAGTTTATGTTTTTTTTAATCGCGGATCACCCAAAACGGGAGGCTGACCTGAACGCCTATTCAAAGCGTAAACGGGGAATTTGAGAGCACAGCAAATCACTGGCGCCCTATAGTTCTCAATTAAACTGTGCGTTCACACATTTCAATAGGAACCGAGCATGCTTTCATGAAAGCCGAGGACAAACGTTTGCTAAGACAAAACTTTTAGTTCCTCCTTATGGACAGATATACTTGTTTTCCTACATTACTATGCCTTAAAACTTAGTTGTTTGTTCCGAAGGACGCATATTGCATTGACACCTCATTCACGAAGCATATTATAACTTAGAAAGTACGGTGCGTATGCCTACATATACCAACCGCGAACCGAGCTCCAGCATTGAAGCAGTATATTTACGGTGCACACACAGACTCAGATGATGACCCCTTTCTACCTTGCCCTCCCGTATCGCCTTACGATTAAGGAAGAGACATTCTCATATAAATACACACAGCGCAAAGCTGCATAAAGTCCCAATATGCAGCCTCGTGTGTTTGCGAGACAAAAGATGTGTACTGGGGCTGCCCGCCTACACTCCTGGCTTCTATATACGGCGGGAATATGAATGCTGCAAACCGCGGCGGCAAATACCATCCGGCGCCTGCATTATTCAACGGTCGGTGCCCCCGCTGGCTTCCCATTTCACACAAATGCGAGTCCTCTTCCCGACCTTCTCACACGACGACCAAGGCACCCCGGCGAGACCTCACACAAAAGCTTGATTCATGGCGATCAACGCCAGAATGCAGCGCACCAGGCCCCCCGCGACGACTTTCCTTTCGTTATCACTAGCTTTAACTGCCCTATTTCTCATACTTATTGTTTTTACTCCAAAGGCGTTCATTTGCCAAACAGCTTTCTATACACGGATTCCGTCCACCATTCGAAGCCACACATTTTTTTTTTCTGCATTAAAACGTGTAACTGTATACCATTGAACAACGCATTGCACTCTCACAATTGGTGGCCTTCAAGTGAGCTTGAGCCATAACAAAGTGCCATTATTCAGGCACCTGAATGTAGACATCCGGTCAATCAGCCAAGAATTTGAAGATATGTGGCATTTGGCAGCCATGCAGGAGGAGGACGAGAACAACAAGAGAGAAGGCAGGGAGGTTAGCCAGGCACATGCCCGGTTTGCTACCCTACGCTGGTGAAATGGTAAGGGGAAGTATAAAAAGGAAGGAGAAAGAGACGAAAAAGAAAAAAGAGACAAAAAAGGACTGTCAGTCAATGGGCTGACGCGAATGCAGCGGTGGCACTACACAAAAGTTAAAGGTGTTCACATAGGCCTGTAGTTCACAAAAAGCACAAGATGGTTTTGACTGCCTTTTGGGCCTACGAAAGAATCATCTGCATAGAGAGTGGCCGGTCGTCCAATTGTCGCAATGCGTCAGAAAGCTTCTGTCATTCAGGGGCAGATTGAGGGCAACGGCATAGCAGATGGTCGATGTCTTCTTCGGTGGCGCAGACGTCGCATTCCTCATTGTCGGTCAACCCAATGAGGGGTGTATATGCTTTTGTGAAGGCAACCCCCAACAAAAGGCGACAAAGAAGCGAAGCTTCACGCCGGCGAAGTCCAGATGGAGGTCGAAGTTCCAGTTGAGGGTTTATTTGGTAGTCTCATGTGTCTTATGCTTGGAGTGTTCCACTCCAGCAGACACAGACTACGTGCCAGGTGACGAAGTTGCTTTGCAGCGTCTGTCCTTGGCAGAGGAATCGGAAAGATGTGCTCTTTTTGGTGGAACGTGCGAGCCGCGTTGTCTGCGGAATCATTGCTACTGATCCCAAATTGACCAGGCAGCCACTGAAAATTGTCCTCGTAGCCTTTTTCTGTGACGTGGCGAAGAAGCTAGACAACTTCGTAAGTTAATTGTTCATGGCAACGTCGTCGAAGGACTGACTGCATGCTCTGTAAGGCCGGTTTCGAGTCGGAAAACACAGCCCATTTACTCGGTCTCTGGGATTTGATGTACTCTAGGACGCCACGCAAAACTGCAAGTTTTGCCCCCGTAGACGTAGTGGCGTGTGACAGCTTGATTCGCAGAGTGATTACTCTAGCTGGAATCAGCACCGCACCGCCAGAAGTAGATGCTGTGGTTGAACGATCGATGTATATGTGCACGTGGTTATCGTACATTTCGTGCAAGAGGTGCAAGCTTTATTGTTTTAGGGCAGACGAGAGCAAATTTGATTTTTTTCCGCATTCCTGGAATGAAAAGACGTACTTGATGAAGTGTCAGGTACCACGGAGGATACACCAATTTCTCCGCAGGCGTAAAACCTTATGTAAACGATGCACAGTGCGCACAGAAAATTGCGCTAAATTTCGTGCGAGGTCTCTCAGTAGCGAGGGTTGCCAAGTGGTGGGAAGGATTCCTAGGATGTTGCCTGAGGTACGTACGCATCGTTTCAATGGTGATGTGCGCCATGATCGAGTAGTCCTGTGCAATGGCAATGAATTCAGCCGTCGATGCACAGCGGGATAAACAAAGGCATATCCTAAGAGCTTGTACTTGAATATTTTGGAGTGTGCCCAGGTTAGTTTTGCATGTGTTAGATCTAACAGATAGGCTGTATCGCAGGAATGCAATAAATAATACCTTGTACAGCTGTAACATAGACTCTACAGACACTCCCAAACTTTTTCTGGCAAGAAACCTGAACCAGTGACAAATGGTGGTAAGCCGCTTTTTCACGTCGTTTACGTGTGGGGTCCAAAAAAGGTTTCCGTCGATTATGACTCCCAAAAATCTGTGACTCCGGCTGCATGACATCCATTGCACATTAATTAACATGCCGTAAGCGTACATTGGCCTTCTGGTCAAAGCCACGACTGCACACTTTTCACTTGCGATTTCAAGCCCTTGTTTACGTAGGTGGTGCGATGTCACTGATGCCGCCTTCTGAAGTCTAGCGTGAAGTTGAAGTCAAGTCACACCTGCTGTCCACACACAGATGTGATCAGCATAAATGGAAAGTCGTACGCTGCTTGGTTGCTTGCCAACTAGTCCACTGTGTGTTAGGTTGAACAGCGTCGGGCTTAGCACTCCACCTTGCGGGACTCCTCGGCTACAGTAATACTCGGGTGTCGGGCCATTCTCTGTCTGCCTGTGAAATGACCTATTCTGTCATATATATCTTGCCACCGAGTCCTACTCCTTCTAATGCGCTGAGAATGGCTTCATGCGTGACATTGTCGTAAGCCCCTTTAACGTCAAGAGATAACCGTTTGCAGGCCTTCTGGTGCTCTACATATGTCACCAAGTCAATTAAATGACATCACTGTTATTCTCCCTCCGCATGCATCGTATAATGTCGATTCCCAAGGCACGTAGGATCTGTCTGCCAATTTTTCTTTCCTTCCACATCCTGAGTAAGTAAAGAATGGGGCCCCTTTATTATGTGTCTCTCAAGAGCAGTTTTCAAATTGAAAAAAAAAATGCAGGAGCGTTGCGTCCTACAAAACAGTCTCAAGCTCCTTCGAGATCTGTGTGTCGCCAGTGGTAAATGGTGTAAGTAAATAACTTGTCATTAATATTGCCGGAGCATGATAAGTGCGTGGCTGGTATATATGCAACGGCAATATTAATTACAAGCTATTTACATACACCACTTATCCAGGGCGTCACGATGAAGGCGAAAGCAACGGCAAATATCATCCGTGCGGGTCCATATAATTGCTATCACCGTAAGAAAGGAAGATGACAACACGTGCGAAACAACACAGCTTCCAAAAATATGGTTCATTGCACACTATAAAAATATATCTGCCTTTTGTGCAGTAATATATAGTGCTGAAAGTTAGCGGACGTGTTGAGTGCCTGCACACGTTGAGTCTCATGCTTGCATGTTGAGTCGCTACATTACTACGTGCCAACCACTTCTGCAATCAAGCTTGCTCCTGGAAAGCGTGCACCACCGTAACAATACTGCGCAAGTGGCAAGGCCACTAAAAAATTGCACGTTTGTTTATGCAAGAATAGCGAAATTGTTTTATGCAAAAATTGCACTTTCTCAGTTGTTTTCACGTGTTAATAAGTTGTTTATTAATTCTTTGTCTATGACGTGACCATGACTACGCGTCTGTAATTCATATTGACTGCCACATGAGCACATTTATTTCTGCTGTAAGAGGTGCACCGCCTTTATAAAATCAATTATGAGCCAGAGCCATCCTGAAGCAATAAAGGGTCAATGGGATCATTTTTTCTTTTGTTGGCTGTTTTTTCTATTTTAAAACACTGTTTGTTTTACTTTCATCTGTGCTATTACCATGACTACGCGTCAACCGTTACTGTAGCCAACTCACCAGAAGTAAGAAGTGCATCTCTTTATAAGACAGTTGACACGATAAAGCCAACATGAGTAAAAACACACACCCTCACACAAACACACACACACACACGCATACACACACACACAAACACACACACACACACATGTGCACGCGCACGTTACTACAGCAAAAACGTTCGATGATTAGGCAACACAATATCTAAAAAAAGGACACAACACGGGTGCTAACTTTAAACAGTATGGTTGTTTGCACACAAGTAAAAATTTTGCATCTTGCGCAATAAACCATACTGTTTCAAATTCGCGCATGTGTTGAGTGCGTGATTTTTTTGTTGTTCTTATGTTGCTTATACACCAAGAATCCCTATCATGTGCTACCAACAAGCCCAAATGTCTAATCTTGTGAAATGATAATGTTTTTTTTTGGAGTTAGCTGTTTTCCTGTGAAAAATCTAGTCTTTGCTCTTCTTTCATCTGTGCCCCGACATAGGGTCAACAGTTTGGGTAACGAACTGAAAAATTATGTACCCTAGCAGTTCCCGTACGGAATCATCATCTTCCATTGTTGTCTGAGGAGATATCCAACATACTTTGTGCGTCTACTTAGGTCAAGCTTGCGGAGTGCATAAAATAAGTAATAAATATTATATTTCAATATGCACCTGCTCTGCACGATGCATTGTAAGATGTCGCACGCTGCATACAATTAGTTATGAAAAAGTTGTGCATAGAAGAAGTCAGAATAGTCTTCGAGAGCATGCAAAGAGGCAAAGCTGCTAATGAGGATCAGGTTACATCAAATCTGCTGAAAGATGGAGGACAGATTGTGTTAAAAAAAACTAGCCACCCTGTTTACGAGGTGTTTCCTTACAGGAAGAGTACAAGAATCTTGCAAGAATGATAACATCATCTTAATACATAAGAAAGGAGATGACAAGGTCTTGAAGAATTACAGGCCGATCAGCTCGCTCTGCGCCGTATACAAACTATTTACGAAGGCAATTGCTAACAGAATTAAGACAACATTATAATTCAATCAACCAAAAGAACAAGCAGTATTTCGAACAGACCCCTCAACAATCGACCACATTCATACTATCAATCAGGTAATAAAGAAATGCTCAGAATACAGCCAACCACTATAGATAGCCTTCATATATTACGAGAAGGCGTTTCATTCAGTAAAAATAACAGCAGTTATGCAGACGCTGTGGAATCAGGGCGTTGACGAAGCATATATAAACATATTGGAAGAAATCTACCGCCAGGGGATCAAGTGCTACCATAGTGGTTCACAAAGAAAGCAACAAAATACCAATAAAAAAGTTGTAAGGCAGGGAAATACAATCTCCCCAATGCTATTAACCACGTGAATACAGGAGGCTTTCAGAGGCCTAGAATAGGAAGGGTTTGGGAGAAGAGTTAATGAAGAGTACCCTAGTAACCTGCGTTTCGAAAATGACATTGCATTGTGGCGTAACTAAGAGGACAAATTGCAACTCATGATTACGGAGTTAGAGAAGGAGAGCAGGAATGTAGGTCTTAAAATTATTCTGCAGTAAACGAAAGTAATGTAAAACAACCTCGGAAGAGAACAGCGCTTCAAGAAAGTTAATAGTTCACTTGAATTTGTAAAAAAATTGTGTGTACTTAGGACAGGTAATAACAGTGGAGGCGAACCACGAGATTGAAGTAACTAGAAGAATAAAATTAGAGTGGAGCACATTTGTCAAGTACTCTCAAATTATACCAGGTGGATTGCCACTATCCCTCAAGAGGATGGTATATAACAGCTGTATCTTGCCGGTACTTAGCCACGGAACAGAAACGTGGAGACTTACAAAGAAGATTCAGTTTAAATTGAGGACAACGTAGCGAGCAATGGAAAGAAAAATGGTAGGTGTAACCTTAAGAGACAAGAAGAGAGCAGAGTGGATTAGGGGACAAATGGGGGTTAAGGATATCATAGTTGAAATCAAGAAGAAGAAATGGACATGGGCCGGGCATGTAGCGCGTAGACAGGATAACCGCTGGTCATTAAGGGTAACTAACTGGATTCCCAGAGAAGGGAAGCGGGTTAGGGGGAGACAGAAGGTTTGGTGGGCAGACGAGATTAAGAAGTTTGCGGGTATAAATTGGCAGCAGCAAGCACAGGACCGGGTTAACTGGCGGAACATGGGAGAGGCCTTTGTCCTGCAGTGGACGTAGCCAGGCTGATGATGATTATGATGATGATGATGATGACGCATAAACCTCCATTGATATCACTAATTACCCCTTTCATAATAATAATATTAATAATAATAATAATAATAATAATAATAATAATAATAATAATAATAATAATAATAATAATAATAATAATAATAATAATAATAATAATAATAATAATAATAATAATAATAATAATAATAATAATAATAATAAGGGGGTTTTTGACGTCCAAATTTAACCATATAATTATGATGCCGTAATGAAGGGCTCAGAAAAGTTTAACCTCGTGCGGTTCTTTAAAGTGCACCCAAATCTTTGCGCACGGGTCTACAGCATGTTCGCTTTCATCTAAAATGCAGCCACCACAGCCGAGGTTCGATCCCGCGACCTTCGGCTTAACAGTCGAGCATCATAGCTATTAAACCGCTAAGGAGGGGCTACTACGCCACTTAAAAACGTTCTCTTTTGGATAAAATAAGTTAGCGCTAGATTTCAAACGAAATACTTATATAGCCAACGGCTCTTGACTGTTATGGTGATCGGAATTTATAAATGTAAAGTCGATGTGAAAGTATGCTGCTATACCTTCAATGGTCCGTGACTATCTCTACATAAACCCCATGTGCATTCTTCATACCAACAACACACAATTTTTCTAGACGCCTGTGGGACGTTAACAGCAGCATTCGTGGTACGAGAAGAGAAATATTATTCCGGGACGTTTCAGCTTGTGACAGAACGTGAGCCGCCGCAGTGAACATGAATGTTGCAAGACGGCATTTGCTTGATCTGAAAGTCAACTTTTCAGAGTCGGAAGCAACACCAACCATTCCGCATTTCATTTCATATTTCAAAACTGCCTGTGTCGATGACCAAGACGAGACAGGAATCTTTTGTTTCGCATTTGTTACCACACATCCACTCGCTCACTTGTATCACGCTCAGTTCGATAGTCTCCATGAAGGAATAAAAAAAAAGGTATCCAAGCTTCCGCGCAGTGAGAGACATTTCTTTAGCGGCTCATTCTTGTCGAGAAAAGTAATTGCACTGGAGAGACAAAGAGACAGAGAGAAAGAGATACAAAATGAATAAAAGCAGAGGCAAGCGGTAAGAAAAATTCCCAATAAAAACAACAAAACTGTTGTTGAAGGCGCCGCAAAGGTTCCCATTATTAGTGTTTTGCTGGTCAAGTCAGCAGGATCCTGTTTTTTTTATTTGTAGTAGTGGCAACGCGCAAAAACAACGGGACGCGGTGAAAAATGTTGTTTTCAAAGTTTTTCCTGTACTTTTCTCTCTATTCGTCTCGTCTTTTCTCTAGCAACAGCCTCTAAAATGCACCGCCATCGGAGGCACATATACCTTGTGCTCCAACTCAGTTTTCCAGAAAAATTATTTGTAAACCTAAACGAACCCACAAGTGATCGCATTCGTTTTACTCCACGTTCGCGGTTTTTTACCGTCACAATCAGGTCTAAATAGATTTAGGTACACGTCAGGGAACCCTATGTGGTCAAAAATTAATCCGCAGCCAAGAACTATGAGATGTCTCGCATCATAACGTGTTTTCGCGGATAAACTTGAATATTTAGAGTATTTCATTGCTACTGCGTTTACCGATTCTTATACTTATTCTCATTTATTTAATTCTTATACTCATACTGATTCAAACACAAGCGGTGGCTAGTCATGGCAACCTGTAATGAGGAAGTCACCGACCTTTGGGCCAAGACACAGCATACAGCTGGTCGCAAAATAAAGTTGGATTCGTTGTCTCTCTCTCTCATGCTTAATCTTGTTTATCGCTCTTTTCAAGCAGGTACGTGTCGCTGCTATTTCTCATTTCCTGAATACCCCTGTTCTTGCCATCTCGCTCTGTCAACCACTCCGTTCCCTTCGACTCCGAACTTTAAAGCTTGATAAATTGAATTCCTTCCAAACGTTTCAGTGATACTTTTCTGGTGCCACGTTACAAAACTGACAAAAAGAGTTGACGGGCTCAATACGCTTTCAAAAAACAGGACGAACTGTCAACTCCCACTCGTTCGGTCCCCGTGAACTCCCTTTTTCGTTTTGGTTTGTTTGTTTTTTTGAGCGGCGTTTTTTAAATTCGAGAGCTTACGTAGTACTAGAACGAGCAGCCGCAAGAGCCAACATGAAGAAAGCATCACAGAAAGCGAAGCAAGCACTCTAGAAGCCACGCAAAAACAAGCTGATTGTCTGAATTCCTGCGCCATGCGTCGAAAAAGATACCGCCCTTTCGCAATGTTGCTGGCTGCCCTCTCCCTCTCTAACACGAAAGAATGAGCAAAATTCTCATAAGCCGCATCGTAGTCCCTGTCAAGGAGGACACACACTCTGAGTTCGAGAGGATACGCAAACGAGTGATAGAAGACCATCGAAATGAAGCTTTTAGGGGCGAAGCTCCTTAAAGCGGCATTTGTTCATCCCTCGTAGTAGTCGTAGTGCGTAACATGTCTTACGCTTTGACTTGCAAGGTGGTGCCGGTGGGAGATCTCTCCTGTGCGTTGTTGAACAATAAAAAAATTCGCAGCATGCGCGTTAATTAAAAGCCGAATTCTCCTGTCTCTCATTCCCCATTAGCAGCCATTGGCATGTACATTGAGCACTATCTGACAAGAAAGAGTTGCTACGTTATTCTCGCTTGGCGTAACCTCCTTGCTTTTAGAAAAGTTTAGCGAGCGTTGGGCCGCAGTGCCATGAGTACAGTGAACTAGTATATACCGTGAGCTCGAGGTGGTTAAAGGTGGGAAGTAGACTCGAAGCGCAAGCAGTAAGAAAGTGTGCGAGGGCCAAACCCGAATTCTCCTGTCTCTCATTCCTCATTAGCAGCCATTGGCATGTACATTGAGCACTATCTGACAAGAAAGGATTGCTACGTTTTACTCACTGGGCGTAACATCCTTGGTTTTAGAAAGGTTTAGCCAGCGTTGGACCGCAGTGGCATGAATACAGTGAACTAGTATAGGCACCGTGCGCTGATCAGCGGGAGCTGCGTTGCTGGCACTACTAGCTTATCCTAAGTCTGCTGACGTTGGCCGTTAGGGGCACGCAGAAAACGGACGCGCGCACGCGTCCCCGTGTATGCCTGCTGCAATCCGCTCACTCACACGGGCAGGGAGACGCGGGACACGCGTTACATTTTGACTGATCCCAAACTATTATTGCGTTTTTTCTCCGCGAGGCACTGTGTCCTGGCGCTGCAGTCACACGGGAAAACTCGACTGCACGGTGCCTGTAGTTGTGTTCCAATACTCACCGTAGACGGCTAAATAGACAACTAAATGGATGGCGGCCATTATAAGTACCATTCCAATTCTCACGTAGCAAGCAAAATAGACAGCTTCGAGAGGACCACATCGTAGACAAATATGATGCAGGCTACTTTGCTGTCTAAACAAGATGGCGGCTCATCGAATCCCTCTAATAGATCGGATATCACCGGAATGGTCGTCTGCACACAAGCTGACGCTTTCTCAGACGCTCAATGTGAGTAGCGTTTATTTGTTTTTGATTTCAACATGAAATAAGCCAGAAAATACTGCTGTTACAATTGTTTATTTTAGCTTTTCCTTCACGACGCGAGGTGGCGTATTGTCGCGTAAAAGCAGTCTAAATGTGTTCCATTTCTCGGACAGCATGGGCTCGATGCTGTCTTCTAAGCAGTCTTCTTAGACTGTCTACGTGCTGTCTAAGAATTGGAACACAGCCTGTATACCATGAGCTCTAGGTGGTTAAAGGTGAGAAGTAGACACGAAGCGCAAGCCGTAAGAAAGTGTGCGTGTGTCACCTCCCGTTTAATCCTTGGAATCTCCGCTAGATGGCGGTGCTTCTATATGCGGAATATATGATGAAAAGATGCGATATGGTGGTACTTGGAGTGTTGACTAGAAAATGAATGGACGGACGCATGGATGGCTGCACGAACGAATGGACGTATGGACGGACGCAGGGACGGATGCATGGACAAACGCAGGGACGGACGCACGGATCAGCAAGCGGACTCACGAATAGACGCACGCACGGACGGGCGGATGGACGCATGGACGGTCACACAGACGGACACATAGACGGACGGAAGCAAGAACGAATGAACGGACGGATGCTTCGCCCGACTCTCCATCATTCACCCCATGGATATGCTGCCATTTTTTTAGGCTGAAAGATATGGCAATATACTGTCAGTGTGAATGTTGCTCCTTTATTTTACGCTGCAGTGAAATTGCCATCGACCCCACCCCTACCCTCCCACTTCATCCTTCAGGTCATACTCAGCCGTATTCTTTCGGGGAATGTGATCGCTGAGCGATGTAGTGCATGACATCGATCGCTTTAACGAACTGGTAATTCCGCTTAGGCTCACGAATGTATGTGGATGAGTACAGCGTTGCTTGCATTCTCATCTATACTTTTTACATCTGTTTTCTAGTTGTTATACGGTCGTATTTGCCATGAAGCATGTTTTGAGCACACTTTTTCCGATAAAGACGTTAGTGACGAGTTACTATACGTATTCGATCTGTTTTCCTATTTTAATTCATTGATTGCTTATTTTTATTGAAGTGGTAATAGCGTCTTTTTCTAGCAACTTTTATAAGCAAGCTTGAGATTGAACATTATTACTTCTTTCTCAAGTGGGAAAACCTGGGTAGTTGTACCATTCAAGCTGGATTAATCTAGTACTGACACGATTGATAGACACCGAAAAAGCAAACTTTTTCTTGGTATGCAGTGTCAACGCTTTCCACACGCCGGAGACAAGCAAACTGTATAAAATACATTACTTTGGTTCTAAAATTTTCATCACTGAGCATCTACAAGCCAGCCCTACCGCAACGGATTATATAACGACTAGTCAACACACTAGATTCTAGTCAGTTTGAGAACTCTGCGTCCTTCATGCAGCCTTAATCACAGAAATCGCCGTCGGGATCGCTACGACGACAATTCACTGATAATTATTTCCGTGAACCACAAGCAGATGGCAGAACTGCTGCTATTTCGTCGTGATTTGTCTCCCCGTGGCGTGTCGCTGCAGTGTGCGCGTAATTGAGAAGTCGCTCCTTCGTTATCAAATCCGAAAGTGTTTATTTTCATGATTTTAAGGTGCCGTATTGAAGACATATTTGTTGCGTTCCCAGGAACCAAATGGTCTTCCTCGGGGTTCTGAGTACCCGTGTTTTTATTCAGAAGAAAAATCCAAAAAGTGTTTGAAATCCGTGTTATTACTTCTTTAACGCACACCTAATTTATCCTGTTTATTCTTTTCTATATATTACTTTATGGAGTTCTGTATAACTAGAGAGACGCGTATGTCACAATGCAATTTCGTAAACAGAAAGACCCAAGCAATACTCCCGTGTATGACGACGGTAGCACGCAATTCAGCTTACCATTTTGGTTGCAAAAGTCGGAATGTTCGTTCTTGGAGAGGCTAAGGTTGTCTGTATTCAAGGCCTTTGAGGCACTCATCTGAGGCTCTCGTCGGACAACTTTCGGTGCGCCGTGCTCTGGGAGTTGCAGTGTCCAGCAGAGATGGAAAAGAGGCTTTCCCGCGACTCTGCGAATGGAGATGAGACAATAATCCCTTTTGCTTACAGAAGCGCGACCGATCGAACTCTTTCCTGATCCTCGTGAGCTTAGTAATATTCATTAGCACTCCGGATCAGCTGCGCAGAATTGCATCACTGATGCGGCCATCGGATTATCTCTGTAAACACGGACATACCCACACGCACGAATATACCGTCGCTGGTTCACACGCATTTTGTTGATGAATATACGTATTTTCGCACGACAATCTGTAAACGTCGTCGCGCGAAAATGGCCGTACAATAGGCAGCGTCCCGTACAAGCCAACCGCAACGATAGCGAACGTGCCAAGAAAAACGTGAGAACTTCAAGACATTTGCACTTATTGAAAACTAACAGTTTCCAGAGGCAAAAATGTCAAGACTTAATCACATTTGCTGATTGGTTCATGAAATGTCATCGCGATTGACGACTCTGGAATACAAGAACCGAATAGTCTTACATGCCTATGACGTTTACGCCAAAAAAATATGCGCTTTGTAGTCGACTTCGGTTCGTTCTCTTTTCCACCCCACACTAAAATAAGACCCAGCCAGTTGCAGTCAGTCTTCAACTTGGGGAACTTTTTAAGATGAGAGTAAATCGAAGTTTATGAAGGGGACAAGTTGCTTTTATATTTTTGTTCGAGAGAAAGCCATAAATGCCTCAACCAACGCTACATCTGACCATCGGTGTAGAGAGCGTCAGAACGATTCATTTAAAAAATAATCATCCTGTAATGACGTCCATATGTGGCATATCTATGTTGTCACGTGATTACCTTTAGTCGCTGGTCAAAGACTGCGGTGCAACTAAGTTTGTTGAGTGTAAACTATGGGCATCAATCCTTCCACTGATATGAAAATGAAGGCGTTCGCCTTCGAGTATTCTTAGAAAGACGCATGAGAAGCCCTGCGATATTTTTGATGAATAATTACACGCTCTGTAATATTTGGTGCCTAAAACATATTCCATGCAAATGGAAGCGTATGCATTTGCTTACAAAAACAATGAGTCGCACACTGGTCGACGCAGCACATTTCTGTTTTTGAGTCATTATAAAAGCGTGGACTGTGCACAAAAATTAATTATTACGCTTCTCTAGCATAATAACAGTGACACATTTTGCGGTGGGGGTGTATAGGGTTCGGTATCCAATGTCTTGCTTTTGTTGAAATGTTTCCCGAGTGCGTCAGAATTCACTGGTTGCAACCACTCACTCTCGGCCTCGTTAGCGCAGGGGTTGTCGTATACACTATTTAACGTAGACATACCGGTGCCGCTACTTTGGGCTCTAAACAGATGTTTTCCTATTTTCATATATTGCGACGCAAATTGGTAAGATCACGAAACTTGTAATGCAACAGTCGAATGGCTTTCATGTGTATACACGATAACACTGTTCTTTTAGTTGTTCAAGATAAGAAACGGCAAGTTCGACAGCCCAGTATGGGGGCCACTGATACCCATCCGTAAAATAGCTCATAGCTCAAACTGGTAGGACCAAGGAGGAGGAGAGGGGGTAGAGAAGTTCACTATCATACCCCCGCTATTTTAATAACCACTAACGAGGACCAAGAGGGCAATGCTTTATTATAAAACCAATCAAAGTGGTTTCCTCAGTCACATAAAGCGATGACAATTAGTCGGTCAACATCTTCTGTTCTTTGCCTGCTGCCTCTGCCTGCGCCATGACCTTGCTCTTCATCGGAGCTGAACAGTATGGCCTCCCACTGCTCTGTCATAATAATTTGCAAGCCCTGTGGGTAGCTAATTGTGGATACCCATACTGCGGCAGCTCCATAGCACGTGAAAGTGGTTGGCTCTGGAGACTCGGCACAGATTGGTTTAAGCATTGCAGGATAGATCACTAAGAAACACAATTATGAAACTTAGCTAACATTGCTTTCACGGTGTGTCCTAATTATACGTACCAAATGCCGTATTTTCACATTCAAAATCGCTAGCTTGGTGTCCAACTATGTGATGTTTAATGAAGCAAGAAATATTGCACCCACATTATAGACACAACGTTGTGTACGAATAATGGACATTGCGCCACGTACGCAAATGCGACCTCATAAAACTCTGAATCTAATGGTTCGTGGAGCTTATTATATGCCTCCTAATTAGTACGCACGGTGCAGTTTGATGGAATATTTCAAACTCACATTACGACTAAAGGACTCTTTTTCGAAGGAGTACACAGTGCGGAATTTCCGCATCTCGGTGCTATCTGAAAGCGACTCACCTAATTGTTGGGCCCTTTATAGGGCTAATGGAAGCTGTACCTTCGAGCATGAGATAAACTTATTGCACGCTGAACACATAGCCAGAAACTTTATACTTCCATCAACATCTAGCAACCAATAACTTCTCAACAAGTATTAAAAACCTGAGCTTCAACGTTACTAAGGTTAATGAGCCAAGCCAATGTTAGTCTAAAGGTTTGCCTAATTAAATCAAGATTACATGTATACTACGTACAATGCTTTAGTGGTTATAACGAACCCTCCACAAAGTAAGGGATGAATCGTCATTTTCGTCCAGTATTAACTCCACTGCAAGAAGCTTTTAGAGAGCTCCAAACCCTATAAGTTCTCGTTGTGAGCAACTTAAGTTGTACTGTATTATATTGTAAGTTCTATTTGGTTAGTTCTTAGTAATATTGTGTCTAACAAAAAAAACAGGCCTTTAAATTTCCCCTTCAACCTCTATTTTAAGTGTTTTATAACTGATATTAAGCATGCAGCAATTGTTAATGTCATCTATTTCTATAATCCACTGCCAAGCTAAACGTGTTTACTTTCAAGCATTCTGTGTACATGCCCCAACTTACCTGAAAGTCAACATCAAAAAGCTGAACTATATATTAAGTGTAACGTTAGTGACAGAGCACACAGGTCTGTAAACTATATCATGTAGTCGTCTTCAAGACAACTACAGTAATTCTTATAAGAAATATTGTCACAGGGTCACGACGTGGCCGAAGACAGGAGGCTTCGTGTTGGGATTTAACTGTTTATTTGGGCGAACCTGTGCCCGGTAAACGGAAAGTCCAATTACAGCAGCAGTCTTGCACAGATAGCAGTCTCGGACTGATAGCGGCGAACGGAGCGTCGGCCTTCGATCAACAACTGACAAGCGGCGAAGCCCGTCGGCATTTATACTCTTGCCGTCGAATGTTCTAGCGTTATCGCTGGCGGTGGCGTAGGTTCCAGAACAATCTGTACCGTTCGCACAGTGGGCGTGATCTTATCGAAATGATCTACTACAGTCCGTAACCTTCTCGAAAGCTGCAGGCGCGGTTCGCGCTGAGAATTGTGTGGTGTTTTGGGACGATAACAAAAACTTGGGAAATGGAACGTGGCAATATGTCCGGCAGCGGGAGTCTATGCGAGCTACAAGCGTGGCGGCTTAGCCGACGTGACGTTGACGTGAATAGTGATACGTAAAAACCCTTCCTATTGAGTAAGCTGTTCCTTTTTAACTGTACATGGCGTTACTCACACACGAGTTCAAGAACTATACTTACTACATGTGGGAAGACCTATTACTCCCGCACTGCGCTTTGAAAAAAAAAAAAACTTTGCTTAACAGTTTAGGAACGTTGGGCGCTGTAAATCACACAGCGGAGACACTCAAATCAGAGGCACACGTATTGGAAAAAATGTATAAATTATACGTTACTTCCAATAAGCCTTCAAATTAACAAGGTAGTTTTTCTTTGCGTGCATGGTTGTCCTATTTCACTTTCTAGTACTTAGGGTGAGAAGAGCTCTGCAAAAGCACTTATAGATCAGAGGCATTTAACCGATAGGCAGTGGCATAGTTACTGATAAAAATTCTTTCTAAATATTTCTGGTTTAAAAAGCAACAACAACGATTTGATTATCAGGCACGCCTCAGTGTAGGGCTCCAGAAACTTTCCCCATTTGGTGTTATTTAATGTGTATGGACATTGCGCAGTAAATGGGCCTCCAGCATCTCCTTTCAGTAATGCGACCGACGCCACGGGGATCAAACCCACAACTTTCAGGTCAGCAGACGAGCACAGTGAAAACCGAAGCACCATCGCGAACGTGAGAAATTAATTTTTAAAAACGCCACTATGGAGGCCACACTTTATTCGCATTAGACGAGCTCACTGATACGTCGAATTCCACCGTGTGAAACTAGGTCTCATACTTATCAGCGCAAAACAATATCATTGATAATGTTTACACCCGACTCTTTGTCAGCTTGTAACGTTTCTGAGGTTGTTCAGGGACCGGTAGCAGTAGCGTAGCCGCGAGATGCGGGAAGAGCGGAAAAATGATGACGGCTGGAAGCGACCCTAAACCCGGCAAAGCTGATGGCTAAGGCCCTAGGGAAAGCTTTAATTGCTCGGTTTTATGGTCTGGGCTCCGGTTTATGGCACGCTAAACAACCATGCCGGCAGTCACGAAACATGTGCGGCCATCCTCTTTTATTTCCATTATACTTTCACCTTCTTCAGCATTACCGCTTTTTCGTTTAGCTGACTCACGTCCTTCTCTCCCATTTTTTCTTGCTTTATTAAAGATCACGTTCTCTTTTCTTCTTTTTTTTCCAGCTACCTTTTAATTCGCACTCCCCAGAGAACTTGTTAGAACTTGCGCGAATGCCGGTTTTTTTTTCTTGGCGAAGAAAAATTGAAAGCAGGCGCGACTTTCGTGTTACGGGATATGTAATATGGCGCGTAAACGCCGCCAATCTGCCGCCCTTGCTCTGCGAGGGCCTCGTTAAGCGACTCTCCCTGGAGCCTTCTTGCAAGGGCTCGTTACCGAGGTTTCCGTTGTCTGTGTCCTGAACAAACGTGAGAATTGGTGTTACGAATGTCTTGCCTACATTGTCGAAATCAATAACCTTTTAATCTGTGTGTGTGTGTGTGGGGGGGGGGGGGTAACGTCAGCTGTGGTTTCGGGGCTGGCTGTGCTTTTATAGCAGTTCAATAAACACTAAGTTTGTATTCCTGTGATTCAGCAAGCTGTACGTTAAGGCATTGGGCACCCGGCATTAAATTCAACATATGAGGTTTTACGTTCCAAAGCCACGATTTGATTATGAGGGACGTCCTAGAGTAGGCCTCCAGAGGTCTTGACCATCTGGTGTTCATTGATTTGCGATGGCATTGTTAATACACGGCTTACCTTCAGATTTTCGCCTCCAATGAAGTGGCGCGGCCCGTATTGAACCCGCAACCTTGGGGTCAGCAGCGGAGCATCGTGACAGCTACACAGTCACGGCACAGGCTCGACCAGAGTTGAATGCGCTAACGAAAGTTACGGATGATATTGGCATCATCGCACCACAAATGACACTTTGTTTTGACAATTACCTGCGTACATTAACTTGAGTGCCGAGGTGATGTCAGGCCACTTGTTACCTTCCAAGCGCAATCGTAGTCGTCGTTCCTGGTAAGCCCTCAATGTTCACACAGCTACCACGCTTACACAACCATGTCGGTCCACGTAGTTACAGCAAGATGACAAGTTGGGTCAGTCGGATTTCGTTCATAATTGAAAATTTTGTTGAAGCTGACAAAAAAAAAACGGACAGACAGAATTGGCTGACAAGGACAGTCGTCTGTATTTTTTATTGCGCTTCAACAAAATTCTCAATAAAGACGCCACCCGGGTGCAAGGACTTCGAGCGGTCACCTGAGGCACCGCCATCATAATCGGCAGAGAGTGGGAAGGGACAGGGGTTAATCCCCTCTTACCCCACGTCGACCGGTAAAACTGCCGGACTTTAAATAAAGTCTATTCATTCAATCAATTATGAACCACATCGCTACGCCTTACTCAAAGGCCAGAAGATGCAGCATAGACGAGTTTTAGCTAGTTACGGAAATGCGGAACGCGGATATGGTTCCTTTCTCGCTCAGTGCGCTTTTGCTTCCCTTAATTCCGTTAAAGGCACTCGCACACCGCAAAAGCCCTTCCAAAAATTACGGTGGGTTCTCACGCCTCCTTGTTGTCTGTCAGCCTACGTACTGTTCATAATGTAACGGCGGGAAAAAGACGAATGGAAACACGAAAGGAGGGAAAACGCTGACATTCGTCTTTCCATTTATTTTTGTGTAGTTAACATCATGAATTATTACCAACTTGGCCAAATTGCATTCTTCTGAAATACGTATACTTAACGGTGCACCTGTCGATCGGGGGACGCATTTCCAGCACAGTGAGCTGGAGAGAAGGAGCGCTGTCATAGTCACGTACAGTATTTTCGCTCCGTATTTCCGTAACGTGTTGAAACTCTCTTAAAACGTCCGCACGAGACCCAATTCACACAAGGCGAGGAATCTGCCTTTTTTTTCCTTGAACCTGGCCATCGCCTCCGAGATTGCGAGCGCGTGGCTGGGTTCTCTCCGGCCGTCCCAATCGCCGCGCTCTCCAGCAAAACCTGCGAGTATTGCTTCACGCTTAGCTACCACGAGGGAGCGCGTTTAATGTGGGTTCTTCGAGCAGCGGAGACCACGGCAGAAAGCAAAGCGCGCGAGATTTCAGCATGCGCATGATTTTTTTTTCTCTCGCGTGTGAGCAAAATCACTGGCCAATTTTCTGACTGCACTGAAGGCATGTATTCTTTTTTTGTTAATGCTTTCATTTTGATCAAATGGGCGAGTAAAAGCAAGGCAATGGATGAATTTTTATTATATAGATCATTGCAAGAAGGCATTAATTCTTCTGTGACAGAGACATTCTAGCATTCCCCCTTACTAGAGACGTGTATGTGGGTAAAGACTGGGCTAGTTATTGTCGTTAAATTATATTCTCCTGCTATCGTTAGAGATCGTTTTACTATTTTATCGCGTACCGATATTTATCAGATGGTCAACCAAATTTCACTTACGCTCTAAATAATTAGATGCGCTGATCGTGCCACTTATTAATGTGATAAGTAATTTTGTCGGAATATTGGGAAAGGCTACAATTAGCCGACCTGCATTTACTCCCTACAATCTTCACAGTAAAAGTGTTTGAGTTATCATCGTCTCCTTTTTTCGTCATCTGTATTTTGATTATGACTTGGCAGCACAATGGCAATGTCAGTATTGTCTTCATTAACAGTTATCTCTGCTGCGTTAAAATCAAAGGCTTGCACATGCAGCCGAACTACGTCTTTCAGAAAACCAAGTATTTGTCGAGGTAGACCACTGAAAAATACAATAAGTCAGGTTGCCATATTCATTTTTTTTTGCCAATGCCTTCCCTTCTCTCACTGTACAACGCGCGAACATCGAAGTATAGTTTCGAACACATGCAGATCTCTTGCAAAGGCATCACAAATTTAACTGCTTTAATATGGGCGACCCCAATCTACAGCAATATAAAAGCCCATTTGAAAATAAAACATCCCAGCGTTCATTTTGCCTCTCGTACACCTTCACCCGACATTTCTAAATGAACACAGTTATATAAAAGCACTAAACCAATTTTTTCTCGCCACATGGAAGCTTCGCCAACAGCGCGGCAGCTTTTTGGATTGGATTGGATTGGATTGGATTGGATTGGATTGGATTGGATGGATGGATGGATGGATGGATGGATGGATGGATGGATGGATGGATGGATGGATGGATGGATGG
The DNA here is from genome assembly GCF_043290135.1 of Rhipicephalus microplus. Lineage (NCBI taxonomy): Eukaryota > Metazoa > Arthropoda > Arachnida > Ixodida > Ixodidae > Rhipicephalus > Rhipicephalus microplus. The sequence goes on along the minus strand of NC_134704.1, from coordinate 27,406,751 downwards.
ATGGATGGATGGATGGATGGTGGATGGATGGATGGATGGATGGATGGATGGATGGATGGATGGATGGATGGATGGATGGATGGATGGATGGATGGATGGATGGTGGATGAATGGATGGATGGATGGATGGATGGATGGATGGACGGACGGACGGACGGACGGACGGACGGACGGACGTATGTATGTATGTATGTATGTATGTATGTATGTATGTATGTATGTATGTATGTATGTATGTATGTATGTATGTATGTATGTATGTATGTATGTATGTATGTATGTATGTATGTATGTATGTATGTATGTATGTATGTATGTATGTATGTATGTATGTATGTATGTATGTATGTATGTATGTATGTATGTATGTATGTATGTGGCAGTACCCTTTAGATTGGGCGGTGGCTAACGCCACCTAGCCGTAATACTTAGTGAACTAACCATTAAATTTATCTTTTTTTTCTTTAAATAGTGAGGTTGAGGATTCATACTTTGCAGTGAAGTGTTTATTTTCACTCGTGCCTTAACTTTAGCCACCAATCAGATAACCTACTTCTAGTTAAGTCTACCCGCTTAAAGTCTATTTTGCCCTCCCGGTCCCTAAACTCCAGTGCTTTGAAAAACTCTGCGCAATCATCCTGAACTATAGGGTGAAGCCCTTTGCAGAACATTATCCAGTGTTCGGCAGTTTCTTCTTCCTCTCTACACGCACTGCATACTGTGTCGACGCCTTCGCATTTGGCCCGATATGTCTTGGTTCGCAACACTCCCGTCCTGGCCTCAAACAGTAGAGAACTATCCCGAGAATTATCATAGACCCTTTCCTTGGCAATTTCCTGCTTAAAAGTTCGATAGATCTCTAGTGCGGACTTTTTAATCATGCCAATTCCCCACATGTCCGTCTGCGTTTCCTTCACTTTCTTCTTAACCGATAGTTTTTTGGGTTTGGCCACCTGCTGTTTTCTAAGTATTTACCAGTCAATTTCCTGGTTCGCTTCCTCCGTTTTGTATCGACAATCTTCATGTACAAGTAGCTGAAAACCTTCCTAGCCCAACGCTCCTCCCCCATTTCTCTCAATCGCTTCTCAAATTTTATCTTGCTCCTAGCTTCCCTGCCCTCAAATGATGTCCATCCCATATCACCTTGTACTCCCTGATTTGGTGTATTTCCGTGAGCTCCTAAAGCAAGCCTACCTATTCCACGTTGCTTAATTTGTAGTCTTGTTTGAAGTTCTGATCTCATGCACAAGACCGCATTGCTGAACGTCAGCCCAGGAACCATGACCCATTTCCATATTCCTCTCACAACATCATACCTATTGTAATTCCACAGGGCCCTACTTTTCATCACTGCTGCATTCCTGTTGCCTTTAGTCGTCACGTATATTTCGTGTTCCCTTAGGTACTCGGTCCCATTGCTTATCCATACGCCCAGATATTTGTATTTATCTGTTATCTCTAGCGTGACCTCCTGTATTCTAAGCTCACTACCTTCGTTATCATTTAAAATCATGACTGCTGATTTTTCCTTACTGAATCTAAAATCTAACCTATCTCCCTCATTAGCGCAGATGTCCATCAATCTCTGCAAATCTTCCTTGTTGTCGGCCATTAGCACTATATCATCTGCGTACATTAATGCTGGTAGTGCCTGATCAATAAGTTTTCCTTGTTTGACTAAAGAGAGGTTGAAGACCAGTTCACTTCCCTCTAATTTTGCCTCTAATCCTTGTAGGTACATCATGAATAATAAGGGTGACAGGGGGCACCCCTGCCTAAGCCCCCGTTTTACCTCTGCAGGCTTGGATACCTGTTTTTCCCACTTTATAACTACCTTGTTACCTTTATAGATACCCTTTAAAAGATTAGTGACTACATGTTCCACCCCTAGTGTGTCCAGTATTCCCCACAATTCCTCTTGAACCACACTATTGTACGCTTCCTTGATATCCAAAAATGCTAGCCACAGGGCCTGTGTTCCTTTTCTGCTATATCGATGCGCTGTGTCAGTGCACCGAAAGAAAGAGCGCCGCGGTGCGGAGAAAAGAGCGGGCCACGCCCACCTTCGGAAACATGCGCTCTCTGTGCGATTGGGACGGCCGGACAGAAATCCGCCACGCGCCCGCAATCTCAGAGGCCATGACCTGGCTTTCCTACTGTTCTCGTTGTCCTATCTTAAGGTCTTCAGAAGTCACGAAGCTGCGTTCAAGGCCTGTGTTCCTCTATCGTCTTCCAACAAAATGTGGAATCAAATAGCAGAGACGACAGCTAAAGGACAATGAAGGATGTGGAAAGCGGTACAGTTAAAGCGGCGTTTACACCAGATCGTAAGGAACAAGGCAAACCTGCCAGTAAGCAGGAACACACGCCCAGGTCCAGAACCACTATTGTCCGGCATGGCCACAAGGAAACAAGGGGAGGTGCAAGAGGTCACGTGCAACTGACGTGTCAACGCCCTGCACGTCCTGGCGTTCACGTAGCCTCACAACGTCGCCTGCAACTCCACTCATATAAACAACAGACCAACCAAATACGATAATATATTGTTGTTGTTGTTGTTTTAACTGTTTTGCTGTGGAGAGGTTGAGGAGCCTATTGCCTCGGCTACTCCATATCACAGAGTTCTGCAGCGAAAAATAAAATAATAATACAGAACGGTACCCAAAAATTAACAATACGGAAAAGGAGAAAAAAAAACATAATAGCACACTGAAACCAGTTCAAATAACCTGTCAATACACAGTTTTTTTCACGCAGTTCACTCAGTCATAAACTACTTTCACGCACACCTTAGTACTCTAATGCCAGTATATACATGACAACACTTTACATAATACTCATTTCTGGCTGTCAGTCATAGGCGCTTGTCCAGTCCGGTCTCCACTAAAAAGTCTGTCAGGAAGATTATTGCCTTTTTCTGAAGATGCATCTCAGGCCATGGTCCAAGTAGTTTCTTTATTGTGAGGGGCCGTCTGTCCAAACTTACTAATCTGTTCTTTAATTTTTCTCTTTCTTTCGCGTATTTAATGCACTCCAAAAGAATATGGCGAACATTTTCTTCTGCATGACCACAATGGCATTCCGGTGAGTTGGATCGATGTATCTTGTGCAGGAAGCTGTTTGTGTATGCTACTTCCAATCTAAGTCGGTGGATCAATGTCTCTAGGTGTCGTGGAAGGTCTGTCGCTATGGAAAATTTTCTGTGTGGATCAACTTCATAAAGTACCGTTTCCTTTGATTTAGGGCTCTCAAACCACTTCTCCATCGAACAATGGTTAGCCCCTTGCGATATAAAATGTCGAATATCCGTCCCAGATATAGGGATTGTGTAATCCCGTCCTTCCTTCAATGCTTTCTTCGCGAGACTATCAGCATCTTCATTTCCCTTTATTCCAATGTGGCTGGGTATCCATTGGAATACGATGTTGTGACCCTGCGATGAGGCATATTCCACAGTTTCTGCGATACATTGTGGTATTTCACCATTTCTGTAAGGTGATCTCACATTTCTGATTAGCTGAAGCGCAGGTTTGCTATCAGTGCATATCACCCATTTTCGTGGATCTGGATTCTGGCAGATAAGCTTAACTGCTTCAAAGATAGCCACCAATTCTGCTGTCGTCGATGAAGATTTGTGCGATAATTTGTACATCTTCTTTTCCTGAATTTCGGGTATAAAGACCGCACAGGCTGACGCTTCTTCTGTGCATGATCCATCTGTATATATCTTCGTTTTTTCATTATGCATTACATGAAGCTGTTGAAGTACCAACTGTGCCGCTACTAGAGGTGCCATGGCTGCTTTCTTCTCTATGCCGTCTATTTCACGGATAACGTTGAGAAGTGGCAGCGTCCAAGGTGGTTTTGAAGGTTTCCATTGTTTAATATAAAAGGTTAAGGCAGAAAATAAACGAGAAAAAAGTCGCATGGTGGAACAAAGGGGTAGCATACAACACAATCTAGAGTCACACAGCAAGAAAAACTGTATAGAGACCGCAGACAAGTTGGTCAAGCCTGTCAGGACAAGTAGCTTTTCGCGCACGCATAGTGTTGGCCTTAGCTGCGTTCATTTTTTGTTTCAATAGACTTCCGTTATTCGACAGCGTTCGTGCTGTATCTTTCTTGTGCTTTGCTTCATCCTGTTCCCGTTGATTTTTACAAACATGCATGGTTTCTAACTCACCCATCTCTCTACCTTACAAGTAGCTAAGCGACGAATAGACGTGAAAGAATGCACATGATGGGGTAAATGAATAGCGCACTGGAGAATCGCAAGGTACAGAAAAAAAACAGGAAAAAATACACAGAGAGAGCACGGACAATGTTGCCAGGCTTGTCAGAGTAAGTAAACCGGGACATTTCAAAAGGATGCCCGTGTTGTTATATTGTTGCTTTCTAATTCTTCGCTTTAGGAGCTAAACTTACATTTCTTTCTTGCCCGTCCGCATATGATCACACTTAAAAACACAATCACTTTCTTGATTATTCCCGCATATACCAAGCCTGTGGCAATACAAGATCGACAGGGCAGATAGCAGGAAAGGGGAGAAAACTTGAATTATTGCTTTTTTTACGCACGCCACCAGACCTTTTTTGAAGAAGTATATGACAAATATACCCTAACGCATATATGACGCTTATTCCGCGTAGAGTTTTAACCACGCAGTCGCTTAAGTATTTGAAACCACTAAATGTTCCTTTATATATATGTTCTACTACATTTTCTTTCAAATCTTGCCTGGCCTCATGGCTAGATAGAAACTAGGCGATAAACCCTTTGAAAAGGTTTACTATATAGCGTGCTGCAGACGTCGCAAGTGACATCAATCGAATTTTTTCTTTTTTTATATCTCACTATAGGGGTGTGACGGCGTCATTGCTTGCACCGCTCAAGTTTCACGCTTTGTATAGGCTTTCTTATCCCGATGGCTGTCTGGCGACAAAACCTTTGCTCACAGAGAGATGTGATGACATAATCTAATAACATTACTTTATTTTAAAGACGTATAACTACTTCCGAACGTGGAATATTATAGCAACAATGTAAACGAATGTCATTCTGGCAACTTCTTTCACAAGTGTAATTGAGCAGTTACTACTCGCTGCGCGAAGAAAATAATACATGCATTGTTGAGAATCGAGTCATTTCTCATACGGTAGTTATTCCCCAAATTCCACTCTGTATAATAACATGCAGTCGACAGAACTGTTGCTGTGGTTAGGAACCCCTTGAAAAAGGCGCTTCCGATGAAGCCATCGAAAAACTGAGGTAGTCAACGCTATCGAGTCAGGAGGGCCAGTACCATTACTAGTTTAACATCTGATGAAACTATAAACTGAGAAAACAAATACTTGCTGGCAGTAAAAGCTTGCCCTCTGTCGTCTTTGTAAAGCAGTTTTAGTTATTTTTAGGTAAGAAAAAAGCACAAAACTCCAGGACGGTCTGTCACGGACATGCGAAAATGAGATGATCCTAGTGAGAATACTGTGATTGTTCTGCTGCATTTCCGGCCAAATTACAGTGCTGAAAGCAGCGTGCCATTGCGCTGCCTGTTGTGTTTTCTCTGTGAATGAATTCATGAGAATCGCTTCTTGGGCGAATCGGTACATACTTAGTTAACCATATATGAAGCGGCAAAAAGTCGAAATTGTAATAAAAAAAAGAAAATCGGCAGAAACAGAGACAGAGAGCGGAGACGTGGCACGTCTCTGCTCTCTGTCTCTGTTCCTGCCACTCTATTTCCTTCTGATTTCGAAGTTTCGTGGCTTCATTTGTAGTAAAAAAAGTTTATTTATGACATAATTGTATGAATTCTGATTGATCAAAAAAGCAGTTGTCTTTCAGTTGGCGTTTCCTACTCTGAATGCGATCGATTCCATAAAAAAACTTTTCAATAGAATGTACTCCGTTACTTACAAATCTGCGAGGAAGTTCAATTGAATTGAATATATTATCAAAACAACACTTCGTCATATTTTGTTATGCACGCGTACACCATCAACGAAAATATACGCGCGCACTACGACTACCGGACGTTGTTGGGCCTCTTCGAACGCTGCTCTGCTCTTCCGGCCTCACTGTATGACAGTGCTAACAGCGTTTCATTGTGTTGTGTCTGATAACGTGGAGTGTCACTTTCTATATCGTGGAGATAGAGAGAGAGTAGGCTATGAGAGTGCGTAAACTCTGTTGCGCAGACTATGAACCACACCCTGAAGATGAGTGAACAGTCATAAAAAATTCTACCAGCTTCATTTCACGGAAAACGATAAAAAAAGACTAGTGACCTCCACTTCCTTAGGCTAGTAAGTGTTAAGTTTTATGAGCCTCAAGTATGTTCTGCCGTTGCTATTTATTGAACGCTCTTCGTTAAGCTTCGGCTTCGTGGTATTGCCACCACTTTGTATAACGAAGAAGCATCAGGTTTCAGCGCTATGACTATGGAAACGAGCGCACCTTTTTTGAGGCCATGGGTCTGTTGCCTTCTTCCCTCTTAGTTGAAGTTGTGTGAATGTGTGTTCACCCAATGTATGCGGCGGGTACCCATTTATGACGCCCACAAATGTTATCGCGGATCCCGGACACAAAAGGCCCGACTAAAAACAGCCTCACAGCCTCACAAAAGAACGATACAAGACACAATCACTGAACACATAAATGAGACGAAAATAACTGTGCCTGATGTTGGTGTTTTAACATAAACGCCGAATACAATTCGAAGACTGACGCTATGGCTGCTACGATATGTATTCTCTGATAAATGCGCTACCACGAACTCTAACACTAGGCAAAAATAAATAAATGAATGAAATAAAGAAAAAGGTTAAAGATGACACTGTTTTCTTGTTCAGTTTTCAACATCTATGATCGGTGAAACACACATTTGTAGTGAACGCGCCTACCTCTGTGTCTGTGAACAGCAAAGTCTTGGCAGACACCCGTGCCATCCGGTTCCGGCCTGTCAAACTTGAATGACAGCGTGAAGCACTGAAAGAGACCTCCCAGCGTTTTCGGCATCACGTTTACCGGTAAGAAAAGTGAACAATACAAGTGTACTGCAAAGCCGTTTGCCACTGCGCCTGTCACGCTTTCGACTCATGGCGATGCTGCTGCATTTTGAAAAGACACGACCATCTCCGTTTCACACCGGAAATGGGGAGTCATGAATTATCCATCACTACTTCTACCATTTGAAATCCGATATGCAATATATATATATATATATATATATATATATATATATATATATATAACGCGTTCGATGCTCACGGCTGGTTATTTTTTCATCCACTTTTCTTTCTTCTTATTTACATTCCATTGGTGTTAATAAATTTCCCTTGTACATTCCTTGGCATTACTGTCTGTTAGATCTCATTAATATTGTGTTAAAACACGGAAAAACGAGCCCTTAGGTATACACTTCTTTCCCATATATACATATATATATATATATATATATCTATATATATATATATATATATATATATATATATATATATATATATATATATATATATATATATATATATATATATATATATATATATATATATATATATATATATATATATATATATATATATATATATATATATATATATATATATATATATGTATAGTTCCCAGAATCCCGAATTCACCGTTTAAAACAACTCTACGCGGTGTTACGAATGATAAGAGTTCTAAGATGTCCTGTCTGCACCGTGCCGCCAGTAATCCCTTGCAAACGAAGCAGCCTTATCACTTAGTTTAATTATTTTATTCATGATGTTCTGTTTTTTGGACTAATTAGGTATGCAAGGAACAGCGCCGAATTCTCGCACACACAAGAGAGAAAACAATTATGAACAGCAGCCGCATTAAACACCTTCCAAGGACAGGCTTTGAGAAGCATATATACAGTCATTTTTGAAACTTTTATTCATAAAAACTATCAGCAACTGCATTAAACTATTCGCTGAATTCAAATGCTGTCGTCGGCGGGAGCGGCCATTTTTCATTTAGGGATTCATTTGTATTTCGGTGGTCGCTGGCGCAAACTGTTCTTTCAGCTACAAGGCGAAACCGTATTGGAGTGCAGAATGAACATGCAATTTTCAACAAAGAAAAGTGATTGGGCTTTGCTATTACGATATGCGAAAAGCATGCGTGTGTAAAAAATACTGAGTCTGAAAAAAAATACAAATGAAGCCGCGAGGACAAATGCACCCGCGTAAGTCAGGGGCTTGTAAAGGGCATTGCCGGCTGTTGAGATTTGTCACTTTGTTCGGTAGGAAATCAAAATAGAAAAGTGCGTAATCCAAGGGGAAATATTAATTAAGATATGCTGAAGTGGATGACACCACGGATAGTAATATCGTGTGGTGCATTTACGCAGAGCTGTAGTTATTCATTCCCCCTTCCCCCCACCCAAAAAAAGACTAAAAAGTACCTAGAAAAGAAGTTTTAAAGAGCGAAATGAGTAAAATCGCTAAACGGGAATCAATGGACACATACATAGCTCGGTGGACTTTCGATTTACGCGTCGAGCTTTTTTTACGTGTGCTGTAAGAACATCTCGCATGCGAATACGGTATTGAAGAGAACTTCATTCCCCTTTTCACATTTCTACATGTATGTGATGCAGCATTCTGCTTCGCTCTTGTAATTATCTTCTTGCTTATGTAGACAAAAATGTGTGTTCAGAAAGAGTCCTTAATCATTAAAAATACTTGGGGCTCTTCTATGGCAGAGCATAAAGCTATCCCGTGGGCCTGAAACTTGATGCAACCATGTTCACAAAAACTACGCTGTGGAGACGAGTCCACCTCGACGTTCCTGCAGCCGCTCGGAATATAAGAATGAGGCGAAAGCGACTGCGGCAGATTGTAGTACTGCTACGAAATTTCGTGGCAGCCGAGTCAGTCCCGGACGCGCCAAATCCGGCGCCCATGGTTGCATAGAAATTCGACCCTCAAAAGCGCACTAGCCACACGTGTATTTGCATGCGCCGTTTCGAGCAAGTTGGCTGTTGGACGAGTTGGTGCTTTGACCTAGAAACCATCGTGAGGGCGCTACTGAACACGACACACAGTCTTCCTTAAATAAAGCCATGGCTGGTAGTTTGCACCTGTCCTCGTCTGTCCCTTCCTGCGTGTTGTGTTTAGTTGTGCCCTCACCATGATTTCTATGTTCACACCCTATAGTCTATCCTAAATAACATTTAGGGGCGAAGCTTCTAAAGGCGTGGGTCTGTCCATTTCTTGCCTGTACGTGATAGCACATATAGTTCCACCTTTTCAAACTGCCCACTATCTTTGCAAACATCCCACTACGCCCCATCACCGATCCACCAGTTCACCAACCATAAAGCAAATACTGTTAAGAAGTAGCAAATATGAAATGCATGATGGTTTTGTACTTGTATCCAGGTGCACGTTAAAGAACCATAGATAGTCTCACAGTGTCTATTCCTTGTTTGTGCGTGACCACGTATAGTTTCACCTTTGCAAACTGCCCCCTACTTCGTCCTTGCAAATATCCCACTACGCCCCACCACCGATCCACCACTTCACCAACCATAAAGCCGTTATTATGAAGCTGGAACGGAAGTGACGTATAGCTACCTTTTACGAATTAAAAAAATCTTGTGTAAATACATACAGTGTTTGTCACATCTTTGAGTATCTAGTGGGCGATATTCGCGAATGGTTCACGGTTTAGTGATGAAACTTTCCAGCACTTCGCCCCACTTATCATCCTTCACTCCATGAATATGCTGGGATTTTTTTCCATGTTTTTTTTATTTGGCACGATCTTGTTTACGGGCACTGGTGGTGAACACTACGGTGCCGAAAACGGCCCTTGTGTGGATATCAAAACAGCTTTCGCTGTAAAACAAACACCTTCCAAGCGCTTATGCGCGAGAAAATCCCGTTCCTCTCCATCGAAATTTCCCCCACAGATGTTGCGTCCTCGCAAAACAATTGCAGAGACGTTGTCTTTCTGAACAGGGCATTGTTGCACCGATTCGGACATATCTCCGCTCACTTCTCCGACCAGAAAGCTTCCTTCATTACAATAAAAGAGTGGTAGGCGTGTGTTCCCTAGCGAGAGAGTTGTCGAAAATGATTAGTGGTAACTGTACATACATACATGCATCACTTTAATGGTTTGTTTCAACTGATCGCCAAATCAACACACCTGAACAGCGGCGCTCAATATCCGCCTTATAGCTGTATCGTATATAGTCGTCAGCAAGTTGTTTTTTTTACCATTCTATTAATGCTAGCACATAAAATACATTCCAGGATTCTTATCGTGCATCTGGTATGCAGAAACGCAATGCGCATGGTTTACGTGCTTTGTAAAAAAAAAGAGCAGCAATATAGCTTCCTGCGAAACGTGGTGGATAATTTAAACCCCAGCCTTAATTACACTGCAAACGTGCATTTTCCTGATTTTTTCGCGAATGTTAGAATAATCAAGACTTCGATGTACGAGCGCGAGCCAGAATTCCAGCCAGACCGTGGGGCCAGTCTTCGACAGAAAACAAAGATACTGCGCATTGGCAACCGGTTAGAACTGGATGCGCATATACTGAGGGAGGAGTCAACGAAAGGGCGCCGTGGCCTAACCTTGCCGCAGAGATCATCAATGGCGTTGCTGCGATACGCGAATCGATTTCCCGTTAGCAGCGTCATATACAAAGAAAACAACGAAAGGCTTATGTAAACGTCACCTTAACTAATTACTGTCACTCGATGGAACGTCACAGTTGCGAGCAAGCCACCCGGCTCACCGTGGAACAACACTTCCAACGAGCGGCGATGAAGCGAACATCGTTGCAAACACAACATGCTTAGTGCAGTTAGCGAGCTGCTGTCCTCAATGAGAGCATTGTTTTTGTCGTCATAATGGTCGTTGTTGTTGTTGTTGTTGTTGTTGTTGTTGTTGTTGTTGTTGTTGTAAATTTTATAGTTATATAAACGACTCAGTCAGGTTTCCCTCTCATTAACTGACTTCAAACCGCCATCATCATCATCATCATCATCATCATCATCAGCCTGTCTACGTCCACTGCAGGACTAAGGCCTCTCCCATGTTCCGCCAGTTAACCCGGTCCTGTGCTTCTGTTGCCAATTTATACCCGCAAACTTCTTAATCTCATCTGCCCACCTAACCTTCTGTCTCCCCCTACCCCGCTTCCCTTCTCTGGGAATCCAGTTGGTGACCCTTAATGACCAGCGGTTATCCTGTCTACGTGCTACATGCCCGGCCCATGTCCATTTCCTCTTCTTTATTGCAGCTATGATATCCTTAACTCCCGTTTGTCCCCTAATCCACTCTGCTCTCTTCTTGTCTCTTAAGGTTACACCTACCATTTTTCTTTCCATTGCTCGCTGCGTCGTCCTCAATTTAAGTTGAACCCTCTTTGTGAGTCTCCAGGTTTCTGCTCCGTAGCTAAGTACCGGCAAGATACAGCTGTTATATACCTTCCTCTTGAGGGACAGTGGCAATCTACTTGTCATAATTTGAGAGTGCCTGCCGAATGTGCTCCACCCCATTCTTATTCTTCTAGTTACTTCAATCTCGTGATTAGGCTCTGCGGTTATTACCTGCCCTAAGTAGACATAGTCTTTTACAACTTCAAGGGCACTATTACCTATCGCAAAGCGCTGATCCTTTCCGAGGTTGTTGTACATTACTTTCGTTTTCTGCAGATTAATTTTAAGACCCACCTTTCTGCTCTACTTGTCTAACTCCGTAATCATGAGTTGCAATTCGTCCCCTGAGTTACTCAGCAATGCAATGTCATCGGCAAAGCGCAGGTTACTGAGGTACTATCCATTAACTCTTATCCCTAACTGTTCCCATTCTAGGCTTCTGAAAACGTCCTGTAAGCACGCAGTGAATAGCATTGGGGAGATTGTGTCCCCCTGTCTTACACCCTTCTTTATTGGTATTCTGTTGCTTTCTTTATGAAGCACTAGGGTAGCAGTTGATCCCCTGTAGATTTCTTCCAGAATGTTTATATATACTTCATCTACGCCCTGATTCCGCAGTGTTTGCATGACGGATGATATTTCTACTGAATCAAACGCCTTTTCGTAATCTATGAAGGCTATGTATAGTGGTTGGTTATACTCTGAGCATTTCTCTATTACCTGATTGATAGTATGAATGTGGTCGATTGTTGAGTAGCCTGTTCTAAATCCTGCTTGTTCCTTTGGTTGATTGAATTCTAATGTTTTCTTTACTCTGCTAGCAATTACCTTTGTAAATAGCTTGTATACTACAGAGAGCAAGCTAATCGGCCTGTAATTCTTCAAGTCCTTGTCATCTCCTTTCTTATGTATTAAGATGATGTTAGCGTTCTTCCAAGACTCTGGTACTTTTCCCGTCAGGAGACACCTCGTAAATAGAGTGGCTAGCTTTTCTAACACAATCTGTCCTCCATCTTTCAGCAGATCTGATGTTACCCGATCCTCACCAGCAGCTTTGCCTCTGTGCATGCTCTCCAAAGCTTTTCTGACTTCTTCTATCATTACCGGTGGGGTGTCGTCTGGGTTACTGCTAGTTCTTATAGTATTAAGGTCGTGGTTGTCTCGGCTACTGTACAGATCTCTGTAAAACTCCTCCGCTATTTTAACTATCCTATCCATATTGGTAGTTATTTTGCCTTCTTTGTCCCTTAGTGCATACATCCGCCTTTTGCCTATCCCAAGTTTCCTCTTCACTGCTTTGACGCTTCCTCCGTTTTTCAGAGCGTGCTCAATTCTCTCCATGTTATACCTTCTTACATCGCATACTTTACGTCTATTAACCAACTTCGATAGCTCTGCCAGTTCTATTTTGTCTGTTGTACTTGACACTTTCATGATTTGACGCTTCTTAATTAGGTTCTTCGTTTCCTGGGAAAGCTTGCCGGTGTCCTGTCTAGCTACCCTGCCTCCAACTTCCACTGCACACTCCGTGATGATACTCGTCAGATTATCATTCATTGTATCTACGCTAAGGTTGGTTTCCTCGCTAAGAGCAGAGTACCTGTTCTGCAGTGACACTCTGAATTCCTGTACTTTCCCTCTCAGTGCTAGCTCATTGATTGGCTTCTTGCATATCAGTTTCTGTCGTTCCTTCTTCAAGTCTAGGCGGATTCGAGCCCGTACCATTCTATGGTCGTAATAATACTGATTGTTGGCCTAGTTGGTATTTACTTAATGGCATGATTTGGCCGCAAAAGAGACACATACAAGAAAAGGAACACTCAAACGAACACTACAAGAAAAGGAACACTCAAGCCGCCTGTGCTTGTCGTTTGAGTGTTCCTTTTCTTGTATGTGTCTCTTTTGCGGCCAAATCATGCCATTCTATGGTCACTGCATCTTACCTTGCCAACCACTTCCACATCCTGCACGACTCCTGGGTGTGCAGTCATTATAAAGTCTATTTCGTTCTTATTTACGCCATTAGGGCTCCTCCATGCCCACTTGCGGTTTTCTCGTTTTCGGTAGAAGGTATTCAAAATACGCAGGTTATTGCGTTCTGCGAATTCTACTAGTAGCTCTCCTCTGGCGTTTCTAGTGCCGATGCCATAATCTCCTACTGCCTGGTCTCCAGCCTGCTTCTTCCCTACCTTTGCATTAAAGTCGCCCATTACTATAGTATACTGTGTTTTCACCTTACTCATTGCCGATTCCACGTCTTCATAGAAGCTTTCAACTGAAGCGTCATCATGGCTGGATGTAGGCGCGTAAGCCTGTACTACCTTCATTTTGTATCTTTTATTCAGTTTAATTACAATGCATACCACCCTTTCATTATTGCTATAGTAATCCTCTATGTTGCCAGCTATGTTCCTGTGAATTAGGAACCCTACTCCCAGTTCTCTTCTGTCTGCCAAGCCCCGATGGCAAATGACGTGCCCATTCTGTAGCACAGTATAGGCCTCATCTGTCCTCCTAACCTCACTCAGCCCTATTATATCCCATTTAATATCTTCTAGCTCCTCGAATAATACAGCTAGACTTCCCTCACTAGATAACGTTCTAACGTTAAACGTTGCTAAGTTCAAGTTCCAATGGTGGCCTGTCCGTATCCAGAGATTCCTAGCACCCTCTGCTGCTTTGCAAATCTGACCGCCGCCGTGGTCAGTTGCTCCGCAGCTGCTGGGGACTGAGGGCCGTGAGTTAATTGACGAATGCCTACGGGAGGGGGTGGCCAGATACTGCACCAGGGTGGCCAATCCTTCTCTGGTGAGATCATCGGTGCGTACCGGCTTTAAGCCGGTACGATCAGACCGCCATCAATCCAGTCCGAATTGTTACAGCTGTGCGCGTTTGAATGCATATCCGCCAAAGCGCGCAATGATAGCGAAATAAACCCGTTTGATTGCCCGCAACGCTGCGCTTGCCTATGCAGCATAGTCTGTGCTTGAACATGCTGTTTACAGTTAACAGCTAGCCATAAATAGTTGGGCAAACTGCATAGCAGGAAAGCTAGCTTTAGATCATGAAAAGGGTATACATACAGTATTTTTAATAATTATTTTCTTTTCACGTTGCATAAATAGTATGGGCCTAGAGTTGACGCCTTAATCACAGGTCCTGTAGTCATCACTGCTAACAATGGCTTTTGTAACGGACGCAAACGTGATTGTTCATATATAAAATTCTATTTTTGTTTGTGATTTCAACGCCGGAGTCGGGGCTTTTGCACGGCAACCAGCAATTTTGTTCTTGGAGAGCAATCTGGCATGAGTACAGCTTTGAATTGCCGGATGGGAGATTGAGGAGATTTTTTTTTGTACACAGCAACATACAATAATCTTAACCAATTAGAGAGCAGTGCGAGCGCTGACGTCTACAAATAAAAACAATGTGAGGTCAATGCGTATCATGTTGGCTAAAAACAAGTACACACGCTCGTCGCACTAGTGCTAATGAAAGACCAAAGAAACATTTAGTCGATACCACGATGCAACGAACTTGTTTGTCTCTATGTTTGTTCGATTTTTTGTTTGTACCTGCGTGCGGGCTGCTCTTCGTTGAAGTTGATTGCCCGGAGAGCAAGACCAATTAAATCGCCGTACAAAATAGTCCTCGGCCCAGGATGGAATTTGAGGCCACTGCATCCCTTCGGATCTCACTAATTCAAGCGAATACTCCGAATAAAGGCACTGATGGAAAGAAGCGCACAGTCGTGCCAACATTAAGAAACAGAGACAAGGGAGCACACTTACGAAATGGTGGCGAAATGAGTCTTCCGAGAAAGCATTCAGCCCACAGTAAAGCCCTAACAGAGAAGTCCTGCTGTGTGGCAATTGCTCTGCGGGAACTATGCTGACGACCACAGAGGTCGGAGTTTATCTCTACAGGGAGAAAATTGTCTCCCCGGCGCATCAGCTTTGTTCCTTTCTCTTTAACCCGCATACGGTCCCAATGAATGAATCGTAAGGTCTTAAGATAAACACACTGCCTCGAAAGGCTGCCCTTCGCCAATACTGAAGCAGATTCAACATTTCTTTCTGCAAGGCCACAGTATTTCTCGTTTGCAACTTCTTTTGTTTTTTCGCACGTGGAGAAAAGGAGAGAACAAGCCACTGTTTCGTAAGAAATGGATAAGGCGTTGCGGGAATGGATTAGGTGGATGAGTCATCTATGTGAAGCCAAAATAAATTTGAAGTAGCATAATTACTCACTGCATCACGCTTGTGAGCTTCACCGGCTCTGAAACCTGCTGAGATATACGAAAAGCTTTGCGCTGTGTTCTTTTATGCTCTAATTATGACCAATACATCTCTGGAACCGTAGTGTGCAAGAGTTTGAATCGCGAAAGTAAATGAACATCCCATTATCGAAAGAATGCTAGCGTGGATATTTTGCACAACACAAGACGCTTAAGAAGAGCCTTCGCCTCGTTTCCAGGCGAACACATGTTTTAGTTGTCAAAGATAGCGAGTGGTGAACGTAAAATGGCGGCATATTGTCTCATCTCATGTTGCACATTCATTAGTTCAATGTACGACGTCGTTTACACGAAGTTCAATGTCATGCGCGATAAACCCGTTGTACATTATACAGGAGGCCATCCCAATGCCAACACCCAAGAGCTGCCTGCAGTTGTCGCACAATAATAATGTACTAAATTGGGGGCTACCACAAGTAAATTCAACAATATAGTTATGAAACTTTCTCTTGATCGCCTGTTTGTTCTTTGGCGTCCACCTAAAGCTTGGCACACGTGGAGTCATTTTACGGCAGGACTGTTATGGTCGAGGTCTGTCGTATGTCGTATATATATAGTATGATGTACATCGTGAAAAGGCGTGCTATATCCCCGCGTACGCACTCCATACAAATGGCTAACCAGAGATAATGAAACGCGCAGCCCCTAATCGATGTATGCCACCCGTGCCTTGCCTAATTTCTAGCGGACCGTTGCGGTGAATACTACGATTTGCCTAGTTCCAGAGGCGCATATGCGCTATCAGAGTTCTTATGATCCAGATTTTTCTGCAGGCGTATAGGGAAAGAAATAGAAAGGTCCTAACGAAGAAAAATATTAATAAAGAAGTGGGCAAGCATATCCATTCATAGAACAGTAAATCAAAAATGGTACAGAAAAGGATGACAGGGTAAGATCAGCCAAGTTAGGACGAGCTTGGTGCCAGCTTTGCTCTGATGTCACCCAGCGTTGCGTGGCTTAGTTCAGGCAGTGTTCTTTGTTATTTTATTTTTTATTTAGACCCATTCGGTCAATTATGGCAAAATCAAGTGCTGCCTTGCTACCTCTTAGATGTTTGCTGTCATTCCACTAGGCATTATTCTATATGAGCGCTGTCTACCTGTATAGCATTTATAGACGCACTGTATAGTGGAGGGTATCAGAAATTTAGCCATCTGACGTTTATGACGTGCACTGACATTTCCAAGAACACTTGCCTCTAGCACTTCGCCTTTATCAAATTGTCACTGCTGGGGCCGGGATGAAACCCGCGGCTTTCAAAAGAGCCGCCGAGCACCATAACCACATTTCCACAGCGATGTACTCGTTGCGACAAGCCTGCCCCTTTTTTTTATCTTTTGTCACAGAATCACCGAATTCGTACGCTAGCACACATGTAATTGGGCTACGACAACACCTGGAGCGACTGCCACGCGCGACTCACTTATCACTCTGTCCCGTGTCTGGCACCATCTGCTGGGATCTTCATTCATCCCCACCACTACTCCCTCAAGCTCCGTGCCTTCGGAACTACAGCATCGCGAACCAGTCAGCGGACACATCAACGTGGCGCTGATGATAGCGGCCGCTGGTTGCCCCTCCTCGCTGCTAGACCGAGTGTCGTTAATGACACCGAAGCTTGATTTATGTCCCGGCTGGGCAACAAATGGTGCGACTGGGCCGCAGACACTCCTCTGAATGTGGATCGTCTTTACTGCTTCCCGTCTGGCTTTGCAGCTCCTTCACGTATTCTCTATGCAACGTGGAGCTGGCTAAAACAATTCCGTCGCAGAGTCTTATCCTATTTTCACTAAGATTCTTAATTAGAACAGAGTACAATGCAGACTGAATATGGAAGCACTTCATAGTGAAGAGACACGAAAAAAACGACCTAACTCACCCCTCAGTGTTGTTTATGCAATTCCCCCCTCTCGGCACAGATTATCTTGAGACTTGCAACATCGTGCTCCTTAATTTAAAAAAACAAAAAGAGTGGCCTTGCTTTTAGAGTTGTCTACCAATCTATGTGAACGCTTGTTAGTGTGCGGCGATATCCTGTACGAGGTAACATATTAAAATACTATTTTCTCTCAGCAAGTCACAAAGTAGCGAGCATTCTGTAATTATTCTATAATGAGATGACCACATTTGTTCACGTACACTTTTTTTAGAATCTTCTCACCCTCCCCCACTTTTTTCACTGTTTTTTATCAAACGCAACAATGCTAATAGCCTATAAAGAGAAGTTAAGACCATAACTTCACATCCCTTCACATCCATTCACGAGCGACCAAGTGAGCTAACGAGGGGCAACTCCATTCGTTTCTCCACGAAACTTAGGCGCCAAAAGCATCCCAGAAAGTTCAACGCGTCCTTTTTCGGCCGCTGATGAAAGAGTGCACCGATGTCGACGACAGCGCAATCGATTTCGGAGCGTCTGCCCCGGAGCGGGACGTAGTGGCGCCGGCACGTGTGGCTCGAAAAGGCGCGCGAATATTTTATTACGGCCTCGCTCGCACCTCGCCTCCGTAATCTCACAGCCTCACTCGTTCCTCGAACGCCTTCATCCAAGCTGCACTGCTTGGAAGATTGCTCATCGAGACTCACTGATCGCGGAGATTTGCGAATATTGCACTCGATGCGGAAAGCGTTGCAGGTGAGACCACGACGCAACATGTAGGGTGAGTTTTCACTCTATTGACTTTATTCATAAATAAGCAAGCTTTGTAAACTAGCAGCTAGCTTCTGACGTTTTACGTATATTAGATTATAACAAGTAAATTCATGCGTCTGGTTGACCTCCCTGCCTTTCATTTCTTCCTCCTTCCTCTATTCATAGAAACGTTGAAACACATTCACAATGTGTTTTACACGCAAATATCCCTACACATTGAACTTAGTCGCGTTAATAGCGAAGTATTGACTCACTACACCACTTCGCACAAGACACACCTCAATTGAATCTCCCTCTTACCTTTATCACCATCGTCGTCGTCATCATCATCAGCCTGACTGCGCACACATTACGCAGGGTAAAAGTCGGTTTTATGAGAATGAGTGGTGGCTACGTTATACCCGCAAACTTCTTGAACTCCTTTGTCCCCATATCTTTCTACATTTCTATATCCTTGTCTCTGTCTTTCTCTGTCGCGAGCTCGCAATAAATGCGCTAGAAGGTTTGTCTATTGCCCTAGACATCACAACCACAACCATTTCACATCGTTGCTTCAACGCCGAACTTCTCTTCTCCTTTAATCCCCTCACCCCTTCCCCCAGTGCAGGGTAGCAAACCGGACGTGCGTCTGGTTGACCTCCCTGCCTTTCATTTCTTTCCTTCCTCCTCCTCCTCCCTTCATTTAGCTGCACGCGCTTTTCTTGTGCTCGTTTTAGTGCAGCATTCTTATGGAATAATAAATTTCCGACCGAGTCATAGTTACGAAAAAAAATGAGTGCTAACCGAACGTGAGACATGATAAAGAAAGCTGAAAGACAAGATCAGCACAAAGGGGATTTTTCCGAAGAAAACACGTTTACAGGTATCTAAAAGGACATGTTCACAAACAGTACAAGCAAGGTCACATAGGATCGTGTGCTATCTCCGCCCTTGTGTAAAGAGAGGAAAGACACAAGCTTTCAACTGCTTTAGAAAATCATCTACCCGTATTCTTCCGCCGTTCGATCCTCGTGACGTACAATACCCTTAGCATCAGAAAGGAAGTGCACCTTCAATTGCATCCAGCCCTAATAATAGCATCCAGAGTTATGCATCCCAAACGAAGATAGGAATTTGAGCAATGGCATACTGGAAGGCTCAGGAATTTTGAGCACCGCACTGCAGTGTATTGTTATCTGGTGTTCCTTAACGAGCACTGGCAACGCGCAGTGCACGGGCTTCTATCGCTTCGCCTTCATCAAAATGCAACCGCCACAGCCGGGATCGTACCCACGACCTTCGGGTCAGCCGCCAAGTGCCGGAACCACTGACCCACTGTGGTAGACCGACAATTATAGCTGTTGTCGTATGGCCCTTCTCTGAACCTAGAAGTGTGGCAGCTTGGGCTAGTTGGTATGGCATGACAATAGTTATAGCGCGAGAACAAAACGACGACACAGAGAAAAGAAGGACACGAAGAACACGAGTGCTATGTTCATCTCGTGTTCTTCGTGTCATTCTTGGCTCTGTGTCATCGTTTTGTTCTCGCGCTACAACTATCGTCAAGCCTTCTCTGAACGTCTACCTGAGATACTACTGATTATCGTTGAACTGGTAGTGATCTACAAGATTGTTCTCTCATTGCCGCAACTGCAGGTGTACTGCACTTCTGTTAAGGCGCTTGCACACAATAAGTACCGGACGGAATGAGACCGCGTTGAACATTTCACTTAGAAATCAGGTGATAGCTCGTAGATGATAGACCAAGAAGTGCACATATAGATAGATTTGCATGTGCAGGCGACTTAGAAGTGCAAACCTGTGAACATAAGTGTGTGTTTGTGAACCCAAACTTTTGGCCACCCATTTCATCTTCTTATTTTTGTTTTTCCTTTACTAACTTATCGATTACTCTCCTTCCTGCTGCCCCCTATTGTTTAGGGTACCCAACCGAGACAGTCATGTTCCCTTTCACCTGCAGAGTGGCTAAACGAACCAAACCTTCGTTAATCTCCCTGCCTTTTCGTTTTGGTTCTCTCTCTCTCTCTCTTTCTTCAAAAGTGCCTTAAGTAGTCAGCTATGCGCATGTCGTGCACCCTTACCAGCCTCGCCTCGCGTTAAATTTGCACTCATTTTCTTCCTGTGCTCTCATTTTCACCCAAAAATTTCTTTCAAGGAAACGGGGGCTGTAGTCAAGGGAGAGTGGGCGAAAGGAGGGGGGGGTTAATGAAATTAGAAACAGAACATTTAAACAAAAAAAACGAGCTTCCGCAATATTGGAAAGTGTCGTTTATTCAAAAGTTAAAAACACGTATCGCGCTTCTCCTATTTCTCGCTTTGCTCAGCAATCAATATTCAAGCCACGAAGTCGAGTTTCACCGAGCGGTCTCCCCAAATGACAGCAGAGTTCTCAGACATTTTAAACCAAGACACTGAGAATATCCAATGATATTCATAGACACATCACTGTTCATTTACGGCTTGGCTCGCATTAGCCAGAGCGCTATCCGGTTAATGTGTTCAGCACAGCTCATAGTCAAAAATTTTTGCGGCACGTTAGACAAAAAGGCAAACTTTCTCTTGTGTCATCTTTGGCTTTATTGATTTTCGCTGAAACATTTTTCTATTGTTCACGTGCTTTCAAAGAGACTATAATAGCGCTTCAATAAGTTCAGCTGCTTTTCGTCCCTGATCTGTTATACTCAGCGTATACTTCATCATCCGGAAAACCTTTAAAAATTGATTCCATGAAGAAAACTTAAGTGCCAGCATAGATAGTGTGAATGTTCGGGCCATTCCATTATGGCGAACACAGATATGTCACACGAGCTAGGATTCACGGATAAGTGAAAACTTCTGCTGGTAGTTTTTTACGCGGATACGTGGGAGGTCATCTTTTTTTTTTTTTTTTTGCTGACTCGCTACAAGTGTTGCGTTGTTCGCGCACATTGGTCTGTTTAAAATATCGACCTGAAAGTCCTGTATACATTAGAAAGATGTCACCTTCGGTTAGTATAACTTGATTAACTTCATTATCGGATGTCCAGGGCTCACGCATATAGGATGCTTCAAGGTCATATACCTCGCTAGGTTGCCTAAGCAGGATCAAACAGGACAGTTGATAGATACATACTTCGCGAATTTGATTGATTGATATGTGGGGTTTAACGTCCCAAAACCACTATATGATTATGAGAGACGCCGTAGTGGAGGGCTCCGGAAATTTAGACCACCTGGGGTTCTTTAACGTGCACCCAAATCTGAGCACACGGGCCTACAACATTTCCGCCTCCATCGGAAATGCAGCCGCCGCAGCCGGGATTCGAACCCGCGCCCTGCGGGTCAGCAGCCGAGTACCTTAGCCACTAGACCACCGCGGCGGGGCACTTCGCGAATTTCGAAGAGGAGCTCATCACTTAAGCTCGTTTGCTCTGTTAGTGTCCTGCGTTACGGGATGCGTCACTCGTCAGTGAGCAGGAATAGGACGAGGCCATGTTAAGTACCGAACTCAAGATCCAGTGACAGCCATCCAAAGGGCCTCGAATGAGCGAAGAGGTTGCCGAACATCGCTCACATTGGAGTTGAAAACGGGCGCTCTTACTTTTAAAGAAGTATTTCTTAAGGATTTTCAACGCAAAAATGTCGGTCAGTCTGTCTTAATGTATATTTGTCTGTTTGCCTGCCCTTAACGATACCCTAAACGGCACGAAAGTGACCAGGCGATATTCCAAACGGCCAACCTCATCCGAAGTGCCCACCAATAGTGCTCAAGATTCATACTTGTGCGATTGTCAATTGAAAATCAATCATTGCGCATATCTGAGGCACAATAACAACACGTCAATATTCTGTACGTGTGTCTTTCTACTAGAAAAAGCATACATAAGTAATTCTAAGGACCGCAGCGATTATCACGCGGCGCTGACCATGCAACGCTTGCACGAAAAGGCAAGTGTTTCCAACGCTTTGCCAAGGTGACGGGTGGTAGCACCTACCCGTCGCCTTGCGTTCTACACCATATCGCCTCCGAGACGGGCACGCATGCCACGCGCTTTGTTTTCCAAGATAACTGCCAGATAGCGCACATGTCTCACGTGTGACATGACTAGATGCGCTCGTTCACCTCCGCTGCACGCTCGAGGCACTCTAAGGCATCGCTTCGAGAATACCATTCACCAATTTTCTTGTGCAGAACATTAAATAAATGTTTTGTTCTTTCTTTCCAGACCCAAGACTATCGTCTTTCGACGACGTTTGCACTGTAACATGCAGATGCGGGGCCAAGTTTTTTTTTTCTCGTTCCTTGTCTGGACGGTTTTTTGTTCGTTTGTTTTTTTGTTAAAACACTGCAAATACATGAAAACTATTTCAACTAGCGAAGTAAACTGTCCTGTATGTTGTGGAACATTCGGGAATAGTATCTAAGAGCATTCACAAGTGAACAAGGTTCTAAAATATCCCGTTGTACAATTCTACTTTGGTTCCCATGCACTTGCCTTGTACTCACATTAGTTCTCATTAATGGGGTGTCTTATCGTGGAAAGTAAAGCAATGAGTGGCTAGCGCTTAAGTCTATCAGAGAGAAAACTAAAATTCGTTTTCTCTCATTCATCTGTAATAACTTTCCTCACTTGCACCTTACAGAAAGACACATCGACGGAGTCACACGCATGAACTGCTAAATGCGCAACAATGCAATCGTTCAAGTGAGAACTATTTTTTTCTCCGGGTTTCTGTTTTCTTCACACACATATTCCTCCCGGTACGCGCGAACACGGTAAGATTAATTACCCGCTCTTTGTGTGACCCGAGAGCGAAATAGCTCGGTCGTCGTCTCGTCCGGCGCCGAATAACTTGCGCCACGCTGCAGCGCCAATTACATTCACGCTGGTGTCGCCGCGCAGTCCTGCGGTCAGTGGCATATACGACTGCCGTGCCACCCCCACAGCCAGAATTAATTAACCCTGCCGGAACAATCTAATAGTTCTTTGTTCCGGAAGGAAACCGCTCACATAAAACAATTTTATGGCACCTTTAAGACAAGTGCGCTTACGACGAAAGCCTCGCGATGCTATGCGCATTCAGGCTGAAAAACTAAAATGTCAGCCTTGTGACGCAGCTTATGAGTGGACCGAATTGCGCTTGCACTATTTTTTTTAAGAGCGATGCATTTCTTAGCGAACTTTGGTGACTTTGAGCGTATCTGTTGGTCTATCTATCTAGCCACCTACGACTTCATGCCGTGTCGTTATCGAGATTTATACGAAAATTGTAATGACATAGCAGGACTGTGTGGCGAACATAAATGACTGCTCATATAATGAAAATCATGACTAACTTGTCATTCACGGCACAGTTTACATGTCATTGCCAAGGTGCTCCTGCGGCCGTTTCTGTACCTTGAAATATGAAGAAATTGGTATAACGAGACGTTTCTGCCTGAGCAACACAAATAACAGGTGGTAATATGAAAATCACGACGTGTCAGTCATGTACAACATGATTTGGATGCCACGCTAATGGCGCACTGATGGCCGTTTCACTAGCTCGATATACACCAAATTTCGTATCGCGGGACGTGACTTTATGAGGAAAACAAATGACAAGGGATAGTATGAAAATCATGACATCATATGTTCAACGTGATTTACATGTCATGCTCAGTGTGTGCTTGCGACCTTTTTGCTGGCTTGAGATACACCAAAACTGATATGGAACGACGTGACTGTATGACGAACATAAATGAAAAGTCCTAACATGTAAATGATGACATGCATGTTATGTACAGCATAATTTTCTCCTTGCAGCTGCGCCGTATTACATCGATTTCTGCGATGCATGGGATCTGACGGCTTTTTTTATTTATTTAATTACATATAAACGCCAGAAACGCTCTGTTTGGTTTCAGCTGGCTTACTGAGGAGAGGTCGAGGTATTCGTCGCCTAGGCTTGTCCTTTTCTATAAGTTCTGCGTTGACAAAAACAAAGTGAAAAAGTAAAGAAATATACATATATAGCAAACTGACACAAGTAAAAAAATGTAGCGTGTTATTGTACAGTTTCCTTGTTCACTTTGCAGAAGACACGAGCACATTTGTGCACAAGTTCCCACAGTCATCGGTGTACGGACCAATACGGAAAACTGTGGCGCAATCGAATTCGCCCTCCAAAGAGCAACATACACGGTCCAAGAACACGCGTGGAGCATCTTAGCTGCTCAGCTCCTAAATCAGAATTTCAAACTTCTCCCAAAGTCCCTTCGCCTCCGGCAGTATGAATATATTTGGATGACCAACTCATCAATCAGGTAAACATCACAGTCCTAGGCATCCACATATCGAATAACAGCTCCAACTGCATAGCGGCAGGTTCGATATTGAGGTCAGTGCAAAATATTTCCATCCTCATAAGGAGCATTTCTGATCACCACAAGGGCAGGCGTGAAGCATATTCGTGCCACATTGTCCAAACATTCTGCTTCTACTACCCACAACAAAGCGGTTAAGCAGCCACTTAGTAATCTTAAAATACATTAAAATTCCCTTTTTCCACACGTATACAATACTATGAAATAAATTATTAGAAGAAGTATAAATTGCTCATAGAACAGAATTACCTGTTCAGCTCTTTTGAATAACCTTTCCTTTGACATGTAAAATAATGTCTATAATCTCTAGCAATAAAGACAGCTGACTCATCGATTCACTTTTTTATGGATAGTGTTGATTTACCCCATTAATTGAATAGCATGTCGATGTTCCATCACTGTTATATTAGTGCGTGTTAGCAACTGCAAGGCACATTTTTTTTTCTTTGCTTGTTGGCTGTAATCATCACCATCATCATCATCATCATCATTTATTTTACCCTTAAGGGCCTCTCTCGGGGCATTACATAAGGGGGGGGGGAACAATCCAAGTACAAATTTCAATGAAAAAGCAGTTCATGGTTACAGTTTTTGAAAACATACAGGTAGCAAAAAAAAAGAAAACAGAGCATGTCAAACGAAATATTCAACAGTCAATTCGCGGTCCAAAATACACAGGCGGCAGAGAACAAACAACAAAGAAAGACAAACAGCGATTAATACTCAAGGGTAGCTAGTAATAAATCTCTAAATTTAAAAGCAACATTTTCGCTGACAATAGCATCCGTCAAACCGTTCCACTCATCGATAGCTGTAGGAAGAAATGATTTATTAAAAGCGTTAGTAGAACCAAACAGACGTTGGATACTCAGGGAATTAAATAGGCGACAAGATGCTCGGACAGGCGGAAGTAAAAGTGAGCCATGTAGGTGAGGAAGGCTGTAGTAAAGTTTGTGAAAGAGACAGAGACGTGAAATTTTGCGTCGAGCTGACAAAACAGGGAGACCTAGGGATGATTTGATTTGACTGATGCTTGCTCGTTTGTCGTAATTTGCGGAGATGAATCTGGCGGCACGATTTTGGACGGATTCAAGAATGTTAATAAGGTATATCTAATGAGGGCTCCAAATTGCAGATGCGTATTCCATTTTAGTACGAACAAAAGTTTCAAAGGCCACTTTGCGAAGGCTTGCAGGTGATAATGACAATGATCTCCTAAGATAGCCAAGAGTTTTTGAGGCATTGGCAGCTAGTTTGGTAATATGCTCGGTCCAGGTTAGTCTGCTTGTAATTACAACGCCCGGGTATCGGTAAGAATCCACTTGGGATAACACTGTTGAGTTTAATGAGTACGGGTGGATGACGTTAGTGTGTTTTCGTGAGACAGGCATGAACTTACATTTGGAATTATTCGGCCTCATCATCCACTGGGCGCACCAGTTATCAATGATGTGTAAATCTTGCTGTAGTATTAGCTGATCTTCGGGAGTTGATATACGACGGTAGATGACGCAATCGTCAGCAAAAAGCCGAACCGTTGATGAAATGCCAAAAGGAAGGTCATTTACGTAGATTAAAAAGAGGAGCGGGCCGAGAACCGAGCCCTGAGGGACGCCAGAGATTACTGGAGTAGTATCAGAAAGGGCACCACCGATAACAGTGAATTGCGACCGGTGGGTTAGGAAGCACTTAATCCATGATAAGGTCAGGGGATCGAGAGAAAGTGAAGAAAGTTTGTTGATTAGTCGTTGGTGAGGGACGAGATCGAAGGCTTTTGAAAAGTCGACAAAAATAACATCAGTCTGAAATGACGAATCAAGGTTGAGATGAAGATCAGTCGTAAATTCAAAAAGTTGAGTTTCGCATGAGAGCCCTGAACGAAAACCATGCTGCTTAAGAAAAAAGAAAGAGTGATCATCGAGGTGACGAGCAACATGTGAATATATTATGTGTTCCATAAGTTTGCAAGCGATGCACGTTAGTGAAATGGGGCGATAGTTAGATGGGTCAGATCGCTTGCCAGACTTGAAAACTGGTACAACCTTCCCAAGTTTCCAATCATCTGGGATGAAACCTTCAGAAATGGACTGTTTAAAAATTATCTCCAAAAATTTGCTAGAAATGCTATTAGTAGCCTTTAAATATTTGGCAGGAATATTGTCAGGTTCGGGGGAGCTGGATATTTTTAATTTCTTTATCAGATTGCTGATGCCTTCGGAGGTAATGTCAATGGGCGGCATTTGCGAAAAATTAGATCTCGGCATGACTGGAATACTATGAAGTGGTTCAGAAGTGAAGACTGAAGTGAAGTAAGTATTCATAACGTCCGCCCGCTGTGGGAGAGGAACGTGAGAACCATCGGAGTTGGTTAAGGATATATTGTGCGTGTTATTTTTAGGGTTGAGAAGTTTCCAAAACTTCTTTGGATTAGTTCGGGCAATGTTAAGCAAGTCATCATGAAAAAATTTCTTCTTGGAGCGCTTCAACAAGTGAGTGTATTCACGAAGGCATGCGGAATATCTGTTCCATTTTGATATTGACTCAAAATTTTTAGCAGCGCGAAAAAGACGCTTTTTCTTTTGAGATAGTTTCTTTAGGAGATTAAAATACCAGGGTCGCTGAGCATCGCCTGGAACACGAATAAGGGGGACGTGGTTATCGATAAGGGTTAATAATTTCCGCTTGAACAATAACCAGTTTTGGTCAACTGTTCGGGTAGAAGCAGACAGGGTGAAGGAGACCAAAAATGTATTAAGTTCTGAGTTAATAGTCGAGAAGTTGGCGTTGTTAAAGTCGCGTATTAATTTTTTCGAAGGTCTTCGCGAAGGTAAGGCAATGGACAATGAAAACAATACAACATTATGGTCACTCAGACCGGGAATGCATGACACTGACTGAATTAAATCTGGGTTGGAGACAAGAACAAGATCAAGAGGTACTTTCGGTTAACAAGCGCCTTGACGAACTTGAAGATCGTTCTCGCCGAGAAAACTTGATTTTTTATGGAATAGAAGATTGCGATTCGGAAACGTGGGCGCAATCAGAAGAAAAAGTTTGCCAAATCCTCAATGAAACTCTGAAGCTAAACTTGGGAAGTACGACGACCGCATATCCCGCGCGCACAGGCTAGGCAGATTCGTAGTTGGCAAATCTCGACCAGTGATCGTAAAATTTGCTTCTTTTAAGTTCCGAGAAAGCATACTGCAGTCTAGAAGTAGTTTTCGCGAGTCTCATGTGTCAATCAGCGAGGATTTCTGCCGCGCAACAAGAAGCGTGCGCAAGAAGCTTTTTGAATTCGGCAGGGCGAGTGGCGAGAAGTATACCGTCAAGTACAATAAGATTTACATCAACAAAAAGTGCTTTGTGTACTCTCCGGTGACCGACAGCGTTTGTGAGCCGCATACAAATGCGCAGAACTCATCAGAAGCTTCGTCCTCTGCTACGCATGCCGACGAAGATACGCTCTTATCCTAACAAAGTTCACCCCTCGGCCACTTATCGTAACTACTCAGTTTTATATTCTAACGTACGAAGTGTTCTTAACAAACGGGATGCATTATCTTCAATTTTTGATGACTGCGCCGCCGATGTTGTAGTGTTAACGGAAACCTGGCTTACCCCTAACATTGCAAGTGTAGAGCTGTTCGATTGTGAAAATAATTATACCATTTACAGATGTGATAGAGAAGAATCGCCAGGAGGTGGTGTACTTATAGCCGTAGCTGATTATATAGTTTCTAGCCATATAGTAATAGCATCACCTTTAGAATTTGTCTGTGTTTCCCTCCATGTCAACTATCAAAATGTCATAATTTCTGGCTGTTACCGCCCTCCGAGTGCGACGCCAGTGTTTTGCGAGCAACTGCATGATGCTTTGAATGATATTGTCAAAAGGCACCCGCATACACCTGTTTTTATTCTAGGCGATTTTAACTACCCGAAAATAAACTGGTCACTTCCTTCCTGTTCATTAAGCTCACTTTCAGCCGACAGTTTACATTTCGTGGAACTGTGCGAAGACTTTAACCTTACCCAACTCGTAACGCAACCAACAAGAATGGGCCCCACTTCATCAAATGTTCTTGATCTGATTCTCATCACTGTACCAGACCTTGTCCATTCTATTTCATATATCCCAGGCATAAGTGACCATTGTTTCGTGCACTTCAATCTAACAGGTTCTTTAAGGCGTCGGTCAAACAATCGGAAAACAATAAGAGACTACTCACGCGGCGATTATGACTCAATCAACAGTGAACTCGAATCGAATTTTGAGAGCTTTGCTAATGGCTTCTTTGATCGCAGCGTTCAACAAAACTGGAACTTGCTCAAAATGAAAGTTGAATCTTTAATCACGCGATACATTCCCACATACGTTATCAAGGGTCGCCAACGCCACCCTTGGTTCTCATCTGATTTTAAAAAATTGCGGAACAAAAAGAAACGGTTGTTCCGTCAGGCAAAGCAGACTAACTCGTTAGTCCGTTGGCACGTGTACAAATCTGTCCTTTCCGAATACAGAGCAGCTATCAAGGAAGCCAAGCGCGTTTTTCTTAATAATACCCTTCCCTCAATTCTTGTAACCAACCCTTCTAAGTTTTGGAAAACTGTTAAACCTAGGGAAAAGAAAAACATTTCGCTTACGAACTCAGACGGGCAGCCAGTTCGCTGTGAAGAGTGTTGCATTGCATTAAATGATTTTTTGTTACTTCTTTTTCAAGTTGTTCTGCTTCTGCGTTGCCGCAAATGCCTAGTCGTGATTTTTTACCCATGTATCCTGTTACCGTTGATGCCGTTGGAGTGCAAAATTTAATTCACAAGCTTAAGTTATCCTCTTCTTGTGGCGTAGATGAAATCAACTCAAAGTTTCTAAAAAAACACTGCATTGTATTCATCAATTTACTTGTCCTTAATCTTTTCGCAATCTATTCAGACCTCCACTTTGCCGCTTGACTGGAAAGTGGGGAAGGTGGTCCCTCTGCACAAATCTGGTAACACACAGTCTCCTCTCAATTACAGACCAATTTCCCTAACCAGTGTTCCTTGTAAAATGTTAGAACATATAATTTACTCCAACCTTGTCTCATTCCTTGAATCAAATTCTTTTTTTTTACTCCCTACTAGCACGGATTCCGAAAAAGTTACTCATGTGAAACCCAACTTCTTTATTTTACTAATGACATAGCATCGGCTTTAGATCGTGGCTCACTTGTGCATTGCATTTTTCTTGACTTTCAAAAAGCTTTCGATAAAGTACCTCACCAATTACTCCTCCTGAAAATTAGTGCCTTAAACATTGACCCGAACATTCTTAAATGGATTGAATGCTTTCTGACTAATCGCACTCAGTTTGTAACAACTAATGGCTATAACTCACCTCTTTCTAAAGTAACATCCGGCGTACCCCAAGGTTCCGTATTAGGCCCTTTACTTTTCCTTATATATATTAATGATCTCCCAGACAGCATTAACTCCGCTATAAGGTTGTTTGCAGATGATTGTGTAATTTACCGCGAAATAAACAATGAATCTGATAACCAATTTCTACAGTCAGACCTTGACACTGTCTCAACCTGGTGCAATAAATGGCTTATGACTCTCAATTCTAACAAATCTAAATGCATGTCAATAACCCGGCGATCTATTTCTCCCCCCTGTACCTACAGAATTAACGCCGTTCCCCTCCAGCATGTCTCTTCATATAAGTACCTCGGCGTTTACATTACCAACAATCTATCTTGGCACACGCATGTTACCTACATCTGTAATAACGCTAACCGAACGCTAGGATACTTACGCCGCAACTTTTCTCGCGCTCCGTTGTCCCTCAAAATTCTATTATACCGATCACTAATTCGCCCAAAGCTTGAGTACGCGTCCACTATATGGGATCCCGTGCAGCAAAATTTAATCAACGCGTTAGAATCTGTTCAGAACCGCTCAGTTTGGTTCATTTGTTCTAATTATTCCCGTACTGCTAGCATATCAGAAATGACATCTAACCTTGACCTACCCAATTTAACTGTCTGGAGGAAACTGGCGCGACTGCATTTTTTCATAAGATATTTTTTCACAATCCATCAATGAAGCGAGACCTCATTTCACAACCGTCATACCACTCATCGCGCATTGATCACCAGCATAAGGTTGCCATTCCGTTTTGCCGCACCAAATTCTTTTCAGCAGCCTTCTTACCGAAAACAGCCGCCGATTGGAACCACCTTCCCTCTTCCGTTGTAACAATAACAGACCCTTTGTTATTCAAGACTGCAATTTCTCAGCAATACTTGTAACTATACGCAGTTTCCATTATCTATCTTTGTCTTGTATGTGCTTGAATTCTTACTTATACATTTTTAGTTGACTTATGTTGCCTTCCTGATTTGCGCATCTGACACTTGTTTATTTATTTTGTCTTTTTTTCTTGTGTGTTATAAATGTTGTACCCACCCCCTCTGTAATGCCCTACGGGCCCTGAGGGTATTCTAATAAATAAATAAATAAATAAATAAATAAATAAATAAATAAATAAAGAGTGGTTGTGCCACGAGTTGGCATTGTGACTGATTGTGATAAGTTAAAAAGGAGACACAGTTCGAGGAAATCTCTGGATTGTCGTGAATTAGCACACAAGTTGTCCCAGTCAATATCAGGGTAATTAAAGTCCCCGCAAAGCAAGAAGTTTGCGTGAGGAAACCGGGATGTCAGATCAAAAAGAACATTTTGAAGGTCATCTGTGAAAGAGTGGTCGCAGTCGGGTGCGCGGTAACAGGCTATAAGAATGTTTTTGCACGTGGGAAGGATTATTTCAACGCAAAGAATTTCAAAATTCGTACTGATTGTCACAGTTTGGGAGGGTAGGCTGTCTTTCACGAAAACTAAAATACCACCCCCTCTGCGTCTGTTCCTATCAAGTCTGTGAGACGTGAAATGGGTGTTGCTGTGACGTAATTCATTGTCGTGAATATCAAGGGTTAGCCATGACTCAGTTAGGATTGCGATGTCGGTGCTGGTGTCCTCAAGGAGAGTTTGCACAGCTTCCTTTTTGGGCATATAGCTACGGATATTCGTAAGCAGGATAGATGTAGTTTGATAGACTGGAGGAGCGATTCTAGTTGGAATGGACTCGAAAGGAGGGGAGGACGGAACCCTGGAAGCACACAGTGAACGCTATGCTTTCAGTTCTATAACTCTGTCCGATTCAGCATCATAAACGAAAGGCTTTTTGTCAACGATAAGCTTGTCGAAACGGATTTTGAAGGACACGAATTTGCTTTCCTGCGCATACAAGAAAAGCTTCTTCCTTGCCAATCTTACACGCGCTGAATAATCCTCGCGTACAGAGAATAGCGAGTCCTTCAGTTTCGGGCCAGCGGAAAGTATTCTAGCCTTGTCCTTAAATCTGGACAGGGTGACTATAATCGGGCGGTTTTTATTGGCTTGAAAGCGGCCTAGTCTGTGTGCTCTTTCAATATCTACGGAAGTAATTGGAACTTCAACATGCACTCTACCCCATATGTTAGCGACTGCAGTTCTAATTACTCTTATTAGTGCTCCCACACCTGTTTGGGTCAAGGTAAGGCCCGCAGTATTTGTAAATAAATGAAATAACTTATTCCCTCTCTCTTCTGCACGTTCTATCTCTCGAGATAGATGAGGTAGATCGCTTTATCCGCGCAGCCTATGAAACTGCTACGTATCTTTCTAAGAGTACAGCTACGAGCAAACGTCTCCAATTAGATGTGCACAACACAATTGATGAACTAGTCGAAGCATAATAACAGGAAGACTGCTGCTTGACCACCTCACCACCTCAAGGTCGACCTCAATGGATGGACCAACACCACGATATATTGGCATGCGCCTGTCTTTCGTATACCATAATTCGTCTATCGTAAAGAAATAATATATATTTCGTGGGTTACAGTGCATTGTGGAAATGCAGGAAACGTAGCCAGCCATGAGCTAGTCCATGCATTCGTCAACCAGGCAGTATACGGTCTGCCTTCCTTTCGCAGCACGCGGTCATACCACTTCACCAATCAGCAAATTACTTTACACTACCGCAATTCCCGCATGATAAAATACTGCCCAGGCTCAGCAAAATTCTGTGGCACCGACTCCAAACGGGCGTCGTGATTTCCCACTTTTATCTATTCCCAAATTTATCAGGTAGAAGCCTTAAGCCATTGCCCATTTCTCCTCGAGTCCGCGAGCAGCCTTTAATCACGTATATTGCCATTGTCCGAACACGCCAATTTTTTTTTCTTTGCGGAAATTGATAGACACGAGCGATAGGATGCCGCTTTGAACAGCTCATGACCAGGTGAGCAACTACAGAACGTATACTGGGCAAGGAAGGTCACCAAAGCGCTAGGATTTGCAGCCACCTTGAGTGTCCTCGGGGCCCATTGTTCTTATTTTCCCTAAATTTGTTCGTTCGCGCTTATCCTGTGCGTCTTCTTTTCGTGCGTTCTATGCGCTTGAGCAGCACGCCTCGATCTTTCATCGATCTTGATGTGAGCCGACAGATGGAAACAACGTAGCGGGATAATCATAAGATGAACAGGTGAAGTGCCTCACACTGGCTGGCCGCACTTCACCTGTTCATCTTATGATTATCCCACTATGTTCTTCTTCGTGTAACACTCAAACTTGTTGCTATCGCATTTGTTGATTCCCCCTTATCAAGGCAGTTGCCGAGACTTTTTTTTATCAAGGCAGGTGCTTCATTAGTGCGCTTATTATACACCATCACTTCAAACCTTTCGTTTCCCCTCATGTTATGCCTTGTCAAAACAGGACCTGCGTCGTGCTCCTAAACACGGCGTGTTTTCTTTGTATTTCTCGTTTCTTCTTTTTACCCCGTTTCCTGAGTAGTAGTGAAAGCTAGCTTTTCGAAATTCCAAGTAAGTTCTCGCTAATACTTTATTTCACACATGCGACAACTCTCACCACCCGAAGTATTGCCTTCCATCCGAAATGAAGAAAAGCGGGGCTGGGCGGATGACTGCTTCGGCGGCCAAGTCATGTCGACGCAAAAAGCAATTACTTCTACCCGCTCCTACTCTCCAAGCTCTATTCCGCTCACACGATTCGGTCACCCACTGTCGCTGACACCTCGGAACACATCTACAATCTTATTAGCCGAGCAACACCCTAAAGACCGACTTCTAGCCTAATGGAGACCATTGGTGTGGCGGCGTTGTGCGTTGAATAGAAGAGCTATTCTTAAAGGGGCCCTGCAATACGTTTTAAGCGTGGCCAGCAAACGCTGCGATGGGCAGTTGAGGCTACAGGGAACACCTGAGCGAAATATTATAGCGCAGCCAGTGGCGTGGAATTCACAAAACATTCTCAAGATAGGCTGAGCGTTGCTCACTCTTCTCTCAACGAATGGCACTACAAGCTCGATAATCCCTCGTCACAGCCATCATGTCCGCCATTAGCTTATTTGAGTATGGCGCGCTCGCTCATTGTTTCAGTCACCGTGAGTGGAGCCGACTTGTCCAAGCTCCGCTCATGCTGGACGTATTCTAAAATTTTTACAGCGAAAGCTGTTATAAGATCACAACTCGGGTCACGCACAGTTGTCCGCCGGTGTCCGTAACCAGATCTGCGAAATTAGAAAAAAAACCTATAGCACCAATGACAAAGTGGGGCTTGAATCCGGGTCCGCTGGTTGCCAGCCCAGCATTCTACCACTGAGCTACACCGGGGTTTTTTTCTTTAATGAATGACATTATCACCAGTAAAGTACACAGAACATACTTCATCAGAAGTCAGGCAAACACACACAAGCGTCAAGAACGGGAAGCCACTCCGGAACGGGGTCAAAAGCCTCGACAACACTGCGCACTTGAGCAGCTGCTTCTCGGAAGACAGATCTCGTCGACCGTGGTGGCTTGGCGTGTCTATCGATCATGCGACTTTTCCATAATGAATAAAGTCCCAACAACATAAACAAGTCGTAAGGAGTACTATCAGTCAGGCTCTTTTTGGTGCTTGCGACTCATTGTCAAACTTGCCTTAGGCAGGCCTGATGTTGGGAAAGCAATCACGTGAATACGACCTATAAAGCGTTTTAAAACAGCGAACGAAAAACCAGTCGTCGCACAATGCAAATAGCGTAACGAGTGGGCCGTCCCATCGCAAATGCTTGTTCTTGCTCCTCTATTAATTGTGGCGCATACCTATTTCAGCCATAATTCCTCATTGTTGTCAGACACTGCATGAACAATTGGCACAAAATTTCTTGCAAGTAATTTTTCGGATACCACGCTTCGCAGAAGAATGACGAAAAATAGCATAGCGAATGCCAGTATACTACCCAAATAGAATTATTAATAATGACCTAGTGGGCATCAAGCAAGTGTGCTTGCAGTAGTTACCCAATGAGTGTTTCGAAATTTAAGGCTGGCCGCTCTTCTAGCTTTCGCTGCGACTGTGCTGTGCCTTCCGCGCAGGCCTGGTGTTTTTACGGCGGTGAATTTGTGAGGCACTAAGCCACTTTAGTGCCTTTAAAGAACGTCGCAAGCAAAAAAGAATGCCATCGTGACAAGGTAGTGTTTGTCCGTCTTTTACCCCTGTATTAACGCGTTAGCAATAAATACGTCGTATCGCAAAAATTGCAGAGTGGGCATTGACGGCATAGGTTGTGAGCGATTAATCACCGTTTTCCGGGAAATAAAAATCGATAATATTGCATATAAAACAGATCATGAAAATCTAGGGCTCCACTCAAAATTCAAGCCAGACCCACGGCGTGGTAAGCGTGTGTTCTTCACTAGAACGGCGCCACTGGTTAAAGGGGCTTCGTAGAAAAAATACTATATGATTGCCGTGCACGTGTACACTGAAAAAAAGCCTCCTTAACGCAAGTAATATTGTGGGGTAGAACCGTAGAACTGCGCCAGGCTTCAAAAACTGCAACATTCACGAAAATTGCGTATTTTAAAGGGCCACCCGCTATACAAAGCGAACATAACGAATCATCATGTGCAAAACTATCAAGAAAGTGAACAGCTGCGGAGGTTCGTGAATTGCCTTGTGGACACGTATAGTGGGCCTTCGCTGAATTGCAAAAGTAAAAATTGTGTGCAGTGGACGCTGTGCAACTGCACTTGCAAAAAGCGCTTTAGTATAGCTTCAAACGGCTAATGTTACGCGTACAGACATTTCTTGTGGTGCAGTTAAAGCATGCACCGAAAAAAGAACCCATGGTCGCCATTGAGAAGGCTATGCGCGGAGCATCGATTCCACTATGCCGTTTTGCTCTTGAGGGTGAATGGCGAGAGTCCCCCCCCCCCCCCCTTTTTTTTTCTTCGAATGCTGTATATGCGCCAGAGTTTCCTATTAACTGCCTCATTCCAAGTCGCAATGATAGCGGCTTCTAAGCCTGCTGGGACGATTTACGTGACAGATACCCTACAGCCGTAAATGAACGGGAAATCAGTGAACAAAAAAATCATATTTGACAAAAAAAGCTCGTTGGCGAACACTGCCCCCGGTTATATGCAAAACGAACCCGCCGGAACAATCTGATAAAATTATGTTGTCGCCTTGAAAAGCGCATGGGTTCATAAAGTGTTTAATATTAAACAATAGGGCCCAATTTCTTTCCAGAGGGCAATGTTCAGTTGTTTTGGGAAGCCACACTCTGTGTGTGGCGTGAGCTTATAGTGGCTACTGACGGCCCTGACTGAAGCTTCCACGTTTAAATGCTCGTAGATACCCTATAACATGGACACAGGGATGACCACCACCATAGCTCAGTGGTAGAACACCGGATGTGTTATTCGAAGGTTCGGATCCAGCCGGTCGCAAGTAACCTTTTTGTCCACTTTTCATTCATCGCATTTACCTTGCGGTTACATCTCATAACAACCTCTATAGTCTCCTTGGCTTCTCTGTCTGTTAGATATCATTAATATTGTATCTAAGAAAGAAAAACCGAGCCCTTAAATTTACACTTCTTTCCCACATTAAGCAATCATGAAAGTTACGTTTCATAATCAGTTATCGAAAAGACAATATACCGCTGTATAACAATTTTTTTTCTTTATCGGTAGTAGCAAGTTTTATGTCCTAGAGCACCTCCGTAGTGATGGAAGACACTGTAGCGTACTGCCCCAGAGTACGTCTGTCCACGTGGAGTACTTCTTTATCACGCACTCGATGCACCGCTTCATCCCGTTCTACTCTGGTCATAACGTGCCCGCGATTTCCCGAAACTGAACCTTTCACATCACAAACGGCAGCAATGCAGCAGAGCCTCTAAGCGATAGCGGAAGGTACGCGGCCCTCCTCTATTATTACTTACGATAATAACGTTTAATGTGAAGCTGGGCCTTGCTTAAATTACAGGGTTACGTCTAAACAGTACCAGCTTGGTGAAAAGGTACAGTAATGCGATTGAAGGAAGACTGTTGCTGCGAGGCACACGAGACCCTTGCTAGCAAAACGCTGATGGCAAATGGGGCGTAGTCACGACACAGAGTACACAGAGATACTGCGTTCCAATTGACTCCAAGCTCATCTTGCATTATTCAACGGCGTATACAAACTTCTCTCCCTGTTTTCCATTACTATTATTGAATAAAATGCATACACGAAGTGCACTGTTGACAACCTAACCATTGCTACGTTAAGCTAAGCGCTAGCATGACTGGGGCTATATAGTTTTGTTTTCGGTGGTACTATCTGTTCTTCTACCTGTATTATGTCCCTGAAGCGCTGTGTTCTTAGAAAGTAGGAATGTCATCTCACGTTCTTTGCCTACACTCGTGAAATGAATTGGGGGCGGTTTTTAGTTAGACGACTAATGGCGCGGATGAACGGTTAGGCGGGTTTCATTTCCTGCATTTTCAGTATGAGTATTAGACGATATAATCCTGCGTGCGACAAGTTGATAACATCTGTGGTTGAGTGTCTGCTGTAAGTGATTCAAGTTTTAAAAAAAGAAGCTTTCGTATTGCGATGTTTTCAAAAATTCACGCCATCTCTTATGAGTTTGCCTTAGATAATTTCAAGACGAAAACCATCTTGTTCTTGCCATTCAATTATATTGAAACATCGTCCCCCGTCCTCTTCCCATGCAGAGATTTATGTACCCGACGTAATTTTGCATTGGCTCCGAGATCGAAGACATTGAAAAGTTTTTGTATGACACGTTGTTTTATTGACCAGCCTCTGGAATCAGTCCACCTTTAATCAAACGCCAATTTGGTGCGCTGACATTACGTGATGCCATGTTATGTGACAACATAGAAACGCCTTGATGACGTCACAAATTCGGGCTGAGCTGACCTGATGACGTCATCATCTGAGGGCTTTTTTTGTATCAGTTGAGATGACGCCGAAGCCGACGGGCCCTCCTCCCGTTTGATGGAGCATCTATAGATAAGGTATTACGCACATGCCAGGAACTACTATTCGACATCTCTTGCTCTGCATTTATTTTTTTTACTTATAATTCCATAGGTGAGTGAAGAGAAGCTTTTGCTCAGCAAATTCTACAGCATCCTACCAGAAAAACCCATAGCTGAAGACCCCCTCTCCTACCCCGAAAACTATACACACAGTCTACCTTTTTTTTGCGAATGATACTTCTTTATTGCACCCAGTATCTTTTTTTTTTACTAATTTCACCTTCCATTTCAAAAGGAGCCCGTTGAACAGACACCACGTCCAATGGCTACCGCCGTCTTTCAACACGGGTTTTTCAGTTCTGTCTCCGAGCTGAATGATAGATCAAGCGGCCGTTGC
Organism: Rhipicephalus microplus; assembly: GCF_043290135.1. Classification (NCBI taxonomy): domain Eukaryota; kingdom Metazoa; phylum Arthropoda; class Arachnida; order Ixodida; family Ixodidae; genus Rhipicephalus; species Rhipicephalus microplus. The sequence continues at coordinate 27,368,258 of NC_134704.1, read as the reverse complement.
TTCAAAGCGCAGAATGAATACCTCGCTAACGAATGTCATCTTCTAGCCTTCCATTAGTACCGACACAAACATGAAGAGTAGAGTGACTATATACAGTTACTCTAGTGAAGAGAAAAGCAGCGCGCCACTACCGGCGGTCGCAGTAAACTGTATACCCGGGCAAGCACTTGGCGTGACCATCGTAAGCCGAAATACCGGAAACATGCATTCCTCACTTAGGCATTGTTTTTCGTTTAGGCGGTAATTGCAGTATTTAAATAAACATTTGTGCGTGCCTCAGGTGTGAATTATATAGCGATTTTACCAACTGCATTATTTCTCCAGTCCGTGCAACGATTTTAAGCAAACCCCTTCCTTGTGGAAAAGAACGCCGCGTCCAAGAGCAATGCGGATAACAGAAATTAAGGAAGCACGAAAGATGGGTAATCTTTAGAACTCGTTTTTCTATGCTATTCACAACTTTAATTAAAACCAACAGGGAAGAGCGACAAGGAAGGAAGAAATAAATAATAATGTTACTATATATATATCATGCCACAACATAGTTATAGTATTGAAGGTAATGAAAGGAGATTAATCAAGAAAGTACGAACATTAACCAGACAGGCATACAGTTATATATCTTGCGCTGTGGTATTGGGGATGGTTAGTGTAGAGATGTGCGAGAAAGAAGAACAGAAAAGAAATAAATGAGCAGTGAATATAAGTACTGCACAAAGACAGTTGTCTATATTGCCACAGGAAATTACCATTGCTCCGCGCAACGCGGACACTGGGAACCAGAGAAACGCTAACGGCACGACTACAAGCGACGAAGCCAGCCGCAATGCACGAGCCGGCCCTGCATGCGCCCGGTACTCCGCCTAACAGCCAACGCGCGTGAAGAAGAAGAGAACGAGGGGGCTCTAGGCAGAGGCTCACGAGGACTACCACCCTTGGATATTCTTGATTGCTGTGCGTCGTTCCTTTGAACTATTGGAGAAACAGCTGCCAAATTCCCGTACAAGGTCGTATAGCTGTTGACGTTGGATCACTGAAAGTTTGGGATTTACGGATATTACGTCGCAGACATCAGATGTTGGTTTCATATCCGTTGACGTCGTTTCAAGGCTGCATATTTCTGTGGCTTCACAAATCTCATGAAGAAAGGCTATGGCTGTCCCCTTTGCGATGGGCTGGAATTCGTTCCCAAAATTTGTCAGGAGGACGTCTGCGTACCCGTTTCGTAGCTGGATAATCCCTCGTGCCACACAAACACCTCTTTTCAGGAAAACGTCCATGTTGCTGTCTGCCACACCTTCGTAGTCACTAAACGTATCATTTCTGACTAGAACCAATACACTGCTCTGCGGCGGTACAGTCACATCATCATCGACGATGCGCAGTGGAGTGGTGTATTGCTCGTCTGCTCGAGCTACCTTTATAGCTTGTTCCGTCAAAAATGATACGCTGGACCTCTGCAAATTAATAATGGCACCATTTGCTTGCAGAAAATCTATTCCGAGTATAACTTTTCTCCAACATACGGGCAGGACAACAAAGTCACCAACGTAAGTGAAACCTCGTATCTCAACTTTTGCGGCGCATCTGCCGAGAGGCGTAATAAGGTGACCGCCTGCCGTACGTACTTGAGGTCCACTCCATTCGGTCAGAACTTTCCTGAGGCACTTCGATATATCGTAGCTTATCACAGAGTAATCCGCACCGGTATCGATTAAAGCCATGAGCTCTAGCCCGTCAATTACCAACGGCAAGTCTGAAGTTATCTTCTCATTACTGCACTTCTTTACCTGGAGACAGTCGTCGTCGTCGTCACGCTGGTGTCGCAGTGGAGGATCTTCGTATTTCGAATCACCAGCGGCCTCGCCTCCACATGTCGCCCATTTCAGTTTCCCGTGGGCTTGGCGAGCGCTGACGTAGAGGGGATGGTGACCGCGGTTGGTGACGACGAAGCAGGTCGAAGCTCTGACGTGAGCACAGGTATTCCTCGATGTCGGACAGCCTTTCGCCGTTTCGCGGACACGGTGCGTTGACCGCAAATCCTCGAAGACCAGCTTGGCGATATCGGCAAAACCGGTAAAGATGGCCAGCACCTCCACCAGAAAATGTAACGAATGTAGCAGCCTCACAACAACGATGTTCTATTTACACAGTTTATTAAGGGCGAACTTGTGCCCAAAGCGAACGACGCACAGCAATCAAGAATATACAAGGGCGGTAGTCCTCGTGAGCCTCTGCCTCGAGCCCCCTCGTTCTCTTCTTCTTCGCGCGCGTTGGCTGTTCGGCGGAGTACCGGGCACATGCAGGGCCGGCTCGGGCAGTGAGGTCGCTTGTAGCCGTGCCGATAGGGTTTCTCTGGTTCCCAGCGTCCCCGTTGCGCGGAGCAATGGTAATTTCCTGTGGCAATATTATTAGTTATCGGACCTTCCCAAATTCCACCATTGCGCATTCTTTTTGCGGTTCCTGTTGCGCACACCTGGCCCATCAAGATGGGAATTCTAATAAAAAAATAAAGTCGTTTGACTACTTCTGTTAATCCTCACTTTGCACGGGTATGACTTTTTCCATATAGGGGAATACAACCCCTTAGAAATTATTAGACGCTCTTAAGAGAGTAGTGGGAAGACTTAACGTGTCTCTTCGTGTCTCTGCGAAAGAAAGTAATGCATGTTGTTTTTTGTTTAATGTTTGTTGGTTTGTTTGTTTTAGTGTAGAATCTTCATCTAATCATTATTATTCATACCAAGTGCAAGTGTACAAATAAAAGCCCAAACATGCACTCAGAATGAACATACACACCACGATTCATATAAACGTAGAGAAAGAGAGAATGCCTGCGAGGGAGGTAACTCGAATGATGATGAGGAGCATACGGGAAAGATACGGAAAAAGAGAGAGAGAGAGAAGAGACGGTGAAGGAATATGCAACGCGCTTGAGCGAGAAACCACGAGAGCTCAAGGTCCGGAGCGCCGTGAAGAAAATCTAAGCGGGCTTAATTCGGCAACTGAAATGCCTCCCATCAGCACCTGTCGTAAGTGTTGCTCGGCTCTTGGAGAGCGTCCTTTATTGCGCCCTCGCTGAGCGTTTCGCCACCGTCGAGGTAACAGCTCGGCTTAAGCGAGAGTGCTGCTCACTAGAGAGCTGCTGGCCGGAGACCGTATGAGGAAAATGAGTGGCGACTTGCTGCCCACTCTAGCGTTTTGGCCGCGAACGCAATTTGCAGGCACGGTTTGCTAGAAAGCGCCATGCGCCATTAGTTCCACGTCCTCCGGGTGTGTTTTATTTGACGTATTACGAGGCAGTGAAGTGTAATCTACCGAGAAAAATCAAGCTAGGTTAACCACAGGAAACACTTCATTTAGCTTATATATTATTATCACATATTGAAATTATCTATGAGCTAATACCGATGCCACTAAAATACTACTGCAGCTTATGTCGTACATGCGAGCGAAGATGCGTGCTACCACTCTGAAGTACTGACTTCTCTCAATATTACTGAATGTTTGAGATGTGGTGTACCAGTAATTAGTTGCGGGATAGTAAACCCCACACAGTGGCACAATGCGCCGAATAGTAAACTGATTGATTTATTGATATGTGGTTTTTAACGTACCAAAACCACCATATTATTATGAGAGACACCATAGTGGAGGGCTCTGGAAATTTACCACCTGGGGTTCTTTAACGTGCACCCAAATTTGAGCACACGGGCCTACAACATTTCCGCCTCCAGCGTAAATGCAGCCGCCGCAGCCGGGATTTGATCCCGTGACCTGCGGGTCAGCAGCCAAGTACCTTAGCCACAAGACCACCGCGGTGGGGCGCTTCGCCTAAACTGACGCCATAACATGTGTTGCCTTGGTGCCGGGCGAGAATTCATATGGACTGAGCACTTCGGCGAGCGATAATGTAAAAGGTAAGCATTCAGGCGGAGAAGTCGCTTAAAGGGTAACTCTGTCAGTTTTTCGATATTCACCGATTTCAATAAATATTTCAACATGTGCTCAGGTCGGTACCGTTGTGATGTGTGCCAAATTATGAAACCGCAAGCCATTTAGTTTTGTTTTATAAAACAATGTTAAAAATTGGTAGCCAATCCAAGAATCACACTTGTGAACGCTGGCCACCCTGTGCATGTGACGTAAATGCGTACTCTTCTTCAAAACCCCGCCTTGTCCAGCAAACGGATGCAGCGCGTGCTTTCTTCTATGAGGCGATGATGACACGAGCACAGTCGTTTCGTCAGCTGTATACAGAGTGCTAGTCGGCGCTGACGTTGGGTCTTACACTATCATGCACAATATTGCAAAACGATAAGATATATTCAGGGCACGTTTGATGCTTCGCGTTCCGGGGGTTCGAAATCAAGAGGCGGTGCTTCCGTGCTCAGGATGTAGTAACTGAAATCATCGCTGAACTTGTCACTGGTAAGCTCTGAGGAGCTGGCACAGCTCGATTCCGCGTCGGATGGCATCGCCAATTCGTTATTCGCGTGTCAGAAGGGGCAAGTGAGCAATGTTACACCCTCATTACACCCTCATTACACTTCAAAACGTTTTGATCATAGTTGCAAAATTCGGGAATACCCAGCTAAAACGAACATGTATGCCAATTCATTTTTTCCTAGAACGATTAAACAGTGGAACAGGCTAACTGAAATGCAAGTATATAGTGGGAACGAAGGTGTATTTTATTCACTGCTGTAAACCCGTGTTGTAACCTGAACGAAGATGTATTGATGTGTGAACAAAATTCTACTATGTGTGTGAACGAAAATATATTTCAGTTATTTATGTGTGAACAAAGTTGTATTGCGTGTGTGAACGGAGATGTACGTCATTTATTGATGTAACACCCCTGTTATAACGCCTTCCGGCGCTGCGGGGTATCTGATGAATAAAGAATGAATAAAGAATGTGTCCACCCTGGCCAGCATTGGCTGTGCGTTGCGGATTTCGTGACGTCATCAAATACGAATTTTGTGATGTCATTTGTTACCCAACATGGAGGATGGAGCGCAGCTACCCGTTTCGGTTTGTGTTTATACTCATCGTTCACTGCTTGATTATAATTATTGACGAGTGTCTGGGCCGAATGAACCACCCTAGCTGTTGCAGTTATAGGGTCGCTACAGCCCTTCCGAACTCAAAGACGAGAGAATGCACGGTTTCTTTGTTGCCCTCACTCTTCTCCCATGGCAGCGTGGTGTACAGGAGCTATATCCTCTTTGGCGATAGAACATGAGGACAATAACAGTACAAAGTGTTGCGTCTATCATGATGAGGTACTTTCAGCTGCACACTGCAATGTTGTCTGCGCTAGCGCAGTCGGAAACAATCAAAACGAAGTAAAATAACTTTATCGCGCACAATAGTCCCGCACCACAAGGCTGATATACCATGTGATTGCATGACAAAGTAGAAACAGGAAAAAATTCTCAAATGACATCCCTCGAGAATAGATAAACCAACAGCTTAATTCCAAGTCATGTCTCTTGATTGATATGTAAGGTTTAACGAACCAAAACCACCGTATTATTATGAAAGACGCCGTAGTGGAGGGCTCCAGAAATTTAGACAACCTTGGGTTCTTTAACGAGCGTCTAAATCTGAGAACGCATGCCTACATTTCCACCTCCACTGGGAATGCAGCCGCCGCAGCCGGGATTCGATCTCGCGACCTGCGGGTCAGCAGCCGAGTACCATAGCCACTAGACCATTGCAGCGCGGCAACTTATTTCCAAGTTACGTCTCTTGAACAGACGGCTGGCATCATTATTTGGGGCAAAAAGACGGGAGACGTCAGTATTTGAAAGCACGCTCTTTTATGGTATTTTCAGATTAAAGCACGCTCTTTTATGGTATTTTCAGATTAAGTCATTTAGGGGCCATTTAAGCACGTGTTGACATCAATTGGATTTGCACAATCTCTTTCAACACCACTTTAGATGACCACAACTGCCTACTTTTAAAAAAAGCAGCAATGTTGGATTCACTCACTTGAGGGCAAATCGCAAAAAATTCAGTGAGGCGTAATCCAGTCTTGTCACCTATGGTGAAGGCGTTTTCCTCTACCGCACCACAAACGAACCGGGCGACTTGTTCACTGTCTCTCGAATAGTGTACGCGCAAACCAGCCGGCGAATCTCACACTAGCACACAACACAGCTTGGTTAGCCGACGATGAAGAATCCTACGAACAAAATTGGCGAGAGAGAGTTTGTTTTGGGACGAGTCTGCACTGTACTACACTGCACGCACACACACACTCACGATAGAACGCACGTTCAGGACTTTGCTTGATCGAAGATCCCGTTTAAACACAGTGAACCAAAAAGAGCATACGTTATGGAACACTGGTCACCGGTTAACCAGGATAACTTCAAAGTTTTCAAAGGTGCCGTTATGCTGGCCCTTCGCTCAACACACGTTGCGCAGAGCGAACAACAAACGTGACATTTATCCGGTCATTTCCGGTTCCAAGGACAGCGTCCCTGCGGAGACGCAACTTATCACGGATACAAGAGTACACAACCAGCCTTTGGTCACTTCCAGGCTCGAAGGGGAAACCGCACTGTGTGTGTAGAGCTTTGGCCTCGCGGTAGCACGCCCTTCCTGCATGCGAATCGAAGCCGTTCCGAGAGATTCCGGATCTCTTCGTGACAAGAGTCGATTCGGTCGCACTCGATTCAGCGAGGGCGCGGCGATCCGCACGGCATCACGTGGCCCACTCGTGGCCCGTCGCGAGAGCCAGCGTGCATATGCCGGTGTTGCCCCTCAGTTCGAGCGTCATAGCGGGCGCGGCGCGCCGGCACCATCAGCCGCGTCTCGTCTGCACCGGCATTGTATACGCCGAGTGCTCGGACGAAGGCTTTCCCGAGCGCCATCTGCGAGAACGTTCGTGAACGTACACAGCGCTCTTCCGATGATCTCGAGCTCCGCGCCGGTCCTCTCTCGGTAGCAACAGATGTTTGCTTTCTTGTCATGACCAACTGGTAGAAGAAATAAGACATTGCCATCATGAAGCTCTTGCACGAGGGCATGATATTATATATCAATGGCTGCCTGGACATATCGGTATTACCGGAAATCAATTAGCCGATGATGCAGCCCGCTCAGCCCATGAAGAAACCCGTGTAGTCCCGATTCTTCTATCAAGGAATGATGCAGCAAGACAACTTTACCTGTTGGCTCGAGATCTCACACGCACGTTCTGGTCGTCTACCAGCTTCCAAGGGTGTCAATTTTATGAACTGGATCCTTCGCTCAAGCTAAAGCTACCATAACAACTTTCCCGCTCCGATGCGACACTGTTATGCCGCCTTTGGTTGGGTGTTGCATTTACAAAGGTGTACTCCTTTCGCATTGGTATGGCAGACACTCCTACATGCGACTACTGCGCAGCTGAAGAGACCATCGAACACGTCCTGTGCAGTTGCGCTTGCTACGACACACAGCGATGCCAGCTCCGGATGGTTTTGAGTCAACTTGACCCCGGACCATTTTGTGTGCAGAAGATACTAGGACCTTGGGCATCTGCCTCAGTTGCGCAGAAAAAAACAAAAGCACTGCTACTTTACCTCAAGTCAACAAACCTGAGCGACCGCCTGTAGACTGTGTGTGCTCCCCGAGTAAGCTCGTGATTGTGTGTACCTTATCTTTCTGCAACCTCTTTTCTCCCCTTTATCCCTTCCCCAGTGCAGGGTAGCAAACCGGATGTGCGTCTGGTTAACCTCCCTGCCTTTCCTTGCATATTTATCTCTCTCTCTCTCTCTCTGTGTCTGATTTGACCTATATAGTTAAACCCGAGGTAAGGCCCAAACTGTCAATGCAGCAACAGTTTCCAGCCAAAGTGCGCAATACGGTTCTTCCATCATATATAGGAATAAGAAAACAACAAGTGACGCATAAGATTCATTGAGCACTAATCACAAAATTACTGATCAGAAATACTAATAATCAGGGTATTAATTGAAATAGTAGACGCTCGTTTATTCTATGTGCTACGCTGTCCTGTTTTGTTTTTTAAGTTATACGTTTAATTGCTTGGTCCCTCCTTTACGTTGAAAATAAGAAATTACAATGTTGTCAAAACGAACGTTACTTCACGCTACTCTATAAGTGCGGTTTCACTGCTTGAATCATTTTTTCGAGAAAGCTCGTTTTTGCTACTTTGTTTTATAATACTCAGGGTTAAAGTATTTAGAACAACTGAGGCCGAGACGATTGCGAAGCGTTTCACGCACACTTCGGGGCTGGATGGTCGACGTCGTTGTGCAAGCAGTCCACAAGTGTTGGCGCAGCGACGTCTCTTGATGTAATTCGTGTGCGTATTCTCTATTCAGTCCAACGTAAGGTGACACCGCCACTACGCTTGAGAACTGCTGCACCCATTTAAGAGGCGGAGCACTCGAATATTGGACTAGTATGGATGGGCCGCAGAGAATGAGGGTTGCCAACCGTCCAGTTGGATCGACATGACTATCCCAAATACTGCGTCACGGCCATATGGGGCCTCCTATAGCGCTTGCCTTTCCGCATTTTCTAAAAACGCCTTTCTGCACAGCACGACGGCGCAATCTAGACAAATACGGTGCCTGAGTCTGATCTGTACACATGGCGATCGAGTGGTGAATGGGATACCAAGAGCCTGCCATTCTAACTAAGTCCTAATCTATGTCACCCCCCTCCGAAATTGAAGTAAACAATCCAGAAATAAAAAAAAGCCTTCGATGGTGCCGCAGAGAGCTTATCAGGACTCTATACAGGCATGTTACTCCGAATGGGGCGGAAGGTGCTATAAACAAGACATAAAAAAATCTGCAATTAAACCCACTTAAATGAAACATGCAAAATAACAGAAGTTAGCTTGATGCATCGCATAATTCAATGTAACGCTTTAAAAAACTTACCGCACTTAAGTGTGAATTTCGGTGCAGAAAATTTTTTTGTGCCACTTGACAGTAACTCAAAAACTTGGTATTATTTCAAAAGCTAACAAAAGAATAGTTACAGTACAAGACTAATAGTTCTTAAGTAATAATTTTTTGTGAATGCACACCAATATTTTTGATAAACATAGGAACGAGTAAACTGAGGAAACTTAAAAATGAGTGTTGTACAATTATGTCCTCGTAGAACAAAGCTGCCCCAGCTTTTTATATACGTAGGCTAGATTACTAAACTTGCGGGATCACTGATTTTTTAGGTACTTATAGGTTTTCAGCATAGCACCCTACTAAATGGTATACAAAATGTCATAACACCTTTAAATATGCGAATATCACTCCTGATTGGTCCGATTCTGCAGCATTAAATACCTTGCAACATTTTTTTTTTTTTGGCCGTACGCCTCACAAACAAGTAAGGAAACCTTGTTTCCCCAGCCGACAAAAGCTGCATCAATTCAGCGCAATACACGTTGACTGCATGGCCGCTGTGTCGATCTTCAGAAAATATATATACGCTACGCCACGCCTCACGGACACGTGATCAATCACATCGCCTGCCTCCTTCACTGTCACCTTCTTTTTACCTCACTCCCCTTCCGCTCTACTCTGCATTCCATTTTCGCTTCTGTTAGTGAAGACGTGCCCACAGGGTTGATACGAAAGCACCCTCCTCCCCTCCCTCTGCGTGGCTAACCTGATCATATACTGTTTTCAGAGAAAAGGGTAGTGTAGAGCCTCGAACCAGTGCCTTTTGTTCCCTCTGACTTTCTACACCACGTATCCGGCAGTCCGGCCGCGGCAGCTTGTGTGTCCGGATATCCGCGTTTTACATTGGGTGGTGCATGAGAGGTCAGCGCGGTTCGATTCTCCGACGCGCCAACGAAATTGGAGGCCGTAAACCAAAATGTGGCGAGAGAACAGATCCGCAGGCTAGCACTTTAGCTGCGCCAACGATTGTGGGAAGCGTAAAAGACTGGCAGCCGAGGCATGCGAATAGCAGCGCACTTGAAAATGACATGCCTTCTTTCGGGTCCCACGATTGCTTCTTCAACAAATGATATACTACTGTGGTGTCACCACTTGTGGCTGCTCTTCGTCATGACGCCAGGTTGGTATTCTGCTTGGGTTCTGGTGTACTGAATCATCTGTAAAAAAAAGAAACAATTCCAAAGCTTACGACCAATATGTAAAATGCCTGCCGAACAGTTTTTTTCTCATAAAATGAAAGTTCCCCGTTTCTATACAAGAATACGAGATTCAAAATACCCTCGGCAAGTGAAATGTTCGGATTGACTACCACTTTGAGAATCTGGTCAACGTCTCGGCCTTCCTCGCCATCTCTCCCTCCCTTTTTCAAGTGATTCTGACAGGCTTTGGCTAATGCATGTGAATGAGAGAGAAATAAAAATTGAAAGTCGGAGAAATAGGCACAAAAATTCTGGTTTATTACTTGGAATTTGAAAAAAGGAAGCAAAAAACAAGTCATGATGTTAAAGCGATACAAAAAAGAAAGTGAGCGTTGGAATAGAACTCGATATAAAAAATGAAAGCGTTACACCTCACTCCCTGAGTGACGGTTCGAAGGACTATGGATCACGGGAATCAAACTGAAGTACCATCGGCCTCGGTGCCTCTAACGCATACTTGATTGTTGACCACAGTCTAATTGCCCAGTGTTCGTATAGAAAGGCCTATAACGCCCTGTAGCTATCTTTATGTCGCATGGTCAAACACGTATTAGGACGCTATGCTACAATAACGCTTGTTAAACGCATTATTAACAACGAACCAGTAATGAGCATGCAGAGCACTGCCATCATCATCATCATCATCAATCATCGGCCTGACTACACCTATTGCAGGGCAAAGGCCTCTGCCGTGTTGTGGCAATTAACTCAGCCCTGTTCTTGCAGTTGCCATATTGTACCCACGAACTTCTCAATCTCATCAGCCCACCTAACTTGAGGAGCTGTATACAGTTCTTCAACTATCGAAGTACTATAACATATGTAACAATGCATCCTGAGAAAGGTTCGCAATCTTTGCACACGTTTTGCCCCCCTCCAAGAAAAAAAAAACAATGGTCGTCGTTTACTGTGCATATCTTTCAAAAGTGAAAGATTGGGCATGTTTGTAAATCATGACTGTGTTATGTGCATCATCCTGTGTCCCGTCGACCAGTTGCGCTGTACAATGTAGTCACGCATCTCTTTCTTTTCAGTAGTGCTACAACTATCATACCTGCACGTCACGGGTAGCAAAGCGTAATTTGAGCGATGTAACCGAAAACAAGCAAACAAAAGTTTTCAACAGAAGAAGCTCACGCCATCAACAACGACTATTGTTCGAAAACAATATACGTCCCAACTTTGCTTTCGCATATATCAAAACCAATAAAAGAAATCCGCATACTCCGAGCTTTCATTCATTCATTCATTCAGTCATTTGTTCGTTCGTTCGTTCATTCATTCATTCATTCGTTCGTTCATTCATTCGTTGTCACGTTTATTTTCATCCATTGACGTTCGCAAATGGCGAATGCCCGGGCACGGATACGACCTCTTCCTTTCAACGCAGCCATCAGGGCAGCCGTCCTCGGGAATTGTTGCCGAGGACAAATTTTCGAGCGTTGTGGTCGAGCCACAGCAAACACAGCATAGCTATGATCTGCTTAACCTCCCCTTCTGGGTTGGCTCAGGCTGTCACCATCAGGCTGTCGCCACATAGCTCTGCTCTGCTTAACCTTCACTGCTAGGCACAGTCAGGCTGTCGCCATCACACTGGGAGATCGTTAAGCCTCCTTGAAAAAAAAGAACAAGAAAAAGAAGAAGACGACATGGGACTGCACTGCGCGCCCACACTGCACGCCACAGTGTGGTCGTTAAGTGGGGCGCGAAGATGCCCTCGTCTATTTGCAATCAGCTTGCGCTGCAAATGCCGCGGCGCCGCTTCGCAAGGCGTAAGCGATGGCGGAGTCTTGGGTTTCGACAACCCAGAACCAGTTGAGAGTAAATTGGGCGCCCCTGTAAAGCTGACTAAGCGTAAATCAGATAAGTGCACCGTAAACAAGAGAAACTTATCTACCAGCCAAACGAAGATCAATATACGATCGAGCATTGTGCAGTAAGCGATGGCCTCCGCCTGAGAAATACAATGAATAAAGTTTTAACCCACTGCAGTGCAATGAAACTATATACTTTGAAGGCGAACAACGACTTACCGCTATCACTCCAGCATAAGCCTCGTGTGCGTAAATCTCAGCTCTGGTCACGAGGATGGTATACAGCAAAAGATCAGAGGCACAGAAACACACAGCACAGATGCTACTTACAGCTTTAATGGAGGGAGCACGCGAATAATTTTAAAGAGGACATGGAAGCGCATAATTCTGCGCAATCGGGTGTTCTACCCCACAGCCACCCATCTGTTTGTGAATACAGTGAAAAGAACTTCATGTGCCTCGAAATGCAGTGAAAATAACTTTCATGCTTTACAAACACGCACGTCCTGTATACAATGATTCACAATACAACATGAAATATTGCAGTTATAATACGTGGTACAAGCGTACATTATCATCGGGTGTCACAAAGTGTGGTTATAATAACGACAGTACGGTTTAAAGCCGGTAACGCACTACAAAAAACACACACGTCACTGCACCCATTCCCGTAAGGCCACGTAGTGGGTGCATAGCAAGTTTCAAAGACATCTCACGCACTGAGTGTTTTAAGTGTGCACTAGGGACAGGATATCGCAATCGCGTTGAACTCTTAAAGGCGAAACTTAAGGATCCCTCAATTTTCGTCCCTTATATAAACGCGGTACCGCACTCGGGAATCTAGCCCACATGCCCAAGGATAGTAACGCAGCACCAGAGCCGCTCAGTGGAAATTGTATGACGGTTGATATTAACAAGTGCATCCCGTTAATTGGACTCGGCAATACACTATAGAAACGACAAACCCGCCCTCGCAAACTTGAAAACTTTTCAAATGTTTTCGACCTCTACTTACAATGAACAAGCAGATACAAAGCAGATACGTCAAAGTTGTTCCTTGTCGACTCGCGTACAGTTGGCTCGATTGCATTCCTTTCTCGAACGGTATACGAAGCCGTAATCTACGGGGTGTTGAAGCGCAAAAGGAAAGCCCCCTTTGGTTTCATGAGATTTCTTTTCTACTAATAAAAATAAGCACACTGACTCAACAACGTATATTTGGAACAAAAAGAAAGCTCTTCAAAACCGAAGCTACATTTGGATTCTTCGAAGGCCATTTCGAAGGTTACCGTAAAGATAGAAAACAACAAGTTTCCGCCGAGGGAAAGGGTAGGATAAGTATAAAAGGGCTCGAAGCCTCCAACAAAATTGATCGACAGGGGAGTGGCCTGTCAGGAGCAAGACGACGACAGCTCTCCCACTCCGCACGAGATGAGCCACTCTCTCTCTCTCTCCCAAGGTACCTGCTCCACCAGAGCTTTTCCTCATCCGTCAAAAGTGATCCGGCTGCACCGCTGCTCCCAGAGTTCTCTTACTCAGCTGTGGCGAGCCAAGAGTTTTTTGCGAGATATCTTTATTCTGGTACGCCGTCAAAGTGGGTTAAATTTTGGTTTTTCCAGAAACATGGATAAATTGCTGAGCGCGCACGTGTTTTTAGAAATACTATCTCGGACCAGTTGCGTTTTTTTTAAGTCTGCAAATTCCCGAGCGCTTTTTCGCTAAAGGCGTACCCTAAGCAATCGCTCTGGTTCACCGCTGTGTTCTCTATTGTGTTTGTGATTTCAACCTTGTCTCAGGTTTGCAAGGCAGAAACTGACTGTAGAGCTTCCCTACTACCCATTTTCTAAAGAATTCAATGAATAAATTGAAGAGAAAAACGTTCATTACCTCAGCACTTTTCTTCCAGGTTGGGAGTTGTATTGATGAAGCTACGCCCAAAAACACATCCACGAACTCATAAACAAGACGCAAACACAAGCGCTGGAATTCAACTGACACAATTTTGTCTCAAGACACACCACGTACAGAGTAACACGCACATGCGCTATGAAACCAATGATGTATGATCGAGAAAGAGAGAGAGAGAGATAAAATGAAAGGAAAGGCAGGGAGGTTAACCAGGTTGCACCCGGTTTGTTGCCCTACACCGGAAAATGGGAGGAAAATAGTAGAGAAGGAAAGGTGGAAAGAGAGACAAAATAATACAAGACAACATAAAGAGAATATGGAAAGCATGTGCTACCATGAAGCAGGTATTAACAGAGTATAGCATGAGTTGCAGTCTACCACTTGTGTTTGAGTCTTGTTTACGTTAGTGCGAATGTGTTTTTTACAAGTTGCTTCTTCTGCATCGTGACTCACTCATAGCAGATAGTATACTTATGTGACCGCACTACATAGTCACTTATGTATATGTTCATATTGACAGAACATTTTCACACACATGCAATATTTGACAATGACCATAGTATTTCAAATCTTAGTTAAGACATTAACATAAGTTACTCGGCACGTCATCTGGTCCGAAAGATGCGGTAAGCAAGCATTTAAAGAAAACTTTTCTTACTTCTGCATTGTATCTAGCTTAATTGTGTCGATGTCTCGGACATTTCGAGTGATACAAATGTACCTCACTGGTTTGGTGCGACAGCTGACAACCATGCAGCATAAAGCTGAGTCTTGAAGAGCAACCTCCCACTATTGAGAAAATCATAGCATATCCACAGAGTGAATGATGATGAGTGGGACAACGTGACCTGCAGCCTGTCTGACTGTTCGTTCTTGCTTCCGTCTACGCGACCATCCGTGCGTCCGTCCATGCGTCCGTTAGCCTGTCCATGCGTCCGTCCGTACATGAATACATCTGTCCGTTCGTTCGTGCATTCATCCATCCGTCTGTCCGTCTGCTAGTCTGTCTGGCCGTCCGCCCGTGCGTCCGTCTGTGCGTCCATCTAATAGACGCGCAGACGTAGTACCGCCATCTCGCATCCCCTGTGGCACATACCCGCTCTAGAATAGGTATGTGCCAAGCGTGTCCCGCTGACAGACAGGCGACATTGCTCGACCCTAAGGACCTTCGCCCCTAAAATAGTGCACGGGGCTATCAGTTTATGCTCAACTACTCATCTCAAACAGCAAAGATGGGTCTGTAGGCGTACCACCACGCAAAATGTGTTTGCTAATGGCTGGCCAAAAGTCGCAGAATAGTTTCCATAAGTTCCCATAAGTCCGTCAAGTTGAAAATCGCATTGGTTTCTTCTAATAATTTACAAACAACTTCATACGCAAAATAATACTCTTATCAGGAGTATATTACTGTAGTAGTGAGTAGAGACAAGAAGGCCATCCCTATAGCGTTAAATGCGTCGTGACATAGCCAACGTATGGGAATTTATTAAACTGTAAGATGCGCGGTGGGACAATAAATTTACGCGCCAAGGAAAAAAACGATGTGGTTGTCGGAGGGGCACCTCTCTACACTATTTGCTCACCGAAAAAAAACAAATAAATTATTAAAATACTGAATAGATGCTAAGTTGTACTAAATTGGGATAGTGTAGCCAACATTTTTTGAATGACAATAATTACAAATAAGTAAATAAACCTCAAGTATTGAATGACTACTGGTCAAGAGAATTTTCAGTGTTATCATAAGTTATTAAAGCGAATTTTATAATGTGAACTCAGGACTCAGTTTTCGTGTTATCAGAAATTCTTAAAGCGAATTTTATGATTTGAATTCAGGACTCAGTTTTTGTGGATATCATGGGATAAACTAATCTTACAGAATATTGTACGTGCCATATTTTTCAGACAACCTCCTAAACCAGCCACCACACGTGCTGTTACGCTAGCGTGGGGGAGGAGGGTGACAGGCAAAGTCAGACTCGTACATTGACCTAATAGGGAGAAGGTGCTGCAGATGAACCTTCCGCCGCCTCCCCCCTTGAAGGGGAACCCTGTGCGTGTCTATGCTGTGTCTGGCAGGTCAATGTAGATATTTCCCTTGGTGTATAACGCTGCTCCTTTGGTGAGTGCATCCCATGAAGAAGCAGCGACAGTGCGAGGAGCATGTGAACACGTCTGTCTGGTTGCGCATGCTCCATCCTCGCATTGCACTCACCGAAATGCCTCACTCGGCTATCACGCGAAGAAGAGGCAACGATGGCCCCGTATTTTTTTTTCCATAAAGGCGTAGGCTTTGGCTGCTCGGGCACGTCCCACATCGTGTTATGAGTGCGAAAAAAAATACCCAAAAGAAAAACCGGCTCCTGGTTCACAAGTGAAGTCGCGAAATGCTTTAGCCCTTATATGGCCCGAGGTTCTGTGAATGAGTTCATAAGAGGCTGGTATACGATTGCTGTTGAATGAGGAGAGAAAGAGAGAGAAGGCGTTACAAATGGCCGCTCGTTTGAACCACCCTTCCAGGGTCGTTATCATCCGCGAACTCGCTTATGTGAATGACGCCGCGACGACCGGGTCATATGCTACACGCCCTGCGAGGTTTCTTTGATAACATGGCGGAAGGAAAACCGAAAAACGCAACAATTTGAATAAGAAAAAAATGAAAAGCGATGTTACGGAGCAGAGAAGTAGTGCTGTTGCGATTGGTCCGAAGGAAGCTTTATCCCATGGATGTCACGGACTAAAAGGAGACCCGAGGCCTTTCTTTCTCTACGCGTTTTTTTTTTTTGACATTTGCAGTTTGTGTTGGCACCTTTCGTATCGGGGGCATTATTTTTTTGTTACGTCGTACTGAGCTTGCATCACCTCGTGTTCAGCTCTGAAGAGCCTCGAACGAATGAATAACCACCGGAAAGTTCGAGACGTGCGGTTTTATACGACAAGTGAGCGCGGAATCGGTGATGTCTTCCTGTGCAGACTCGTCAGCGTTCTTCTAGATGACGAGTTGAAAATTTTAACTGGGTTCGATGTCGTGCTTGGGTTTAGCTTATATAGTGTACAACATGATTGAAACTTGGGAAAGACCATAATTGCTACGAACCATAGAGAAGCCCTGCGCAGAGTCGCGGGGAAAGAGGACTGACGCAAGAGGATGGCTTTCGAGGCACGTACTCGAACGCTACAGAGCGCCACACCGAGGTACAGTAGTCACGCGTTGAAATACAGCATGATAAATTTTAAAACGACTGGTAGTAGCATCTGCTCGAAATAATATCGTCACGTTGTTACGGATCTGGCAGCTAAGGGCAATTTTTCTTCTCGTGTCAGCGTTCGAATCAAAATTACGTAGATGTAACACAGTGGAAACGAGAAAACGTGCATTAGTTGAACCTATATGTGATTCCTCACTAGAATAACCGAAGGGTATGGGTGCGTGCGTGTGCGTGCGTGTGCGCAAGTGCGATGATTGATTGATTGATTGATTGATTGATTGATTGATTGATTGATTGATTGATTGATTGATTGATTGATTGATTGATTGATTGATTGATTGATTGATTGATTGATTGATGTGTGAGTTTAGTGCCCCAAACCCATCATGTGATTATGAAAGACGCCGTAGTGGAGAGCTCCAGAAATTTCGATCAGCTGGGGCTCTTAAACGTGCACCCAAATCTGAGCACACGGGCCTACAGCACTTTCGCCTCCATCGAAAATGCATCCGTCGCAGCCAAGATTGAATCCCGCGACCTGCAGGTCAGCAGCCGAGTACCTTAGCCACTAGACCACCGTGGCGGGGCAAGAGGCCTTGCGAAATATCTTCAGGTAAGGAAAGATTCGGAGGTGGAGAAGGGGGAATCATTACATTCACTGAGGAAAAAAAGAAAATGGCTGTCACCTTCAAAATGTCTGAGGCAAACTCATGAGGGAAGGTGTGAGTTTTCCTTTTCTATTGTTTTTTTTCTCTTTCTTTCTTTCTCTCCCTCTCCCTTTTAGAGGCCTTCCAGCCTGGAAGAACACGATAACACTTCACGCATGAACCACTCAGGCGCGTCAATACCATGGCGGTGACGGTGACGACAACAGCACGAATGCACGCAGAGTCCTGCATAATTACTTGAGCAGATGAGAAACAAAAATGTACTAAAAGCAGAACGTGCAAAACGAGAAAGACGAAGAATATTATAAAGGAAGCCGCGAAAGTGTATCCCCACAGACAAGAGTTTGCACTCCGGTTGCAAAGCCGCTTGTGATGCGCGTCACCCAAAGGAGAAAGACCGCATCTCCAAGCGTCAACGCTAAGGCACCGTAGGCTGCATGCGGTGCACTGAATCGAAAGAGAACGCAGAATGAAAGGAGAATAGTGAGGGACTTGTAAAGACAAGGATTCTGGAGGATATAGGAAAATAAAGTTGTTTCTCACTCTCTCTCTTTCTCTTTCTCTGGAGGATAAAGGACGTATACGAATAAAAACACGTGTACTAAAATAGAAGCGGGGCATACAACACGAGAGAGAGAAAAAAAACATAGAATGTGCCGCTAGGGGAATACGGGCATCACAAAGATAAGGGGAAAAAGCCAATGTGTGCACAGTGAGGTTGAAGAAGGTGTTGTAAGTACATACACAAATAAAACAAGCGGAGAATGAGATGGCAGAAATGGCAAGGCGAAAATGGGATGCCGATTTCCTGTGCTCATTTTGAAGTTGCGCACGCTTTGTTTTTGTTGTGTGAACGCGAACTCTATAAAAAGAAAGAAAGAAAGAAAGAGAGAGAGAGAGAGAGAAAGAAAGAAAGAAAGAAAGAAAGAGAGAAAGAAAGAAAGAAAGAAAGAAAGAAAGAAAGAAAGAAAGAAAGAAGCGGCCATGACGACGGCGGCTGTTCGTAATCAGAAGCACGCTGGGCGCCATTAAGTCTGATGAGACGAGCCTTTGAGCTCCCTGGTACACCCTTCCCTTGTCACAGCCCCCACCTCCTTGTACTCATTCGCATCTCTCTCCCCAAAAGTGACGCTCCCCCTCCCCCCCCCACTTCCCTCCACTCTCCACGAAACGAATGGTGTCGGCTTGCAGATTGAACATCCCGCGAATCGAGACCGCGACAAAACACCGGTTCTACTTGAGCTGCCTTCAGCGCTATTTCTTTCTGGCTCCTTTTTAGAAATATCGTTTACGTTACTGCCTTACTTTGAGAACGTTGACAGTTTTTAGACAAGAAACTAACGATGCTGTTTCCCTCCTCAATTAAAATCGCACTCCTCTGGCGATTTTCCTAGTCGACGGCTATGAATTCGTCGATTCATGATAGGTGGGGGGGGGGGGGGTTGATGGTCAAATACTGCACGTTTTATATCATCTCTAAATGTTGTTGCTTCTATATTGGTAGCGCTGTAACCGTATGCGAAAAATAAAGTCTTACGCTTGTTGAAACGTATAGTATTGATCAAATTTTGTGATGCAGTAAGATCAAATTTTCTGATGCAACCATACGATTATGAGAGAGGCCGTAGTGGAGGGCTCCGGAAATTTCGACCACCTGGGGTTCTTCAATTCAACGTGCAACCGAATTTGAGCACATGAGCCTACTTGATTTTTGCCTACATCGAAAATCCAGCCACCGCAGCCGGGATTCGATCCAGTGAACTGGGGGTCAGCAGCCGAGTACCTTAGCCGCTATAGACCACCGCAGCGGGGCTCGCGGCGCTCAAGTTCAGAGACGGTCGCGTGTCTCTAAACCTTGCACGGTAGTCAGGTCACAAGCACAGAATTGCGCGTGCATCTGCTAATTTGCGATATCAATATGTTTGGTGTACCAATACGGTCAGTATTCACGCTTACTACTTCGTGAACTCTGTGAACAATATTACAAGCATCATGCTGGCCGGGAATCAAAGACTTGAACCATACAACAACAATAACAACAACACCGACCAGTTCACAGCTTCATCGCATGTTCACCGTAGATACGATTACGCATAAATGTAGAAGCATGATAAAAACTACCACTCCGTGTTCTATGGAAATGGGACCAGCACCCACTTTGTCCAAGGAGCTGTTCCATAAAACACGCTCTCCCTTTCCATGACATAGACAAAAACTAAAAGAGAGTATACATATACTGCAAGTACACTGCATAGTGCTAGCTTCCGTCTCTCTCTCTCTTTCTCTCTCTCTCTCATTTCTCGTGGTGCCTGGCGCATCAGCCACAGCCACAGCTGCCGCACAGCAAAAACCTCCTTGAGTGCCGCTAGCACGATCGACATTTCACTGTCGGCCAGCTTGCTGAGGCAGCTATAGTCACATACAACGTTTGTGAAATATAGAAAGGCGCCGCTTTCAACGCGGTGTTCCTTCCTAGCACGACAATGAGAGCAGGAAATCGGGTTTCCGCGATGCAATGCCTACGCCAGAACGCAGTACCTCAATTCGTCCGTCGGGAAAGAAATAATCACTATTATGATCTGGCACGCACTCTTTGACCTTCTTCATCCTCGTCTGCATCACCCCTTTAACAAGTGCACAGGTTTCTCCAGCGTTACCTGTGACAGCCCTAATGGTTGACAGAACGAGTGCAAAGAGAGAGGAATAAAGAGATAATACCATTAATATTTGTTGGAGTTTAACGTCCCAAAACTACCTTGTGATTATGAGAGACGCCGTAGTGAAGGGCTCCGGAAATGTCAAACACTTGAATTTTTTTGACGTGCACCTAAATCTAAGCACACGGCCCTCAACCATTTTCGCCTTGACGGAAAATGTTACCGCCACGTCTGAGATTCTATCCCGCGACCGTGGCGGGTAGGAATGCAAAGAGTAACAGGAAGAGAAGAAGCAAATGTTGGCGATGAAAAAATTCCTTGACGACGCAGAGTTTCAACCCGCGTATTCACGATCCGAAGGTGAGCATCTCAACCGCTCGGCTATCCAGGCCCGCTAGCAGAGCGTAGCGTTAAGTTGTATATTATAGTATACCATATATTAGTACAGTACAATACAGTAGAGTATAGTATTGGTATAGTATAGTATAGTATTGTATAGTTTGTGTAGTAGAAAACAGGTGGTAGAAATTCCCGGAGCCGTTCACTATGGTGTCTCTCATAATCATATGGTGGTTTTGGGATTGATTGATTGGTATGTGCGGTTTAATGTCCCAAAACCACCATATGATTATGAGAGACGCCGTAGTGGAGGGCTTCGAGAATTTCGACCACCTGGAATTCTTTAACGTGCACCCATATCAGAGCACACGGGCCTACAACATTTCCGCCTCCATCGGAAATGCAGCCGCCGCAGCCAGGATCCGAACCCGCGACCTGCAGGACAGCAGCCGAGTACCTTAGCCACTAGACCACCACGGCGGTACAGGTGGTTTCGGGACGTTAAATCCCAAATATCAATCAATCAATCACGGTTAGTTTGTGGACTAAGAGGAACGTGGACATGGATCGTGATCTTTATTACTGTTTCTTTTTGTAGGAACATTACGAAACATACGCATTGTGTGAGCTGCTACTGTGTCAAAACTAATTTCTATAACGAAGCACCGAAAGCTCCAAGCGTCGATCGATTCGCCCTGTGCATAAATTAGAGCAATGTGTACTCTAATTTATGGAAACGATGCGTTGGATATCGCTTGATGAAAAGTTCTCGTTTAGGCCAAAAACAGATCTTTAGTAATTTGGAAAGATTTGGGACGTTTTTCTATCTGCTGACTGCGCTACGGTTGTCTATTAAGTACACTCGTAAGCCAACCTTTTTCCGACCATTAATAAGCCAACCATTAATAAGTCAACCAACCATGAATAAGCCAACCTTTAAGCCAACTTTTTTTTTTGACAGTACAGCTCTAGTTCAAGAACTCGTCTTTGCGGATGGCATTCGACCTAGTTCTTTCTTTTTGTCAGCTGAGCTGCCTCAGCAGCAACAGAAAAGATTGGTTACGCCATGTAGCCATAAAATTACAACAACTATACGACAGCCGATTCAAGAAAAATGGGTGCGTCACAGCGGCGCACAACATACTTACACTGAACCTTAGAAGTAGCAACAAATAAATAGAAAGAAACGAATAAAAATAAAGAAATATAGTTAAAGGAAAAAAATAACTAGCCCCGTATCTGCATGTTACATTGCAAATGTCGTCGAAAGACGATAGTTTTCCGTATGGAGAGAGTGAACAAAACGTTTGTTTGATGTTCTACGCAAGAAAATGGGTAAATGGTATTCTGGACGCGCTTTGTTAGAATGCCTCGAGTGTGCAGCGGAGGTGAACAAGCGCATCAAGTCACGTCACACGAGAGACATGTTAGCTATCTGGCAGTTATCTTGGAAACGAAGCGCGTGGCGTGCGCGCCCGTCTCGGAGGCGATAAGGTGTAGAACGCAAGGCGACGGGTAGGTGCCACCACTTTCCTTTTCGTGCAAGCGTTGCATTGCCAGCGCAGCGTGATAAACGCTACGGTCCTTAGAATTACTTATGTATGCCTTTTCTAGTAAAAGGACACACATACAGAATATTGACATTTTGTTACGGTGCCTCAGATATGCGCAATAATTGCTTTTTAGTTGACCATCGCACAAGTAGAAACGCTGAATCTTGACCAGTATTGGTGGGCACTGCGGATGGGGTCGACCGTTCGGTGTATCATTTGGTGCCATTTGGGGTATCATTGAGAGCGGACAAACAGACAAACAGACCAAAATTTTTGCGTCCAAGGCCCCCAAGAAAGACTATCGTCTTTAAAAGAGAATAACAAGAAGAAACAAAGAAGGGCTAACTAAACAAAGAAGGATAACACGCGACTAAGTCGCGTGTTATCGATTCTAGGGACAATTCTCTCTCTCTCTCTCTTTTTCTAATTTTATTTTTTTTGTCCTTGACGAGTACCTGTCAATCATGTCCTTTTCTGCTGAAGAATTTATTTCGTTTCTATCTGACAATCAACGCTCTCTAGTTCATTTCAATGCACGTAGCTTGCGAAGGAATTACGACAACATTAATAGTTTCATTTACTCTACCAGACACTCTTTTTCATTTATATGTATATCAGAAACCTGGCTTTCTGATGTGGATGCTAATCTATATGGTTTTACGTCGTACAAATCTGAATACTGTCACCGTGCATCTAACAACCATGGTGGCTCAGCCATTTTCATTTCTTCTGGCATTAATTATATTCGCAGATTGGACCTTCATATTACCATCCCATATTGCGAATCAGTTTGGATAGAAATTGAACAGCCACAGGTTACTCATAATCAAAAAAATTTAATACTCGCTTGCATCTATCGCTCACCTTCCTCCTCACTTATCCAGTTCTTATCGGCTCTTGAGACCGTCCTGAACACTCTATCAATGGAGAACAAAAATGTATTGTTGGTAGGCGATATCAACATTAACCTATTAGATTCTCATTCAAGTACTACAAGTGCCTATAATGATTGCCTTCTAGGGTACGGGTTAACGTGCCTCATCGATTCGTACACTAGATCCAACCCACGTGGCTCTAACACTCTTTTGGATCATGCTTTTTGTAACTTTATTCCTAGAGTGTCCGGGGTGGTTGATGTCGATATTACCGATCATTACCCCATCTTCATCACATTTGATAGCCCTATAACTCAAATCAACACAATTTTTACTGCACTGCGATTTGACAAAGACAATTTCATCAGTGCAATTTCAAACTGTGACTGGTCCAAAGTTAGCTCGCAAGCTGATCCACAATCAGCGGTTGATACATTTTCTTCTTTATTCTCAGAAGCTGTTTCTTCTAGTACTCACACTATTGCTTATAACAAGAAATACCAAGAGCCTCAAAGCCCTTGGATGACATCTGCCTTGTTAACCAGTCTCAGAAAGAAGGATAACCTCTATAGGAAAGTTAAGAGACAACCCTTTAATATCGCCTTGGCACTTCGCTATAAAAGTTACTGTAATACTCTTAACTCTTTGCTAAAACTTGCCAAGAAACGCTATTATAATGAGGAATTTATAAAGAACAAAAATAATCATAAAAAACAGTGGAAATTGCTCAATGAATTCTTGAATTCGCCTACAATTAACTCGCCCATAACGAAAATCACTCACCATAACGCTACTTATTGTCACTCTGACGACATTGCTAATGCGTTTTCTGAGTATTTTTGTTCGTCATCCAATTCCTCAAAAAATGTTCCTTCTCCTAGTTTGCCGCGCTTACCTCACTCATTTTTTCTCTTTCCCTCTTCCTCTGACGAAATAGTATCAGCTATTCGTAATCTTAAAAATACTTCTCCCGGTCTGGATAACATTTGTGCACACCATCTAAAGATGGTGGCTCATATAATTTCTCAGCCCTTAACCCATATAATCAATCTCATTTTTTCTAAAGGTTCTTTTCCTGACTCATTAAAGCGTGCAAAAATTATACCAATTTTCAAGAAAGGCGATAAAGATGATATTAAAAATTATAGGCCTATCTCTATTCTTCCATCTTTAAGTAAACTAATTGAACAACTGTTTGTAAAGCGTCTTAGTTCTTACCTTTCGAAATTTAATGTTATAAAACCTTCCCAGTTTGGTTTTCGTCATGGAAGCTCCACTAACCATGCTCTGCTTTCTTTGACAGACTTCATCAAACATTCCATTGATACTGGTAACTTCTCGGGTTCAGTCTTTTTGGATTTAACTAAAGCCTTTGACACGCTCAATCACTCCATTCTTTTCAATAAGTTAGATTCGTATGGTATTACTGGACCAGCTTTAAATTTTCTGAAAAGTTACCTGTTTAACCGAAAAAATGTGGTCTTTACAGGTGGCTCTTACTCTAACATTAAGATTACCAATCAAGGTGTTCCGCAGGGGTCCATTCTTGGCCCCCTCCTATTCATTATTTATATTAATGATCTCCCTGACGTCATTTGCTCTGCACATTGTGTTTTGTACGCTGACGACACCACAGTATCATGTAAGGCCAAAACAGTTCCATCTTTAATATCAAAACTAAACTCTGTACTCAGCGATGTAGTTTTATGGTGCAACAACAATGATCTAACGATAAACCCCTCTAAAACTCAGTTCATGGTTTTCAGGTCTGCTCATAAACATTTGTTAACTTCTGCTGCTATAACTATGGGTCCTAACACTATCCATGCTTGTGATACTGTTTCTTTTCTCGGTGTACGTTTAGACATAACCCTTAATTTTGGTCTACACTTATTAGACATTAAGAAAAAGACTGCTTTTGGTATTCGTGCATTGATTAAAGCTAGGCCATATTTTTCCACTAATGCATTATTATCGCTCTACTTCTCATTTATTCATAGTCATTTTAACTATGGCATAACTACCTGGGCCAACACCTATCACTCGTACATCTCATCTGTACAACATATACAGAACCAAGCAATCCGCATTATCACTTTCAGCCCTCGTCGTTCGAACGCTATTTCATTGCTTAGACAATATAATATTCTGTGTATCAGTAGGTTATTTGAATTTCATTGTACTTGTTTGTTCTTTAATATAATTCACCGTCGGCTACCCTTCGACCTCATCAACTGTGACTTACTGATAAACACTAACCGCACTCGCTTCGCATTGGAGCGAAATTTATTACTACCCCGAGTTTGCACTAATTACGGCATAAAGTCATTGTCATTCACAGCTATTTCATTATGGAACTCTATTCCACCAAATATAAAGTCTCTTTCCAACTTGTATACATTCAAAAAAACTTTGAAATTATATCTTCTATCACTATAAATTATTCTATGTTGTCCTTTTTGCATTGTGACTTAGCGATTGTATTGTTGTTGTTGTGATTATTACTATGTTTTATCGTTTCGTTATTTTTCTATAGTTATTTTATATCATTGTTTTGTTAATATTACATTGTCTTGCCATTTGCCCTTGCACTTTTCTACATGCTTTCTTCATCGTGGGTCCCCCTACAGTCTTCGGACTATGGGACCCTAGTCTGTAAAACGTCTTCTTCATTTTATGTATCGCCAGTCTGTTAATAATAAACTTCAAACTTCAAACTTCAAACTTCAAACCAAGCTCTGCTCTTCCTGAAAGCTTGGTATCATTAGTGTGAAGCGACCATCATTGAAGTTCTTGTTCTTGTTGTTTTTCTGCCATTTCCGTCTTGGTCTTCCCAGCTCTCGTGGTATTGTTACAAACGGCTTTGCTGGTGTCGAGCTTCAGGGATAGGCTATACAAGGGGGAAAAAGACGAAAAAAAGAAAGGAAGAGGCGGGTTACGTTGCTTTGGCTCGACGCACCACTTTGGAGCCCTAGTCACGGTGCGAGCAGCATTGACTCTTTGATCGACCTCAAAGAGGACTGTGTCATCCTTACGAGTTGACGCCGGGGTGAGACTAACTCAGAGCTGCTCTACATGAACTATTACCATGAGAAGAACAACTTGCATACCTTTTTCTTATTTACCATTTTGTTTTTTATCCCTTCGTTGTAGCCTGCACGAGACTTGAGAGACAAACGATCACTTCAGGCCAAGTCACAAGCGTGTCGTGGAACCTCGTGAACGTAGTAAAACGATTTGTCTCAGGCGTCGTCTCATTTTATATCCCGTGCTTCTCGCTGAGGCTTTCCTTCATGTTTTCCGGTATTTATAGAGTCTCGTCTAAATAACCGACTGTTTCAAGCGCATTTTCTTTCGCGCGATAGAAGAGTTGAACCACTGCAAAACAACGCAACTTTGTTTTTCTAATGAAGCGCCACATTTCTTGTGGGAATATGGCTGCCAGGAACAAGGTCGCCTTGGGCCAAATTTTTTTTTACACAACGTACACTTTTTCCCGCGGTGGTCTACGCAAATATGTCACTTTTTACTACTGTTCTTGCTTTTTTTTACGGATGGGCATCCATAAAACAAGAAACGGTGGGCATGAACTGTCTCGGTTTTGTCGTTTGTTACTTCGGTAATATGTACCTTGCATCCTCGTATATAAATTTATTACGAGTGAAAAAAGAATACAATGGCACATTCACCTTTAAGCTGTACATCACTCTGGCGACTGTTGTTGCAATGTGAGTTACGTAAGAGGCACACCGACTACTAATGCTATGGATGCACATATATTTGCGCAAAAGCTCTCGTAAATTCACGAGTATAATGCTTATCCAGCGGTGCTGGCACATCGTACAACAATAGGCAGAAGGAGGTATCACAGGGAGAAGTCACAGGGTGAAGGAAAGGTCACAAGGATAACAGCAAAATATATAATGAATCCTGAAAAGAGAACACTCATGTCTTTTTACTATATTAGCTCACATTTATTTATCATAACAGACAGCATAACCTCTTGCATCACTACTTCACTTAACGACCAAAACCTTTCATTTACGAATACTGAAGCTTAAGCAAGAATGATTTAGCAGGTTGGCCAAGACATAGTTCAGTTGTTAGGCAGCCTAAAACAAGAAACCCGTATACCCGACTGAAACTTTGGTATGTGCACTTTCCCTGGCTCTACTAGTAGGCGCTCATTTAGGCGTGCTTGGAAGCCTGCGTGAGCTTTCCTCCAAAACAACAGTAACAACAAAGAAAAAGTCGAAGCGAATTTCGGATAAGGCTCAGAGTAAGCTCAAGCATCGTAACAAGGTTAAGCAACATGATACACCCAGGCGATGAAGGTGGAATCTGTGGAGCAGATTGCACTGGCAAGGTGTTAAGATCGCCCCCACATTCACTCGCCATGAGCAGTGTGTATACTCTGCCTCAGACCTTTCTTCGCAAATTCTGCCAGCCACTCACTATCCCGTCATTGCCAACTTTATTGACGACACCGTGAAGTCAGCTTTCGAGATATTCATTGACGTTGCATAAGCGTTTCGTTATTTCCGATCAGCCGGGCGAAGGCGACACATCACGTTCATAGCACCTACTGAACATCCGCTTATTCTGTGGCACAAAAATTTATCCTCAGCAATTCTACAATATCACAGTGTTGCCTGGAAGCTGTTTGAGAGTTACGACGATCGGTCAGTTATGGTAACTCAGCTTTTCGGTAAAAATATCATCTTTATTCGTGCGCCTACACTCGGACGCAATAAACTGTGAGGCTCCTCCATGGCTTGCGGTGAATGACGCCTTTTTCCTACAACTATGGCGCAAGACTCGTTTTCTGAGCTTAGATTTTTTTTATATAACTCAGGCACGCGCGTCTGTACAGTGTCTCATATTTACGGGGCAGATAAAGCAACAACAAAAATTGAGGCTGGATAGGCTATGGCACAGTTTCATGCGCAGACCATATTGCGCCATAAATTTCCGCCACAGTCGGGCGAGGTGATGCTTGGCATAATGGCGAACGTGCTTTGGATACGTATCAAAACCAATATCGAGTCAACGTTTCGACATCACGCACACATGACAGATATTCCAGGATCGCTACACTATCGAAATCTGTTGCAACACACGTCACGTCTCATTTTTCAAACACAAAACTGTAATATGAGGGTGGTCATGAAAAACTTTTATGACATACTTCCGTCACGGAAACACGTCAGCAGACTGAACGTCCTGAGATAATCACGTTCAGTCTTCTGGCGTCATCATCTTCATAAAAAAAAATTAGTGTTCCACACTCACCGTCATGACTGGGAGTCATCTCTAAGTGATAACTTCGAATGCGAAAAGAGTAGGAACGGCTACAAGCGCCAGAACAACAAGAAGTATTTCCTAATTGCTCCGATAAGGTTAACCACTGATCTGTCGGTTCTGATTTCACGATTGCGCATTGCTTGAAGTTTTCTGTTGATATGCTTTCGTTTCTATTTATTTTTGTCATTTTGTAGCGTGTCTATACTTAGTAATTCATCGTTCGTCTGCTAATTCTCGGCCGATATTGATCCTTGTCATCATCGTCATCATCAGCGTCGTCGTCATTATTATGACGCAGTTGGTTTTTTCAGTGTGCACCCGTGTTAGTACGCTCGTTGCGCATGAACAGCGTGGTACATAGGTATGTCACAATATGTGAATGGCACTCTTGAAACTGTTTTCTCCTATAAACCCAGTGTTTTAACGGCTCGTGGCCCAACGCCACTTCTTGCGCTTTCTACAGTGAGTAAAACAAATCCAAGACCAAGGCCGAAACATGGAAAGTGAATCGATGCCTGTACGCTACAGCGAAAAAAAAACAAAGGAGAGCAGCCGATTGTATATAAACTGGGAATGCGAAATTGACTTACCCGAAACTCAGCCTAGCGACCCCGCAGCATTTCCCGCTGTGCGCAAAACTGTCCGGTGAGACGAAGAGCGCCACCGTGTGCCGACGAGCACACTTGTGGTCTTATCTCAGTGAAAAAGATTGTGTCCTCTGTCGCGCTGGTATTTTTTTTCCTACAGCCTAGCTACACTACGAGTGCAATGGGTCAGCTTTAACGCGCGCAAAAGGTTAAGAGAGACGCACCATTACGAGTGATTACCCGAGACTCTGAGTCTAACAGAGCCAGAATGCTTGTGTTTTTCAGGTGTACTGATTTTTGTGACGCTGTTTTACTGCCGGTTTCAAGAGACATCGCGAGCAGCGTCAGTAACGAACCAAAACACAAATTGAGAAACGAGAGGATGGACGCAGCGGGAGGTAGGCCCCTTCCTCCGGCGACAATTTACCCTTAAGCCTCCATGGTTTGTGGCGGTCCTCTCCGAATCTTCCGCCGTTCATTGATAAAGTGTTAGGCTTAGCGCTTAAATGGGCGTCATTGTCCGTCTTGTAGCCAATAACTGGTGAAGCTTCCTTCTCTAAGCGAGCAACCGGGATTCCAAGTGTGGAGCTGATTGATGTCATCACTGGATCTTGTGTCTTGTAGATCCTACAATGTTATAAGGCTTTAATATACTCTATGGGTATGTATAATTATCGTTGGCTTCGGGGCTACCCCGAGAAAATCTTATCTGTCAACCTTCTCTTCTCGCGACCAGTCTTCGCGCCTCTACGGTTACGTGCGCTATTCTTAGGACGGCTTCCATTCAATTCACACCCCCAGAACACGTCAAAAGCGACTCCTAGAATAGTTCTGGACACTGTGCCTCAGAATTTTGTTATCTAGGGGAAAAATGCAAACCAGCTTTGTTGCTCACCCTGTCTATACATTATATTATTGATAAATAAAATAAATTAATAAATAGTTTATCTTTATGAACGACCAAATATACATACTACATCTTCATACATTCGGCATCAGCTTCCCGGAAGCAGCTTTCGGTTCACTTAAACATGTGAGCCGCTCACGCTTGCCTAAACATAACACAGTATATGTCAATAGTATTTCTCGCGACGAAATATGAACGAAAATCTTAAATTCGCGGATAAATATGACACTCTCCTAGAACCTTCGCAAAACCTCAAACGAACTTGTGTCGAAAAGCTAATGTAGTGATTCAAGCAGACATTTTGCTATCTCATGAAGTGTATAAGCTGAAACTTCATTTCTAGTAATGCTAGTCCCTCATGAACTTCCCCCTTTCATCTTACCTTTAATGTATACGCTTTTTTTTTTCGCCGCAGTACAAAACTAAATCTGAAGCCAGTGTTCGTTTCTTTTCCCATCCACTCCCTTGCAAGCATAAATATCTCGCCTAGAGAAAGCTACTGCAATACAATCGGGTTTTGAATAACGCAGAACATTGTTCTATTTATGCATCGCTTTCTACATCTTCCTTGTACTCTCTATAAGCACAAATAAATCTCTTCATTGGTAGATTGTACTCGGCAAATGAGTGCGGTACCCACAGTCACTCATTCACAGCTTTGCTGACAGCTTCTGTTTTCTCGTAAGCCTCAAACATCGTCCTACGCTATACAAAAAGCAGCCGTTTCTTGACAGCGCTGTACATGCGTTTCGATTTCTAGTGAACCATTGTTGTGTAGGCATTTCTTTACTGGCCGGCTGATGACAAGGAAAGGGGATAATATATATAACTGCTTAAAACAAACATGAAAGGCATTCTTTTACCGAATGACCAACGCCACTAAAGCGGCAACCAGTGACATCAAGAAAATGACTGACGCAGATAGTAAGGCTTCACACGGCTATTCGAAAGCATCGCCAAAGCCATTCAGAATCTTCCAGCCGATGCAGAGACCCCTGCCACATTTAGTTTCACTGCTCCAATTACGCTGCAACTTTGCAATTACAGAACATATTCAGGAAAGGTAGGGAGACCAAGTTCCAACCACGGTCTCAGACTGAAACAAATGAACCATTGGTCAAGTTATTCAGTGGCGATCCCATGATGCGCTTCCACAACACAGCAGCGACCAGAGACGGCAGTGGACGGAAGTTAATGGCGAAATAAGGGGGAATCTCGGGACTGAAAGTCGTCCAAAGGAAAAGGAGAGTGACGGGAAACAAGTACGGCGTACATCGACTGATTGTCCAAGGGACCTTCATCACGGGTCCTATACTGCGTTCCCTTCCACGATAGAATGAAGTGGGCTTGTCGTGCAAAGTCTTGTCTCTTTTCTTACTTCGTGTATGCAGTGTGCCTCGCTAGGAAAAACACACTGTCCTGTAGCCCTGCCCCACGTTCAAAAAGCGAATAATTGTCCGGACCCAGTAGGCGTGGTTAGACTCCTAAGCAAGTAGCCTTCGTCCTTACGTCATCCACTGCCAGAGTCGGGTGGCGACAAGAGACAATTACGCACCGCCGAGGCTCGAGAACGAAAAAGCACCGTGAAAGAGCTCGCGTCTTTTACGTCATACCATGCAGGGCCTATAGATACACAAAAACGCCACATGTATTCAAGAAAAGAACAGAAAATTGAAAAGAGTGCATGAGTAGGCAAAATACATATGCCGACGAGTCATATTTGCCTATAATAATGTTTTTTTTCTTTTTTCGGATGCAGTCACTTCAGTTAATACTCTGCAAAGCCCTGCTATGACCGAAATTAAAGTACGCATGGCCATATGGAATCCAACGAATTGTCAGTCCTACTCTTGAAGCCATTCAGTGCACGCTTGCTCACAAGTGTGTGTGTGGGGGGGGGGCATTTTTTTATCTTCGCATTCATTGTTCTTCTGTCTGACATTTTTGCCCCTGAACTCTTTCCCAGGGCGGAGCAGCCAAACAAATATTCATATTCAGGTTAAGCTCTCAGTCTGTCCCTTCAATTTTATTTCTCTCTCTCTCTCTCTCTCTCTCTCTCTCTCTCTCTCTCTCTCTCTCTGTCTATGTGGCACTACAGTTTCCTTGATGAACGATAAGTTAGAGAAAAAGCGAGATGAACAAACCAGCAGGGCGTTGAGGGGGTGAGAGTGAGCCATTCCACAAAAAGAAACAAGAGCACTTAAGCAAACAAGAAAGGGAGAGTGAGAGAGAGGGGGGAAAGAGAATGAGATAAAGCAAACAACAAATGGGTCACAATGCACAGATACATAAAAGAGGCTATATCAATCATGCATGCTAGCGCATACTAGTCGAGTCAAAAATCGATGACCACAACACGTAACACAGCACTCGCCAGCACCAATAGCATCGGCGTAACCATCCGACATAGAGGCATTCAGAGAGGGAAAATGTGACGAAAGGGACATGAGAGAGAGAAGGAGTTCTTGGGCCTCCGGGCACGACTGGACAAGAAAGTGGACAAGATCGAATGTTTGTTTTGTGTCCAGTGCGGCCTTGCCTCGGACAAGTGAAGCTATGGGAAATAGATCTTGCTCTCGCCTCCCACTTTTATATATGGGAAGTTCCTATATATGACATGTATAGGAAGTTCCACTTCCCGAATGTCGGTACTCATCCAGCAGGAAGCGCGGCAATTTAAGCACTCGCGTTAGTGCTGCTTCCATAGACTCATTCCTGCTGCATCGAGCCTATTGTGACGTCAGTGTTCGCGATTCACTCTACGCTATTCCTGAACTAGGTGAGAAAGAACGGCGAACAGCTCTAGAGCGGGCAACCAGCTCCTCACGCTCGAAATTGCTGCAATTTCTCCTCCCATCAACGGGTATCGGTGAAAAAAGCTCAACAACAGAGAAAGGATAAAAACAAGCCCAGATTGTATCCGGCCATCTCGATTACCAGGGCTAGCGCAGTGTACCAA
Organism: Rhipicephalus microplus; assembly: GCF_043290135.1. Taxonomy (NCBI): domain Eukaryota; kingdom Metazoa; phylum Arthropoda; class Arachnida; order Ixodida; family Ixodidae; genus Rhipicephalus; species Rhipicephalus microplus. The sequence goes on along the minus strand of NC_134704.1, from coordinate 27,335,337 downwards.
GAATCATAGGGACATCACTCTGGACCATTCTCAAAGACTCGAATGTAAATGAATGGAAGAATCGGCTACTACTCAAAGGAAAGCATCTCAGCTTCGTGGAACGAGTTTCACGTGCTTCGAGAATAACGATACTTTTCGGCTTCACGCGGAATCGCCACTATATCTTGCACGAAAAATAGTCATAACGCTGCATCCACCGCGCAACGTGTGCGTTCATCATCTCGCTGTTCTAGTTTCTCTCTGTGCAGAGGTCCCAGGCAGCCACTTTATCTTCTTTGAAGAAGCAAGCCGATGTTGATAACGACGCGCGCGTCTGCAGTAACTCAGCACTGAACACTGAAGCATATGCGCCCGCAAAGTGCTTGAATGCCCGGCTCGTAAAAAAGAACGTCAGTATTTTATCACCCCTCCCGAGCATCTGGAACACCACCAAAATCTACGACGCAGACATCCTTGAAGCCGCATTTCGAAACAAATTTTAAGAAAGTAAGAAAGGTTGGAGACGCGCATAAACAATTTTTTTTCGTATCGTACTCCCTTGACTTTTCTCTCTATAAACTATGCTGGTGAAAGTCAAGAGTCGAAGGTCATCTTCCTCGGTGTTTTTGACGCTTGCGTAAAAGCCCGGTGCGTTTTGAAACAGCAGAATTCAAAGTAGTTGGCTGGCTGAACATGGCAAGTGGAACCTATTTGCAATTCAATGTTAGCAAACTATATTTGCCTTTACGTAAAGAAGCTCCGACATATACATACAAAACTTACAGCGCGCTTAACCAGGAGCAGCCAGTTGGTGCTTTATTCATCGCCCTAGGACGCTGGCTGCTGAAAACTGCAGTTTACTTTAATATTTAAATGAATCGATAGTAATAAAAACTCGGAACATTCTGAAACTAGAACAATTAAACAGAAAAAGGATCATACAGTCTTGCCACCCGAAAGTGCGCCAGGCACTGCGGCTGTACTGCTCTCTGTGATAGCAGGAACGTTAGTGTAACAGATGAACAGAGGCTGTAATCTAAAAGCCCAACAAAGAAGTAATTGACGCGAGATACCCATGGTCTTGTCATTAGTGATCATACCATATCGATTAAAAACTGACCAGATAGTTAGTGCAGAAGTTATCTTTTCTGCACCGAAGAAGCCGCGTCGGCTTCGTAAAGCCGTCAGTTCATTTCATCCACGCACCGCTGTCTCTTGTACGAGGCCCGAAACGCGGATGCGATTCTTGCATTGGGTTGCGGGAGTGGTTTATTAGAATCCACCATCCTGTGGGTAAAGGTATATGTTGAACGAACGAGCCACTGTCCTAATAAAATGTTTAAAATAATAATATTTAATGTGCCTAAACACTTCAGAAACGTACCTCCACTACGGCGTCTCTAGTAATTGCAGGCTGGTTCCAGGACCTCAGACCATATTATATTATTATTATTATTATTATTATTATTATTATTATTATTATTATTATTATTATTATTATTATTATTATTATTATTATTATTATTATTATTATTATTATTATTATTATTATTATTATTATTATTATTATTATTATTATTATTATTATTATTCGTCTGCTATTACCGCTAAGGTTCCTTTTTAAGCTTAGTTGTCCTCTGTTGTTGTTTCCGATGTGCGTGGTTTGCTGTTCATAAGAAATTCAAGTATTCAATCTACTTTTGATTTTTTCTGCGGATAATTTCATGGGTGACTTGCGGTGCCATCACACTGGTCTCTTTGTCATTTTGAATTGTTAATAAGTAATGATTGATTGCTATGTGGGGTTTAACGTGCCGAAACCACCATACGACTATGAGAGACGCCGTAGTGGAGGGCTCCGGATATTTTCACCACCTGGGGTTCTTTAACGTGCAACCAAATCTGAGCACATAGGCCTACAACATTTCCGCCTCCATTGAAAATGCAGCCGCCGCAGCCGGGATTCGATTCCCCGACCTGTAGGTCAGCAGCCGAGTACGTTAGCCACTAGACGATCACGGCGGGACGACGTCAACAAGTAAGCGGGCAGTGCTACAGCTGACGCACAAACTTGAAAGTGTTGATGCATTCGACGTTTCAAGACCTTATCAATTCGTAGCCGTGAACTACAAGAACAATAAAACATTTGTTTAACAGCCTGCTGTGGCCATCTCTCCATGTCTTACGTAAAGTAGTCTGTATACTGGCTCAAAAAAAAACACGATAAATTTTTATCTCACCGCACAGCTCAATGTGACGCAGATACGCGTACAACGAAATTCCGTCAACGTTTTCGCGCCGTTCGCCGATAAGAGAGCAAGCAGGTAAGACGGGCAGAGCAAGACACCATGAAAAGTACCTGATGTAAGAAAATGGGTTTCTTTCTTTTTTCCTTTCTTTGCTTTCTTATTACTTTTAAACACAGAAATAGAAAGCTTAGAAAATTGCTTTCACATTAGTGTCAATTCTCGCATGCAAGCCTGCTCACCACAGCCACCTTCTGGTCGTGTTTAATAAATGAAGCACGCTACTGCTCCGACAAGCAATGCCATTTCACACGCCTCGAAATTGCGACAGCTTACAATCACTTAGCGTTCCAAGGACAGGTTTTCTGTAGCGAAAAGTTAAGCTTTTTTTTTTTACCTTGGCCAGTGAGCCTTTTGTGCTCCCGCTTTCTTTTCTCTTCTTTTTTTACGTTTGTGGATCACCTCCTTTCATGTAATGGCATTTCTCTGCCTTCGTCCGCCATCAGCTGAGAAAAATATAGAAACGTCGGAGAATATAACGCGAAGAAAGAACGCGGCCTATTAACGTGCCAAAGTTGAAGCTTGAGTGGGATATTCTGAGTGAATAATGGACATCACGCTCTTTTATTTACCCAGCTGGCTTCCCCGCATAACAGAGAAAATCATGCTGTGGCCTTCTTCAATGTGATCGGCAGCTGACGTCGCCCTTTAAAGAACAGTCTTCTCTGGCTCTTACACCATCACACGTGCGCTGAATATATTCGTAGTTTTTTTATTGAAATAGAAAATAAACGAAGGAGTTTTTGTCACCATTACTTGGCGACCGCTACCCCTTTCCACTTAATTGGTACAAATAAAAATATGAAAAAATAGCATATATACATATATACTGTCCTACATGGGTGAGAGCAAAAGATCTCCTATATGGGCAGAACAAACACGCAGACGACACGCTCACTTTTAACTTTTGTCCGCTCAGTATTCGTCACAAATCTTCGTTTCTTCGAAGAACTGTTGCAACACCTTCATTGCTTTGCCGTTTGTTTTGGATGACTATGGACCTAGTATTTTATTCAACCCGAATTGTCGCTCAGGATCTAACCTATGCAGTTCTCGTTCTAGTCGCCTTCGGTGTGTGTCGTGTTTCGGACAGTCGAGCAATAGGTGACAGATATCCTCGTTGTCGTGGCCGCATGAACATGCTGACGATGTTGCACGATGAATACGAAGTAGGAAGTGCTTTGTGTAGTTCTACACGTTGCGACGTAGTCGAAAGGCTTCCGACACTCATAATCAGTTTTTTTTGTAGGTGTTCCAACAGCTCCGACGGAGCGAGAGTTGAACTAAGCGCTGAAGACAATAGTCGACTGCTTGTCATCTGCTTCCGTCTGCTCTCCGGTAACTATACATGCGATCGATGCGAATCCAGAAATATTCAATACTTTAGATATCGTTTCAACTGAAACAGTTTAGAATTTGATTTTTTTATAAACATCTAGCTGTTTTAAAGCGTTTTTATTGAACTTTGCTCGATTTTCTTGTTTATTCTACTTTCAAGAAGCTAAACTAGGGGGTGCAGACGGCAGCAAAATCGCGATCTCTGAGGCAGATCGTGATGCGCGCATCGCGATAGTCTTGATCCAGATTGCACCTGATTGTGATTAAAGGTGACCGTGCATAAGCACTTAATCTGGATCGTGGTTAATCTGGATCAACACTGATCACGATTAAAAGTGCCCGTGTGACACTGGTAATACACAATTACGTAGTGCGAGATTAAGTTTGAAACCATGATAACGAAAGCTTCGAAGCGCCATTGATATGAAGATGCTCCAGTTACGAACATCCACGCACACACACTTGGAGCTTTGATGATGACACTGTAATCATAATCAGCCTATCTATGCCCATTGGAAAAATGCCTCTCCCCTGTTTCAGCAGCTATCCCTTTGTGTACATCCGGCGACCACGTAATACCCGCTTCATCAGATTGTTGATTGATATGTGTGGTTTAACGTCCCAAAATCACCATATGATTACGAGAGACGCCGTAGTGAAGGGCTGTAGAAATTTCGACCACCTGGGGTTCTTTAACGTGCACCCAAATCTGTGAACACGGGCCTACAGCATTTCCGCCTTCATCGGAAATGCAGCCGCCGCAGCCGGGATTCTTCATCGGATTGTTAATGTCATCTGTTTAATTGTATGTTACCGTTCGCGTGAACTATGGGCCAGCTACATTTCTTCGACTATCTGGTTGATTCTTGTGTGTCGTGCATTGTCGCACTCACTTGGACCTCATTGAAATAATAGTGAGGACTGCTGCATGTTTTCTGCGCTTTATTTTTCAATGTGTCATCGAAACATGTCAACGCTCATTAGCGAGAAATCTCATTGTAGGAACACATTTCACCGCTAACGTCCCAAAGCGCGGGCATCTTTCCGTCCGATTTTCGTCGAAGTAATAGCAACGCTGACAACCACGAACGGGCGTATGCGGCACATTTGCTTCTTTTCTAAGCTCTCTCCGGAACCATCGTTGCATCCATTACATTCCTTCGTGTAGGCGGCAGTTTGTGACACGGGGAGCAACCGTCAAAGTAAAGATCGTGGCTGGTACGTGACAAGACTTTAATGTAGTGGATTGTATGAGCAGGAAGAAATCTGAAAAGTCATTCAGGTTTTCCACAGTATCGGCTGTGCACGGTACTCACAGAAACGCTTCCATTGATGAACGACTGGCAATTTAGTCAACTCCGGTCACCTGTTTCATGGAAGAGACAAGTACTCTTGCAACCGGATACTTAATTTTAGTAGCTTTTTGACCAAGCTTTAAGTTTTCTCTTCATCTCTTTTTCGCTCGCTCGCTCTACTCAAACAACACGTACTGATAATCATTGTATATACGTTCACGTAATATGCGGCGTTTCTCACCTCACGGTAGCGGTTTCAACACCGGCTGAGTTCATCAAATCTCCGCGGCAAAAAAAAATTAATATAAAAAGCCGGGAATAAATATATCAGTATGTGACCAAAAAGAACAAAAAAAACGTTTTACAGTAACGCACTGACAGTTCACTTACTATTACTCGTCAGTCGTAATGAAGGCTGCTTTGAAATGGTAACCTTATTGCTGATTTGCTATGCAACGTAAAACACACCAGGCATTATGTTGCTGAAAGCATGCCTGTAGGCCACGTTTAATTATTTACCCCGGTCACATACCGCAGTGCCCACGATGGAGGAACATTAAATATTAAACTGGCAAACACAATGTCATCTTTTCATGAAAATTTGGCACCAAGGACAGAGTACATATTTTGAAGGCTGCAAAGAGAGTGAGAGAGAGAAACAAAAAAAAAGTAACGCGCATTTAGGCAACCTCATTATGACAGACTTATGTCAAGCTGATGTCTTTCTCTCCTTCACTCTTTCTGACACGTAATTTCACGCTCATAGCGCATGCAGCACTGTAAAGATAGCCAGCCAGAGGCAACGAAATGAGCATCAGTAATTAACTATACTTGCGGCCCGTTTTATTACGCAATGCTCAGCATTCATGCAGCGTTGTTTCTGTTTTCTGCGGATGTTGTGAACGCATAGCCGCTCGGGGTAAAATCAGCTGTCTCTGGCCGGCTGAACTCTAATTATCACACGACGCAGAAGAAACCAGCCCACTTCGTCTCTGCATAGTTCATCTCGCCATCTTGCTCAATCTCGTGCGCCATGGCTTGGTGCTCTTTTAGGAACTCGCGCGATCAGAACAGCAAAAAAAGAGTAAAAAATATACGGTGCCTGCATTATTCTATATTTAACTAAGAGCCAACGCCACATGAAAAACCAGCCAAGAAAACCAAGCTAGCTATCGTAATCACCAGATGTAAAATTTGCTGTCTGTGCAACGTTGAAATACTACACAACCAAGAAAAAAAAGTAAGGAGAGGAAATGCAGTCAACGAAATATAATCGAAGAATATGCCATCACTCGTCCGAGATGTAGCCTGTTAAACACAATACTTAATTTGAACACGCTTTGTCGACCACACGCAACGTCCAGCAAAAAACACTGCCAATTACCAGAACAGCTCGTCTGTAGCCCAGACAACAAAAACAAAGTAAAACTTTGTACGCAGTGAAGAGCAAGCATAGGAGACATGCGAAGACAGCTGTTGCACTGTGTGCACCTTACACTGACAAAAAGGTCGCGCAAGGCCCCGCCACGGTGGTCTAGTGGCTAAGGTACTCGGCTGCTGACCCGCAAGTCGCGGGATCAAATCCCGGCTGCGGCGGCTGCATTTCCGATGGAGGCGGAAATGTTGTAGGCCCGTGTACTCAGATTTGGGTGCACGTTAAAGAACCCCAGGTGGTTAAAATTTCCAGAGCCCTCCACTACGGCGTCTCTCATATTCATATGGTGGTTTTGGGACGTTAAACCCCACAAATCAATCAAGGTCGCGCAAGTTCGAATCTTGAAACTGTTGTTCAAAATTGCTCTGTATCTAAATACGCAAAACCTCTACCCTTCATCCAGCGATGTCATTTTTCAATAGACGATGCTATCAGCCAACGAGAAATTCGACAGACCAACTGAACTACCTGAACTGTTTTCACAGTTTGTAATGCATTTGCTATAAGCGAATCATGTAGTGTTAAAAGTATCGTATGCATGGAACGTTATGGAAGGGCCAAGTTTGTTTACTCAAGCCTACAAATTGTACATGTGTGCACAACAGTGCATATCTATGCAATACGAGTCCGGTGACCATGAGTGTGTGAACAGTTAATGAACTATGCTCTATACCCTCTGTTCCCAACTTTCCTGAAAACTAGAAGTTAATAATATGACTTCCTGTGCCACTGCAATTGCATGCACTGCTTGCTCCTTACTTATAGAGGACGTCCTCATGCCAAGGCAAGTACACAAGCTAATCGTACTTTAATCATCATTTAGTGCGAATCGGGTTTGACAAGAAAAAGAAACGTTATGAAAAAAAACTTTACCTTCTGTGTCAGGACGAGGGCCAAAGTACGCTTCTGTTTCTGCCGTTTGAGCTGCGAAGTATCGAGTGCTCCTAAGCAAGCAGTGCACGTTAATAAAACGTCCCGCAAAAACAAAATCACGGAAAGGCGTACATGAGATTAGAATAAAGGAGTGGCACCGATGCACAACATCAATTTTCTACGCTCCAGCAACTTGCGTTTCTTGATGCCTACCTATTTAGTGGAAAGCTGCTGTACGATTGCTAAAAGTAACGTTTGAGAGGCGCAGCGCAAGGAAGAAAACAAAAAAAAAGAAAAACTGCCAGGCATGCGCGGAACGCGCAGCACAGTCACGGTGAAAGAGCTGGAACAGCGGCCTTTTTTCAGAGCCTTTTCAAAACACTTTTTGGGTAACTTCCACAATGCCCACTACGCCATAAATAATCATAATATTTGCGTATTATTACGGCATTCATCATCATGATGATGATGAGGAGGAGGAGGAGGAGGGTTCTTTCTTAAATATGACTCATACCCATTCAGAGAAATCGGCCAAGATTTGATGATGCGAGTTAAATATTTTCAGTATTGAATATTTACGAAAAAAATTGGGAGTGCAAGAATTGTTTTTCTCCCGGCATTTACTATGCTATCCTTCATCATTCTTCGGAGAAGCGTGATACCTGTTGCACACTTGCGAGGAATTCTCTACATTTTTACGTAGTGGCTGGATCACGATGAAGAGCTATGCTGGAAGTGGGTATAGGCTACAGCTAATAGGAGATCAAGAACAAGCTTTTCTAATGCATTGGAGCATCGGACGACCCCCTCGTTGCGCGATTCTCATATTGTGACGCCAGGTTGTTGTTGTTCTGTGTAAAACATCGTTGGCGCAAACTTGAAAGAAGACGACAGAAAAGGCACGGAAAAGCGCCCACGATGTTTAACACAGCTACACAGCAACTAGCCCGACAGCATACGTTACTGGTTGTTGTTCCTTTGCTGTTCTAAAACGCTTTACTACCCATACTGAGGTGATTCTTTTTCCGACATCAAGCCTGCCTATAAGGCAACTTTGAAATGGAGCTTCAAGCAGCAGTGTTGCTTTTTTTTTTCAGCAGTGGTAGAATACTGGGCAGTCACGCAGGGGACACGGGTTCACATTCCGCTGTGTCCTTAGTGGTTTTATTTGCTTCTTATTTCATGCGATAGTGGTTACGGACTTCCGCGGTGGCGGCGGACAACTACGGTGCCGCACGCGACTCTTGTTGCGATCTCGTAACAACTTTCGCTTTAAGAGGGAGAATAATACGAGAGCCCAATTATTGGGTGTCGTTATTTGTTTAGGGTTAACCCAGCCCAGCCTTGTCACTCATCAAAGTTGCTCTCTTTTCTCGGAATTGTAAAAGAACTTGTTGTTGGGCTAGTTGGTACAACATTTCCCAAAGTTATTTCAAGTGCGAACACGCGACACGATCACCCACACACGCAAACACCCAGGCATCGAACACACACACACACAGTTTGATGCCTGGGTGTGTGCGTGTGTCAGTGATCGTGTCGTGTGTTCGCGCTCGAAGTAACTTTTACAAATTTCTCCGGATGCCTGAGAAAGGAGATACGACTAGCCACGATGACGCCGGGTAGCCGAAATGAAATGCGGTGCATTGGGCTCCACGCTCAGAAGGATAGTGCAATCACGTACCGCCCCGTTCTGGGTTGAGCCACTCTCACACCCGATTGCCCCCATGTTTCTGTGTGACTGTAACAACTTCGTATTTTCTCTTCGCCAGGAGTTACTACCTTTGTATCCAATTAAGAGGAATATAACCTTTAGTGTAAAACGAGAAGTCACTCAGTTGCCATTTACCCTAATGAACAACTGTGTGCAACACGTGAAAAAGCAGTACATGCCGTTGCACGCTGCTATGTTCTAGATTGATACACCTATTTAAAAAAAAGCGAAATGAATGAAAAAATTGAAGCATCATCACCTGTCCTAACGTCGCGAAGACTGGTTAAGCTGTTAATCTGTTGCCATAATACTGCTATTATATTGCTTGACTTCACTTAGAAGTAGTTTATCCACCGTTAGCGCTGTATAACCAGTATTCGTGACGTTAAGGCAGTAACGACGTGTCAAATTTCAAACTCATGCCATTTTGTGAACCGGAGGTGAAGAGTGGTGCTTCTTTAATTTATAAGCACATTTCTACTAGGCTATTTATAGACACCATCCTCACTTTTTGGGGGACTGCACCTGAGGTGTGGGTATTGCCCGATTGCTTTGCCACATAACCGCTATAGGATTACGTATATAAGACTTTGATTACACATAACCAAGTAAGCATAGCTCCTGTTATGCACAGCGTGAGCTAGACCCTGTCAGTAGGCTAAGCACCTCCGTTTGTCCTGACCATGGTCAATGCCTCGTATTGTCAGAAATATGAATAAATGGAATGACAATCAACTGCATTACGCTCCGCCGGAATTGAACAGCTACGTTGTTGAGCATAGCTGGTACCTATAAATATGGTATCCAAGTGTATTCTTGTTCAGTAAAATGAAAAATAAATAAAGTTCGATACACTTCAACTTCAATTAACTTTAAATTATGCCAAGATGATGTTTTTTCTCGACAAATCTAAGCAGTTTATTCCACCAACGAGAAAAAATGCTTAAAAAGTGACTGAAGAACCTCATGAAAAATCTGTTGGGGACGAAAGAGCCAGAATTACGTTGCGTAGCACCACCTCATGCGACAGCGATGAACATCAACATGTATACAGGAGGGAAACACACACATGCCATAAAAAAAAGAGGAACAACGACTGACACGAAGTCGACGTTTCAATAACGATCTCCTCCACATAGCCATTTTCCATCTAATCCCGAACAGTGACCCAGAACAGACCGCTCAATCAAAACAAAAGTTTCTAATTATTCTTTTCTACGAGAAGTCTGAAGATACGTTTGGCTTTTTTCTTCTTTAAATACAGTCGAGAAGAGCTAACGTCTGACACTCTAACCGTGCTGGGGGTTAAGGTGTAGCAGATGGCGTGCAGTCTACTTCAGCAGTGTTCAAGTACTTCATTGCCACAACTATTCCCTTACGTTGCGAGACACCTCAACCTTTACGAGACGCCTTTGCGTTACCAAACATAATGTGATGCACTTTAGACCTACCACACCACTTCGGGTGAAACTATACCGTTGACTGTTATTGTCAAGTTTAAAACAAACTAAAGCAACAGATCCACTTCCCTGCTGAAGTTTTGTTGCGCCTTTTTTTAGATGCGGAAGCATCTTATACTCGCGCCTTGTAGTGCGCCGTCCGCACCGCTTCTCGAACATTCGACAGCTGACGCGCGCGCATGCGCCGTCGCGCCGTCGCCCACCATCTGTGCCGCGCGCGCTTCTCCTTCGAGAACATTCGACAGCTGACAGCGCATGCGCCGTCGCGCTGTATGTATACTCAAGGTCGGCGCTCGCTCGCTCAGTTGCCGCTCGTCGGTTGGTTTGTACGGCGCGTCGACATCCAAGGTCGCGGTGAAACGAATTCCAACGAATCCACAAACACAATGATCGACGTCCCTTCGACCAGCGCCGTCCTTTCGCATACGTGTGTACGTGTTCACTCATTTAACACCCCCTCCTACAACCACGTTAACCAATTTAGCCATCGACCCAAGTAAGTCGCACTTTAACACCCCGTTAACCAATTATATGCTCCGCATCCTCCTCAGTGTTCCCCCGAGGGAAGCTGCGGGCAATTTTTTCATTGTCTTACATGCCACACATGCGTTTTCGCTTTTATCAAACTGAATCCTCCGTGAACTAAGTGGCCCGTCTTGGCTCCGTATCTTTTTTCTCTCTCGCCGCCCCAGCTTTCTTCTATCCTAACCAAGTTACCTAATCTTGTGTTCAAGCGACCGCGTCCCTTTAAACAACAGCATTGCAGATGTTGTTGAAGGCCACACGTTCCTTTTTTCCTCACGGAAACCCAGACGCCGTTTCGTTCGTTCCTTGCCTCGCGGGGACGCCAACGGAATATTTAAGCCAGGTCAACCAGCCAGCAGCAAGCGCGGCCTTTGTTTCGAGTTTAACGACGTTAGCACTACACAGGATCCACTGTAATCTCTTTTGCACCATCTCGTCGCTTTCCCGGATGGGATTACAATCCAAAGACACGCTGAAAGCTGCGATTCAATAGCAACGCGCGGATGCTATTCCGAGCTTGTTGAGCCTTCTCCCAGAGGTATAAAACTGCTTAGACGACTTTGCAGCACAAACAATACCGCCCCCGTACTTTCCAAGTCCTCTTTCTTTCGTTTTCCTTTTCCAAGATTGCACGCATACACTTAACTACAGTCACTTCGCCATGCACGTGCGTGCATATCATGATTTTCTCTCTTCGCTTTTTTTTTTACTTTTTCCTTACTCCTTCGTGAACAAAGGGTAACCCTACATAGTTGAGCTTCTTGTCTCTTCTTTCTAACTCTCACAATCGCTTCGAGGGCCTCGTCTTAAGGCTTTCTCAAGCAGTTTTTGTCATTATGTTCGCAATGACGTGCTTGTTTATCACAAGCATGCACACAGCGGTGATTTTGATTGGCCAGTCACAGAGGGATGATTAAGAGCTTAACCCGTGTATTAGGTACACGGTGTTCTACGGTATTTTTCGCGGGGAACTGCAGCCTTCCGTATTTAGTTCATTTCAGGACATTTTCATTCGAAAGATGCACAGTAAGAAAACCAGTTCACACGGATGCAGATATTTTGAAGGGATCAACGTAGCTTTCATCAGCAAGGCAGCAAGCAGCTTTGTGTGCTGTCATTGCCGCCACTATGTCGAATCCCCGCCTGCAAGCGCAGCCTTTATTGACCTCGTAAACCACTAAAAAAAAGTGCGCAGCTTCTACTAGTGCCTTAAGTCTGTAATTATCAGCGGAGCTGGTGTTCGACCTAGCCATTGGCGTAAACTATGAAGGGGGGTGGGGGGAGAGGTCAGGGGTACAGCTTCCTCGGCTGGGATGGGACACTCCTTTCAAGTGTCCCCCCCCCCCTTGAGATTGAGCTGTAGAACATCGCAAATTTGAATTACTTGGCATTTAAATACAGCGTATCTAGCTTTTTTAAGATGATTATTTTGTAGCGTGTAGCGTATAGCATGTTCAATACCGCTCAGCTGTGTGAGACTGGAAATCGCTGAAGCCACTCGATCGGTTCAAGGGCAACTGAACAAAACAACCCAATCATTCGAGCTCGTACACCAAGCTCATTTTTTTTATTTTTATTCAAATAATGATTTAATTTGTATGTATATATAACTGCAGGCCATATTTAAAAAATAAAGGTGGCCACCACTGTCTATTTTGTGTCCCCCTTTGTAATTTTTCTTTATTTGCACCACTGTACCTCGATAATTTTGGTAAATTTTTTAAACTTTTGTTAGAGATGCTAAGCTTTAAGTTGTACTAAGTATGACTAGTCTTCGGTAGATAAGTTACGTGACTATCTGTTACACGATGTCGTGGGTTTAGCGACGTGACTAGCTTCTACGTAGTTTACGGCGGCAACATGTCATACGATTAGCTAATACGCGACGTTTGATGATTTCAGTTGTGTGAGTACGATTACGTGATTTTTGCTCATGTGGCTACAGTTGCTACGTGCAGTTACATGATAGAAGTTAAGCGACTAGACGTTAGGTGACGTTACGTGATATTTAGCGGCGTGACTAGTGGTTACGTGGCGTTACGGGATCTTTATCCACGTATTATACTCGCCCATCCCAGTTAATGCATTTCACGCCGGACAAATTGGCGCACGTGCTGTGGGAGCGAGACTGAAAATGAGGAGAAAGACGACGAGGGTCCGTAATAGTTCCTGATGATCACAATTCTTGTTTGCCCTGCCCGGCGCAACAAAAAGCTAAAGAAGCTCCGCTCTTGAAAGGAAATTACTTGTGGCATTGTGGTGCCTCTGTACACAAGGAAGAATCCCTCGCCTCTACGCTTTATTTTCCGCTTAAAGCAGTGTACAGGTTGCGTTTCTGTGAGAAATGATCTGGGTGAAACTAGCTCTTATTACCAGCAATTCAAAACGTAAAGTCAGCGAGCAACAATGTCTTACATTCGCCACGATACAACCAACACTACCACGCTTTTCCATCGTGCTGATCCTTGTGGTCGTGGTGCAGGAGCCAAAAATGTAGCAGACATAAGTAAACAAAAGACCTACGGTAACAGGAACAAGAGAAAAAAAACAATGGTTTATTCATTATTTTCACCCTGGAGTCTGGTCTTCAATAAGAATAATAAAAATAAAGACCGGACTTTGGTCGAAGCATCAAATAGGCCTCTCCTTGCTCTGGCTCCCTATTCTCACTTCTCTCTCTTTAACAGCTTCGCCGTTAAGCTCGAGGACAAACGTCCCCGCTCCGCAAAAAAAAAAAGCTATCGACATCATTAAAGGGTATGTGCCACTACTCACACTACTCACAACTGCGGTATGGCCTGCAATAAGCCTGGTGGATGCACGGACGAATGCAGAGAGAGAGAAAAAGAAAGAAAGGAAATTCTCCACGAGGCGAGATTTAACATCGTGTTACCCTCGTACTGAAGGCGAACGTCCAAACTCTTCGACATTCTAGGAATGCTATAACAGAGCAAACCATAGCCTTGTATATTGTAGTGTAGCAAGGATGTGGTACGGGTAAGTGAGCGCGAGAAAGAGAGATGTGCTTGCGAGGAAAAGGGGAAAGAGGGAGGGAGGGAGAGTGAGTGAAACGTAGCACAGAAATAAAAAGAAAGAGAGAAGTAAATGGGCAAAAGAAAGAGGTTGCAACAAAAAGAAAAAGAAATGGAGAGAGCGAGAGAAATTAAAAAAGAAAAAGGAAGTGGGCATCCCACCGTCTAGCGATCAGGCACTACACCATCCAGCCAAGCACCGCATGCGCAAAAGCTGAGGTACGCCCGCCAAAGAAGGCGTCATGCGCAACCCCCGCTCTACAGTGCAAAGTCTGGCTGCGCCCGATGCTGCCGAAACGTTCGTGGGTGTCATAAGAGAGTGCACGCTCCCGAGGAAGAAACCATGCATCTCGTATCCAGGAGTGTGAGTCGATGGGAAGTACGAGTGGCGACGGACCCGTACTTCACTGTGCCAAGCTTTGCACGGCTTAGTGCAAACTGCCTGCATCTTTTATTGCGATAGCAATTATATGGACACTCTCAGCTGAATTTTGCCGCAGGCGTTGGCGTCGATGTCGACATCAGCGTCGGCGTCACCGTCACTCACTATATATGTATATATCTATATATTTGAAAACGCAAGAAAGAAAAATCTCACAAAATGACTCCAGCGCGCGGAATCGAACGTGGGACATCTGAAGTGTGAGTGCGAGGCGTTAACCAATGAGCCACGAAGCAGCACCTCCTCCAACGTTCAAACGGCAAGCTGTTTATATCTACCACTTACTGTCGATGACGGGAATCTCGGGGGGGGGGGGGGAAACTAGGGCGTTTTCAGTATTACTAGCAAGATGGCGCAATGAGCGCGCGCCACCACATCGTCACGACGCAGCGGCGTGCGCTCTCATTTCACACGCGTACTTTGCCCCGCGGAGAGGGAGCCGGTTTGACGCTAACGTGCGTGCTTATCTCGTGGTTGGGACAAGCGTACGTCTTGGATCGCCTCGGGCTTTCACCGGAACGATTCTGTTGTAGTCACCGGGTGCACAAAGGTCACCGCAATCGTTGCACAGTCTCCGTTTGCGAGAAGACACGCTTTTCGAACACTGCGAAGTAACAACTGAGATGCTTATTCGCTTTCATCTGTACCTGCGAGTACGTTTTGCACGTCATTTGTGCGTGAGAAACGCGGAGCACGTTGTGATGTGCTTGCCATTCTGCGCGTGACCTTCAAACTTGTTGCTATCGCGTTCATTGCTTCCCCTTTGCGGCAAAGCTGTGACTTTTTTTTTCTTCCTCGTTCTCTGTTGCACCACAAGTGTTTCGTTAAGCTGTGCACCTACTCGCCCAACATTACCCTCTGCATATCTCTCTTGTTGCTTTTATGGAGAGTCTTCTAGTCAGTTCCATATATATTTGTATATTAAAAGTAAGATTTCCTTCCCTCACATTTCCCAAAATAAAAATATTCCCTGTTCGCTTCTCCTAATTCTTCCTTTCGTGTTCGTTTCAGTCAAATATTATATTAGGCTAGCGCCTGGTACGCCCATACCCCCAGGCTGATGTTCGTTCCCAAGGAACTATTCTTTCCTTTTTCCCTTCTCTTCTGGAAAATTCCGCTCATTTATCAAGTCCCAGGAGAGTAGCTCGCCGTTCCGACTGCTTCGCGTCTTGGTATCCACTGTTGCCCGACTACTTCATTGCCGTTCCCTCTCCCATAACAATTGCCGTCTTCACATTCCACCCGTCATCAGATCGACGCGCTAAAAAACAAATAATTTGCTCAATTATGGCGCCTATTAAACGTTTCCTCGCCGTGGCCGCCTTTGGGTGTTTTGTCATTAATCTAGCTATCGAGGAACCGGGACATCAGAATTTCGAAAACGCATAAATTAGCGGAAAGCGAAAGGCGGGAACATTCTTGCTTAATTCTATGAGTTTTCTTTTTTTCTTTCCGCAACAAGTACACGCATACAAGGTAAAGTAAGAACGTAATTGGTTTTCCCCACTTCATTATCTAGTCCCTGAACAGCATCTGCAAATGCAAAAAACAAGCGCTTCATTCTATCCTGGCATTCACCGTTTTTCCGGTACCATTTTTGACGTCTAAACTTTGTTCACGAAACGTCACGAATAAATGAGGCCTCGATTGATCCGTACTAAAAGCAATATTTGAGGCTAACGTCCCAAAACCAACATATGTATATGAGGGACGCTGTAATGGAAGGCTCTACAAATTTCGACCGTGCGGAGTTCATTAGCGCGCTTGTGATGTCACACAGAACACGGGCCCCGGCATTTCGCCTTCCCGAAAAGGCGACCACCGCCACCGGGATCGCACCCGTGACCTTCGGGTCTGCAACCGAACATAATAACCGCTACCCCAGCGCGGTGGACGCTTCATACTCGAGAGATGTCGGTTGCTGATTGTATCCCACTCTGATCTGACATGCTGTCGCACGCCATCTCTGGCTTGACTCGCATGACGTCGTTATTGTGCGTGATCAACCGCTTTCACTTCATTTTGAGCGCTTGTGACTGCGCAAGCGGAGATACCAGTGATAACAGCACGTAGACGAAACGCGCGAAATTCTGATAGGTTCAACGCCTAGTGCTGATATCGTCTACTTGTTTTGTGAAGAAATAAGTGACGAGTAGAAGATACCGCCAGTAGAAAGTGCAGTGAATGCGGGAAAGGAACCGCTTGCTCGTCTTCAAACAAGGAATTGTTTAGAGCTCTCCATGTTTAAATCAGTGCAAACGAAAATACGACAAACAATCGGCGAGAAAGAGGGTTGCGCCGAGTTCATTATTTTTTACAGCTAATGATGTATATGGCTACAAAACGCAAAGCCATTCGATATTGGTGTCACGAGCACTCTCCAGTGGCTGTGCTATCAGTTACGTCGTCCTCAGTGTCATGCCCAGGCACGCGCGCGATTGGCTGCGCTGTGAGTGACGTCGTCTCTCCCGTCGCAGCCGTGACGCCGAGCACGCGCGCTTCAGCTTCGACTGAAAGCTTCCACATGGATAGGCCACGGACAACTCTAGAAGAGCGCCGACAGGGTAAACGTGAGAGAGCTCGTGTTCGCCGGAATGATGGCGCAGTCCGGGCACAAAAACAGGCCCTAGAGGCCGAGTGCCAGCATCAACTACGTACTGATAATCGAGCAGCCTTTTAAGCCACGCTAAACTGCGAACGGAAACGCAGGCGCCTGCAGCGGGCGGATCCTGCATACTTCGCCGTCGAGTTAGCTCGTGATGTCAAACTTAGGAACAATGCCGTGCCGAACAAGTGGCGTTGCGAGCGTTGCGGGCACAACAGCGCTAACGTAATGATTGCGGGAGAGAGAGCATTTTCCGGGGCGAACGGCCGCTTTCAGTGGGAGTTACTCCACGGGCACTTTGGCTTCGGCTACGACGTCTGTATCCGCCGTGGGAAATAAGCACTGTGGTCAGCCCAAGCCAAACGTGTGTCCAATCCCATTAAGAAGCACGAACATGCAACCAATAATACGAAAATACGGGACACTAGTTGGGTTTGCTGCGTATCAAAGCTTTAGAACACAAACACAATGACACACACTAAAGGTACACGGGGACTAGCGCCGACTAACAACTAATTTTTATTCCATAATAAAACAAAATCTATACTCTTTTCAGTACCCCATGGACACTGCGCATGAGCAGAAACGGCATCGTACAAAAAATAAACACATAAATTCTTTAACAGATGCAGTGTCATATCAAACTTGCTTCGGCAATTCGATTGTTTTATTCATCTTGCTTTGCTTTTAATTCATCTAAGCTTTTGTTCAATAAAACTTAAGTTCTGTATGTTAACCCTAATCAGACCACAAGAAAAATTGTACCAGCATGGAATATTTCTAGACCTAAAACATGTGTGTTGTTCCCCCTTCAGTACTGCTGAATGAAAAACGAAATTGAATGAGAGAACAATAAAAAAGGCGAATTTTGCAAAATTTATTCGATTTGACTGCAAAATGAACCCTGTAAGTTTTGTCTTTTTGTCTGATCTTAAGTTTACACTCCGCTACTTTTACAGTCAAATTAGGGCCCCCTCCCGACAGTTTTCACCTAAGAAAAACGAATGTTGACTGGAAGTTTAACGCCGGACGCGACCTGATATTTATCTACTTTAATCAGAAAGAAAAAACGCAGCGCGTCTTTCGAAGCACCACCTCACTTTTCTCCTAAACTTGCCATCTCTTCTGTAAAAAAATATATCTCGAAAAATTCTCGCAATTTTTTCAACAGAACAAGGGAAATTTCGCGAAAGCTTAGTCTCTAATAGCCGGCTCTAAAGGTCAGTTTAGTATATAATCTCTCATTTACGCTCAGTGCATCAAACGGTGAGACGCGTGCATTCGGCTGTACAGATCAAAGGAAACGAAAGAAACAGAAGATGGAAATAAAAAAAAGCTAAGATAATGCCGAAGTCGAGCGAGAGAAGTTCAAGCATGCGTTCAATCTTTCGGAAGATTTACCATCTCGTTGGCGATGCACTCCGCACGCTCAAAGCTCTCATCAAAGCGCGCTCTTTGAATTACTAGAGCGGCACTGGCTAAACGTGAACAAGAAGTGATGTTAATGGAGACCTTTATCAACGAAAGTGCGTTGTGAATCAGGCTCTCCGCCCGAAGCTGAATGTCAGAGAGCACTCGAAGTTTTTTTTATTATTGTTCTACAAAGGGACATGCAAATCTGAAGAGCGACGAATGAATTACAGAGTTCAGTGAGGCGGCATCTAGTGAGCGAGGTACCGAGTCCTTCAGTCGTTCGTGCTCCTCATCCGTCGCTGTCAGTTGCCAGGTGCGCACCAGTGCGCTTCGAATAGATCCATATATGTTTGGTGGCGCCATCCTGGAGTTTGTAGAGCATACCACTTACTGTGACCGAAGACGGACGACTTGGCTGGCAACGTGTACAACCACGCGCATTCTAATAGTGGCGCGAATACACTAGAAGAAAGCAGAACAGCCTCGCTTTTTTTTCTTCACTGCCTTGCCGGCCAAGACGGCCACATTTCGATGGTAGTGATATGCTACGAGGATCATGTGCTTGGATTTAGGCGCACGTTAAAGAACACCAGATGGTCCAAATTTTTTACCATTCCACCAAAGGGCTTTACTCTATCATAACGTGATAATCAGGCTTAAAGCCCCAACGTTTATAATTATTATTATTATTATTATTATTATTATTATTATTATTATTATTATTATTATTATTATTATTATTATTATTATTATTATTATTATTATTTTTCCAGTTCACTGGCCCAATATTATAATATATACCGAGTTTTTTGTCCCAGAACGACAATACGATTAAGAAATGCTGCAGTGGAGAGCTCCGGAAATTTTGACCACCTACCTAGGGCTCTTCAACGTACACGCATATCTGAGCACACGGCTCTGAGCTCTGATGAATATTGCGTCCATCAAAAATGCGGCCGCGACAGACGGGATTCGAAGTCGCGATTAGTAGGTCGCAAATCAAGTGCCATAAATGTAACACCACCACGGCAGGTGATTTCGTTAGCCTATAGAGGTATGTAGAGGTAGCTGTTACACGCTGTGTACTCTACTTGAGTCTGGTCGCTCATGTGGAACAATGAATATCTTGCATACGATTTAAACTGTGCTAGGAGATGTTCAATGAGAAACGTTAGCCCTATACTCCTTGGCATGTCTGAATTACAGGAGTATCACGAACTCCTGTAAACATTTATCTACTGTCTTATACGAAACAACCGTTAGCATTAGGCGGGTGATTCTGCAAGATATGTTGTGGACAGTCAAACATGATGTCCAATTCTATCCACTGTCCTGGTTCAGCATGTGTTGGCAGGTTACGGGAACGAGTTGACATAGCGGTCCTAAAGTGTACCTAAAAAAACCCATGTCACCTAGATATCCCGGGCTTGACGTAGATGTAGAGATGTGGCCCGCTTGCTTTAAGTACGGTGGGTCACGCAATACGAGTAGAACAGCACGCTTTTCACCAGCCACATTTCGCTGCTGTTTGATCCAGTAATACGCGTATGGAGTGCTACCCGCTTTTAGTAACATACTATGGAAATGATAAAGTGGCCCTTTTACCGGCCTGAGTATAGAAATGGCACCACCGCTTGCGTACGTCAAAGAGTGGAGGCAGAGCAAGAAGCGAAAATCGTACATTGAACTCTTTCATTGCAGGAGTCTACCTTTTCAACTGGTATTGCACAGGCTCCTGGCAAATACTGCAGCCTGGAGTGAGGGCGCGTAGTTAATAGTAGAGAAAACTATCCGTACCATCATAAGTGAGCGCTTTCAAAATGCAGTCCCGCTACGAGGATTCCGAGGACATCAATGTTGAACGGGGCATTTGTATGCCGTAAACAAGTCTAAAAAAAGAGAGAGAGAGAGAAAATTTAATGCGGAAAGGCAGGGAGGTTAACCAGAAAACATATCCGGTTTGCTACCCTGCACTGGGGAAGGGGTAAGGGGAGACAGAAAAGTAAGAAAAAGAAATGGGAAAGGGAGGAAGAGAAGCACAAACACACACAAACATACGCGCACACAGTAGTGTCACAATCGTTCAACGAGGCGGGTCGCTCGCAGAAACTTCATCAGCGCCTTCGTTGCTTTCTGGCGTGAAGCTCGATCTTTCCGACATTCCAAGATTGACTGCTCAGAAAGTGGCTGGTCGTCGAGGCGAGCAAACACTGCTGAGAGGGACTGTCGCTGAGAGCTGTACTGGGGGCACTGACATAAAATATGTTCAATTGTTTCGTCATTGTCGCAATGGTCGCATGCAGCGCTGTCTCTCATTCCGATGCGGCAGGCAAAGGCGTTCGTGAAAGACACCCCAAGCCACATGCGGCAGAGAAGGGTCGTCTCGGATCGGGGTAGGCCAGATGGAATAGTAAGTCGTAGGCATGGGTCCAGGCGGTGAAGACGGGTGTGGAGAAAACCGGGCGTATTCCGCATAGACCTTGCGACATCCTGCGCAAGCGTATTAATCTTTGCTGCTGCGTCGCTTCTTGATAGTGGAATAGGTTCCATCACTCCATTTTCGTGAGCATTCTTAGCTGCATCGTCGGCATGCTCGTTACCGATGATGCCGCAATGGCCTGGTAACCACTGAAAAGATATGTCATGTCCTTCGTCTATTAGGTGATGGTACAGTTGTCGTATTTCGAGCGCCAATTGGTCTTGAGGCCCACGACGTAGAGCATTGTGTAGACATTGGAGAGCTGGTTTCGAATCAGTAAAAATGCTCCATTTTTGTGGTGTCTCTCGATCAATCCTGCGGAGTGCGCTGCGGAGTGCCGCGAGCTCCACGGCTGTCGATGTCGTCTTGTGTGACGTTCTGAACTGGATGGTTTCGGCTCTTGCTGGGAAGATCACAGCTCCTGCAGATCCTCCAACAGTTGTCGAGCCATCCGTGTAAAGTTTGACATGATCTTTGTATTCTTCGTGTAGCATGAGTAGAATCATCTGCTTTAAAGCAGGCGCCGAGAGCTCCGCCTTCTTGCGAATCCCCGGCACTGTCAAGCGCAGTTTTGGTCGGTCCAAGCACCAAGGAGGTGTTAGTATCCGTTCCGGAGGCGTGTAGACTGTTGGAAGGCACTCACGGAAAGTCAATACTCTCTTACAGAAGGAGGCACTCGGTCGATCTTCTGGAAGCGAAGCTAGGTGGTGGGCAGGGGCGCGAGCAAGGTGTCTAATATGAGCTCTAAGCACCTCCAAAGTAATGTGCACTGTGGCCGGATGATCTTTGGCGATTGCGATGGTTTCCGCTGTTGATGTACAGCGTGGTAATCCAAGACAAACTCTGAGTGCCTGGCCCTGGGCGTTTTCTATTGTGCGTATACTGCTTTTGCAAGCGTTCGTCAGAACCGGCAAGCTATACCGCAGGTACCCCAGAAACAGCGTTTTGTACAAATGCAACATCGCGTGCACTGATGTGCCCCACGTTTTGCCTCCGAGGAACTTGAAAAGTTGTGCGATGGCCGTTAGGCGCTTCTTTAGAGTGGCCACAGGGGGACTCCAGCAGAGATTTCGATCGATCGTGACCCCCAAAAACCTGTGGGTCCTGGCGTAGCAGACACTGTGTCCATCGATGGCGATGGGATATGACGTCATTGCCTTCCGCGTGAACGCGACCAGCGCCGATTTCTCAGGAGAAATCTCGAGGCCTTGTTCTCTAAGGTACGCCGATATTGAATTCGCTGCTTTCTGGAGTCTCGCACGTACCTGAGGACGTGTTACACCTGACGTCCAGGCACAAATATCATCTGCATAGAGAGATATCTGCACGGAATCTGGTATGCGTTCCACGAGACCGATCAGAACCAGGTTGAACAGTGTGGGGCTCAATACACCACCTTGAGGAACACCACGGTGTGTATAATGTTCAGAAGTCGGCCCATCATCAGTTTGCATAAACAATGATCTCATATGTAGGTAGCATTGGATCCAGCGGTACACTCGCCCACCCAAACCAACTGACTCGAGGGCGTCAAGTATGGCTTCGTGAGAAACATTGTCATATGCTCCTTTGACATCTAAAAATAGTGCGACAGATAACCGTCTGCTCATTTTCTGGTGTTGTACGTAGGTCACCAGGTCAATGACATTGTCAATGTAGCTCCGAAGACGACGAAAACCGGCCATGGCGTCTGGATATATTCTATGGCGTTCTAGGAACCACTCGAGTCTGGCAAGGATCATTCGCTCCATCAGCTTCCCTACGCAACTAGCCAGCGCTATTGGGCGGTATGATGTCAGCTCTAGAGGCGATTTTCCAGGTTTGAGAAGTGCAACCAACCGGCTTGTTTTCCACTCTCTGGGGACCGTTCCATCTCTCCAAGACTCATTGAATACTTCCAGCAAAGCACTTCGTGCTCGATCACCGAGATTGCATAATAGGCGGTATGATATGCCATCCGGCCCAGGCGATGACGATCGATTGCATGAAGCAAGAGCCACATTCAGTTCTTCCAATGAAAAAGGCAGGTCCAGGTGCGGGTCAAGTGAATGTGGCGTGTAATCAGCAGTAAGGGTTTCTGTGCAATTTGACGGGCCCGCAATCTTCCTACAAAAATCTTCCGCTACCTCGATATCCCTTCTATTTTGGAAAAGGGCCAAGGCTTTAAACGGAAAACGTTGTTGGGGAAATATGCGTAGGCCTCGCACGGTTCGCCATATTTGAGAAAGCGGTTTGCGAGGGTCTAGACTCGCGCAAAACTTCGTCCACCGTTGAAACTCCAGTTTGTCTATACGACGCTGGATCTTCTTTTGCATGCGCCTGGCCATCCGTAGATCTTGAATGGATTTTGTGCGTCGATATCTACGCTCCGCACGCCGACGAGTCGCACGGAGTCGCTCTAACTCCACGTCCGTTTCTGAGGGCCTTGAAGAATATGCCAGCGTGCGCATCGCACTCTGCGCTGCTTGTTTGATCGCTTGCTCAATGCCAGAGGTTAAGCCTTTTTCACAAGCGTGTTCAATGTTGGTTGTGAATGCTGAAAAATCGATCCTCCGTACGGTTTTCGGCGGGTGGTCGCTAGCAAAGCCTTCGATGGTGAGATAACTGGGGATGTGATCGCTACCATGTGTCTCGATGTCTAAAAACCACTTAACGCGTGTGGCGAAGCGACGTGACACAAACGTCAAGTCCAAACAGCTGCTGTACGTTGATCCTCGCAGAAATGTAGGGCTCCCATCATTAAGTAGAGACAGTTCATGAGTCGATACAAATGAAGCCAGCCTCCGGCCCGTGGCATTGACTTTTGAACTTCCCCAGATTGGGTGGTGGGCGTTGAAGTCCCCTATAATTATCCACGGATCCGGGACGCTCGAAAGAATGTCATCCAGTCTTTGGCAATCAAAACGGGCTGAGGGAGATAAGTAAACACCTATTAATGTGAAGGTGAGGGTTTTCTGCTTCACAGTCAGGCAAACATATTGGTTCTCATCATGAGGCGACACAGGTTGAATGATGTAGGTAAGCTCCCGACGAATATACACAATGACCTTGCTGCTTTCGTTTCGGGTTTTGGACGGGATTGATTCGTAGCCGGATAGCCTGATCGGGTTTGATAATTTCGGTTCACATATTACGATGATTGGGAAACGGTTAGAAAACACGTACTGACGAAAATCGGAAATCCGTGATCTAAGTCCTCTTGCGTTCCACTGGATGACTGATGCTTCTCTGACGTCTTTGCGGAACGATTGTTGATCTCCTGCCATGACTCTACGCGAGGGAGGCGAGGACTGGGCTCAGCGCGTCCAACACCTGTAACCCGCTTCGAGCGGTTGGAGTTCCCAGGTTTCTTAGTATGTCTGCCATGACAGCGACGAGGGATCGTAACATCGGGATGATCTGTCGATCGACCCTTGACACATCCTCAACGGAAGTAGACTCGGTGGAAGGTGTAGGGCGGCGAGGCCTCGCAGGAGGCTCCTTTGCAGGCTGCGTACGCGGAAGCGTAGGCCACTCATCCGCAGCTGTGAGCTTCTCCACTTCATTTCGCTTCGTGCTTACTACTTCACTCGTGCTCGGAGGAAATGGGTTATGCGCAACACTCTGTCCTACACGCCTCCGTCGGCGACTACGTCGCCGCCGTACCCTTTCAGCAGCCTCTCTGTGGGTTGAATTGTCCCTAACCATTTGTTTGATAATGGCGATTTCCTTCTTAATCCGAGGGCATTCCTTGGATGCAGCATCATGCGGACCATCACAGTTTCTGCACTTCAGACTTGTTGCCCGACATGCGTCTGCAGTGTGCGGCTCAGCGCATCAAGGGCATACTGTGGTGTTTGTACATACACTCTTGATGTGCCCAATTTTCATGCAGTTATGGCACTGGAGTGGTTTAGGGACAAATGGTCGAACAGGATGTCGGAAGTGTCCCACTTTGACATGCGACGGAATGGAATCTCCTTTGAACATTATCTTTACACAACGGGTGTTTCCGAGGCGAAGTACATTCGCGATGAGAACTCCTTCGTTCGCTGGTTTTATGAGAGTTGGGAGGTCCGAGTTTGCTATGGCCAAATCAATGTCGTAGATTACTCCCGCCATGCAGGCACCGTCCATTGGAATAACCGGTCGAACTTTGATGCCTCCCAAATCTGATACTCTGCGAAGCTTGTCTATGGCGCTGGCAGTCATTGTGTCCACAGCTAGAATATTCTTCCGCGTGTTCACCCGGATATCCTTAATGTCGTTTGGTGCTACCCCCTCAAAGTACATAGAGAGAGCTTGCCTGTTTACTGCTCGAAGGCTGATGGTGGAGTCCTCGGGCATGAATAGGATGGTGTGCGGCCAGCGTTCTCCTTTTGACTGAGACGTTAATGTCCCTGCTGGTGAAGACGGCTTGATACTTCTTCTTTTGGCCTTCCTGCTTCTCACGGTCTCGAAGTCGTCATCCGACGAGTCGTCGCCAGTGGCCGAGTACAGTTCCGTGTCCTCGCTGGTGCTCGAACAGGTGCTTCGTTTCCGCGACGAGCTTGCCAAAGGTGGTCTATGGCCGGACAGAGCCGCAGAAGGCTCCGCGTCCACAGCCATGAGGCAGTGACTATCACCGTTGGCCTCACTGGTTCTGGGCCAGGCGCGCTGATTTACCGAGGAGCTCGCCATAGCAGACCTCTGGCTGGGCGGACCAGTGGATGACTCCGCGTCCGTCGCCTTGGGGCAGGGAGCAGCGTCTCCCGTAAAAAGCGAAAAACTTGATAACAATGCTCGGAGCCGAAAGCAGAAGCGTTCTATGAAGAGACACTTCGTCGTCGTCCGTAAACAAGTCTAATACGTGCGGCAGGTTGGGCGAGTTCGTAGATATGGCGGAACTTCGAATGGGTAGCACATATAACACAGATGCAAGCGATAGAGACATAGACAGCACAACCCTTCTCATTCGAAGTTATGCCAGAAAGCCTACCACGTTCAAAAATGACACAAACTCCGGCGTGTCTTTCGGTATTGGGTTATCATTCCCTGAGACAAAAAAAAGCAGTGATTTAGGATGAAGATTTCATTTTGAACACATAATATAGACAACTCTTCCTAGCTGCTTTTATGTAATTTTTTATTTCTGTAATTTTTACGTATCCTACTAGCTGTGAAAAGGAGTACCTGGCACTGTAAAAAAAGTACCAACTTTTTTTTCAACATCATGTACTAAGGAAATGAAGCCAGTTTAAACAAAGATGCACGGACGTCGATCTCTGAAAATTCCCTGATGAGCGGGGATGCGTAAAGCTAACAATGCGTTTCATTCACCAAGAGTGATTCGCACATCAATAGGAGAGTTGAAAGCACCTTGAACTAAAGCATTGATTGATTGGTGATTAATTATTGATTGATTGATTTACTGAAATTTTAGAGAAAGACATCTAACTTCCCGTCACTCCTCTCTCTGAGTTTTTAAAGTAGTCTTTGTCACAAGAACTCTTTTAGACAAAAAAAACACTTTACAATTGACCAAAAAAAAAGTAACAAGGCTTCACCTCAGCATTGATAGTATTGCCAAGAAGCACGCTTTACAGTGTTACTCGATGTGGCAGTGTTACGCTTCTGTGACGAACCACACCTAAAATTTTTGCATACTGCACAGCTATCCGAAAAATAAGTGGCAAGGCTTCACCTCAGCATTGGTTATATTGCCACGAAGCATGCTTTACAGTGTTACTTGATGTGGCAGTGTTACGCTTCTGTGACAAACCACAGCTAAAATCTCTGCATACTGCACAACTGGCCAAAAAAAAAAGTGGCAAGGCTTCACCTCAGCATTATAATACTGCCAAGAAGCACGCTTTACACTGTTACTTGATGTGGCAGTGTTACGCTTCTCTGACAAACCACAGCTAAAATCTCTGTATACTGCATAACTTGCCAAAAAAAGAAAGTGGCAAGGCTTCACCTCAGCAAAAAAAAATACTGCCGAGAAGCACGCTTAACTGTGTTAATTTACGTGGCAGTGTTACGCTCCCATGACAAACCGCACCTAACATCTCTGCATACTGCACAGTTGGCCAACAAAGAAATGGCAACGCTTCAGCTCAACAATAAAATTACTGCCAAGGAGAATGGTTTACAGTGTTACCTGAAGTTGCACTGTTACGCTTCTGTGACAAACCGCACCTAAAATATATTTGCATACTGAACACCTAGCACAGAGTTCAGCAACACCAGGCCGGACGTTACGTTGCACCAAGATGTCGAATAATAGTTTCGTCTTTGACAACTCTCGGGCGCTCCATTTCGTCCAACAAAAATAAAAGTATTACTTAGTTGGAATTTGGGCAAGACAAGCGATGGGGACTTTACCTACGTCAGGTAGTACTCACAGCATCGTTCGATGCATGCTTACAGCTGGTGACCACTCTGCGTATCTCCTTAGTAGTTAGCGCACCTCCTAAGGACAAACCACCAAAACTTGATAGAAGCTAGTCATCGTGCAAATGCAGCGCTACGCTATGTTGACAGCGTGTGTTGTGTGATGTATCGCGCCTACGTGCACACTTCCCAAATGTTTTAGTGACGTTTGCTGACAGCGACTTCATTGCACCATGCAGCTTTTTTTCGTGAACGCGCGTGGCGTGGTAAAAGATACGAAGAGCATGTATGCCCCAAAGGGGCTCCGGGACAAGTATTTCCTACCGATTAATACTCGAGGCAACATGCAAACACAAGCAAGAAGTCCTAAGAAAATAAAATATAAAATCAAAAACTTTTCATTGAAGCAATAAGGCTACCAACAGATATTCGCATGCCTTCGGCATAGCGCACGGCTGCTACACTGCCGGGAGGGGGGGGGGGGGCAGCGGCCATAAATTGTGCAAAATCTTCACGCAGCCACATTTCGTTCAGCGAAACGTTTCGCCTCCTCCGTGACATCATGTCGCCTATATGGTGAAATCGTCTCTCCCGAAGAGCAAAATAACACAGTACATAGCACCGTCAAGTATCAAAGAATGCCTCTTTCGCAGTGCACCGGCAGAGACCAGTTCAAGGCTCCAGCAACAAATGTGAGTAATGAATATTTACTTATTTTCCTAAGGCTTCAAGAGCGAGAGGAATGATTCACGTTTAAGTGCACCTCAAAAAAAAACGAAGCAATTTTTGTTACTGTTTAGCCGAAGTCTTCTTTAGATGAAGCAAATGGTGTGATGTATGGCTGCTTAGAGGACGCACGCACGCGGTTCAGTGAAGCTGAAAACATACAGTGGTGCTCGGCGGTGATGCGTAAGTCCACCTTGCGAATAAATAGCGAGCACAAGGCAGCTGCATGCGTGGAAGAGTTAAACGACAATAGCGTAGGTACGTGCACTGCTGTTTGAAGCACGTACGGGAGCGCTACGTACGCTCACGTGTCGTCACCGTTTCGACGGAACGCTGAAAGTTCAAGCCGCCATCTGTCGCTGTTGCGGAGAACCAAGCGAGACGACCGAACATGCTGTATTGTGACCGTATCTCTCCACACCTGGTTGAGCACACCACTCTACCACAGGCACTCGGATTTTCACCAGAAGATTAAAACTCTGATGCCACTGCAGTGTCGAACACCAAAGCTTGTCTACACATGTGGTGGAGGACCATGGTGAACGGAGGTCGGACCGGTCCGTTCGCGACGCTTCTGGGGCGCAGTGTGTGTGCGCGGTTATCTATCCGCAGCGCCACCCCCCCCCCCCTTTTTTTTTTGTATCCGACTCGGATACAGTATATGCAACCACCCGCTTCAGATGGAACAGTCACCCTTCTTCTTCTTCTTCTTCTTCTTCTTCTTCTTCTTCTTCTTCTTCTTCTTCTTCTTCTTCTTCTTCTTCTTCTTCTTCTTCTTCTTCTTCTTCTTCTTCTTCTTCTTCTTCTTCTTTTCTTCTTCTTTTCTTCTTCTTTTCTTCTTCTTTTCTTCTTCTTTTCTTCTTCTTTTCTTCTTCTTCTTTTCTTCTTCTTCTTTTCTTCTTCTTCTTTTCTTCTTCTTCTTTTCTTCTTTTCTTCTTCTCTTCTTCTTCTCTTCTTCTTCTCTTCTTCTTTTCTTCTTCTTTTCTTCTTCTTTTCTTCTTCTTTTCTTCTTCTTTCCTTCTTCTTTTCTTCTTTTCTTCTTCTTTTCTTCTTCTTTTCTTCTTCTTTTCTTCTTCTTTTCTTCTTCTTTCTTCTTCTTTCTTCTTCTTTCTTCTTCTTTTCTTCTTCTTCTCTTCTTCTTTTCTTCTTCTTTTCTTCTTCTTTTCTTCTTCTTTTCTTCTTTTTCTCTTCTTCTTTTCTTCTTTTTCTCTTCTTCTTCTCTTCTTCTTCTCTTCTTCTTCTCTTCTTCTTTTCTTCTTCTTTTCTTCTTCTTTTCTTCTTTTCTTCTTCTCTTCTCTTCTCTTCTCTTCTTCTTCTCTTTTTTTCTTCTCTTCTACTTCTTCTTCTTCTTTTCTTCTTCTTTTCTTCTTTCCTTCTTTTCTTCTTCTTCTTCTTCTTTTCTTCTTCTTCTTTTCTTCTTCTTCTTTTCTTCTTCTTCTTATTATTCTTCTTCTTCTTCTGCTTCTTCTTCTTGACTCTATTTTATTTATTATGTTTTATATGCGGAGCATCTAATACTCTAGGCTTGTAGTGCGGCGCCGTCCGCAAGCTTCCTCCTCCTTCTTCCACCATCTGTGCATCCCTTCCTCCTCTACACACCGCGCGCGCTTCACTCCTCCACCATCTGTGCACCCTTCCTCCTCTACACACCGCGTGCGCTTCTCCTCTTCACGAACATTCGCTAGCTGTATAATGTAGCGCGCATGCGCCGTCACACTTCGAGAACATCGGCAGCTGACGCGCGCGCATGCGCCGTCGCGCTTCGAGAACATCGGCAGCTGACGCGCGCGCATGCGCCGTTGCGCTTCTCCCCCTTCTCGAACATTCGGCAGCTGACGCGCGCATGCACCGTCACCCACCATCTGTGCCGCGCGCGCTTCTCCCCTTCGAGAACATTCTACAATTCTCCTGATTCTCCAGTGGACGCGCATGCGCCGTCGCGCTTCGAGAACATTCAACAGCTGACAGTGCATGCGCCGTCGCGCTGTATATATACTCAAGGTCGGCGCTCGCTCGCTCAGTTGCCGCTCGTCGGTTGGTTTGTACGGCGCGTCGACGTCCAAGGTCACGGTGAAATGAATTCCAACGAATCCACAAACACAATGATCGACGTCCCTTCGACCAGCGCCGCCCTTTCGCATACGTGTGTACGTGTTCACTCATTTAACACCCCCTCCTACAACCACGTTAACCAATTTAGCCATCGACCCAAGTAAGTCGCAATTTAACACCCCATTTCACAACCACGTTAACCAATTTAGCCATCGACCCAAGTAAGTCGCACTTTAACACCCCGTTAACCAATTATATGCTCCGCATCCTCCTCAGTGTTCCCCCGAGGGAAGCTGCGGGCAATTTTTTTGAACTGAGCTTGATCTGCGCACTTGCTTAACTTCATTAGTATAGAGTGTCTGGTAACCGGATAACTTGAAAAAATGAAACAACGCACGCGTCAGTTTGAATAATTATCATGCATGTCGTTTCAGGTATTTTCAGATATGTTTAAGTGGTTAAAAATATGACCATGGTGAACAATTTGGGCCTACTTATCAACCGGAAAACGGGAAGAAACACTCTTGTCTATTTCAGAGAACAAAACAGCCTGTAAACAGAAAGTAATCATAGATCTCAGTGTTACGTTGGTATATGTTGTGAGCATAAAAGCTCCTACTCACTGAACGGTGTCTTCCTAAAGTGTCATTCCTCAGAGTAATCCTGTTCTGGAAGAAGAGATCCCTCGTTTCATCTCGCTGTACCTTGAAACGGCGGAGGGTTTCGACGTGGCCTCCTTAGTGATCATGCCTGATGTGGACTGTTGCGCACAAAAAACGGGAACGCAAGAAGGAAATCAAACAAATAAAACACAAACTAACAACAGTTTATTGCAAGAAATGTGACATTACTTATACCAACAGCTAACACTCGTAACGCAGTACGAAGCAAAGACAAAAAACCGAACAGAGATGTATCGCACCTGAGAGCTATGCCTTTATTATGGCTGAAGAAGAGATGAATGAAATGCTTATGCATTTGTATTTCAGACATGAAATCTTGTAAGCTTCTATTATTACGCAAGTTTCCTCTTAAAAGAATATTAACGCGACAAAAACGAGGACGAAGAGAGGAAACATAGCCTACAGCGCTGTTGTTATGTTGGTTCATTTCTGTCCTTTGCACCTACAGTAAAACTTCAAATTCAGATTTGCAACCACATTTCTCGCAGTGAATTATAGCCACCACCTGTTTCTTTTTTCTCGCGTTTACGCATACTCGCAGAGGCGGTTGTTAATACAGCGGCCAGTTTGACCGATATACACGAGGTTACATCTCAGCGCAGTACGATACACGCAACCCACTCAATGCAGTTTACGTTATCTGGTTTCATCATCTTCATTGCAAGATTTTTCTTCACAGTTTGCGTCGGTGATTCTGCCCACCAAAGTAAATATGGCTGGCGCAAAAAAACAGAAGTTTCGCGCGATCACTTCCTGTGCGGCAATTTATAATGTGAGGGATCACAACAAAGTTTTCTTTTATGCTTTTTCTCGAGTGCGGGAAGCAAGTTGGAAGCAGAAAGGAGGAGTAAGAAGAAAGTTTACGCGGAAAGACAGGGAGGTTAGCCAGTTCTTAGACCGGCTGGCTGCCCTGTGCTGGGGAAAGGGGTGAGGGGAATGAAAGATGTTAAAAAAATGTTGCGACGAGAAAGAGAAATTACAAAAAAATGCGACAGAGTAAAGGCAACATCAAAGAGTATAAGACACTAAAGTCTGTCTATGAGGCTAGCTGTCCGCAAAAGCGCAGCAAAGCTTTCAAAGCCTTCTGGGCTGAGGATGGGCTCGGTCAATGACCCAGAATCCTTTGTTCCGACAAAGGCAAATCGTCTAGTCTATCCAGAGCTTCAGAGAGTTCTTGTCGTAAAGCAGCGATACTGCAGTGGAACGCCAGGGGACTGAGATCGCGCATTGGTGACTTTCGTCAATTTGTGTACGTCAATATGTTTCGCGTAATCGTCATCTGTGAGCCGAACTTATCGAGTGCAATACGACTCTCGGGATACGAACCTTTTATGTCGTCTACTGTTACTGAAAGCAGCAAGGTTCTGGTGTACATTCGCCGAGACCTCACTTACATCTTTCAACCTGTACCGCCTCATGACGGAAACCAATACGTATGCTTAAGAGTGAAAAAGAGGAGGCTCAACATCACGGTGGTTGGCGCATACCTATCACCATCAAGCCGTTTCGATCAAAAAAGACTACGAGACATCATAGCGTTAACTCCTGACCCGTGTGTTATCATCGGAGATTTTAACGCTCATCATACATTATGGGGAAGTAAGAATACCAACATGAAGGGCAGAAGCTTGGTGTCTTTTGCCTCCGACAACCAACTTTGGTTACTGAACGACGGCAGTCCTACATTTTTACGTGGCTCCACATACAGTAGCTGTCTCGACTTGGCTTTTGTTTCGCGAAGCCTAGTGAAACATACTGAATGGTTCACGGATATAGAAACGCACGGGAGTGATCACATTCCAACATACGTCAAGATCAGAGGATTGTCGCCTCCTAAAGTGCGCGACATGGTTAAAAAAGTGGACTGGAAAAAATTTCAGTCTCGTATGGAAGACCAATGCCAAAAACACATATCCGATTTACAAGAGGCCATCCAGAGCACTGTAAAAGAGACTGTGTGTACGATCCCATGCCCTGCAAGATTCATGGACATCGACATAGAGCTGGAGCGGCTTCGAGCCTTGCGACGACGAGCTGAAAGAAGGTACCGGCGCACGAAGGACATAGAAGACTTACGGACTGCTAGACGTATGCAGAAGAAGATCGAACGTCGGTTGGACAAGCTAGCATTCCAACGCTGGATTACTTTCTGCGAGTCACTCGACCCTCGTAAGCCTCTATCGCACATATGGACGACGGTTAGAGGTTTGCGGTCATCGCCCATTCAGAAGTCACAATTCAAGGCCTTAGCCCTTCACCAAAATCGACCAGATGTGGACGTTGCTGAAGAGTTCTGTGCCGGATTATCAGGGCAAACTACAGCCATCAGCAGCTCACCACTTTCGAGCAGTTGTCCGCCACCACGTGATTCCTCTATGGACTTCCCGTTCATCATTCAGGAGCTCAAAGCAGCACTCGCTTCATGCAAACGTACCTCTGCACCAGGACCTCACGGAATCTCCTACAGAGCCCTGTGTCATCTGGGTGAGAGCGCGAGACTAGCTCTACTTCAGCTATATAATGATTGTTGGCTAGAGGGCACTGTCCCCTTAAGTTGGAAAACTAGTCGTCTAGTACCATTACTGAAACCTGGCAAATCACCATTGGTACTCTCCTCCTATCGCCCGATCGCATTGGCCAGTTGCGTGGGTAAAGTGATGGAGAGAATGATTCTCGGCCGACTCGAGTGGTACTTGGAGTATCATCAGATCTACCCAAATGCCATGGCTGGCTTTCGACGTGGTCGATCATCGATCGATAACGTCATCGACCTAGTCACGTGCGTTGAACACGAGAAAGGCCATCAGCGTCTTTGCGCCTCTCTGTTCCTTGACGTCAAAGGAGCCTATGATAACGTGACACATGAATCCGTCCTTGCCGCACTAGAAGAGATTGGAGTGGGTGGCCGAATGTTTAAGGGGATACGCAGTCATCTCCAAATGCGATCCTATTTTGTGAGTACAGAGACTGGGAACACGTCTACACATTTCAGTTGTCGTGGCGTTCCTCAGGGTGGTGTACTGAGCCCCGTGCTATTCAATATAACACTAATTGCTCTCCATACGCACCTACCAAACAATATTTATCTATCAACATACGCTGATGACATCTGCATATGGACATCTGCGGTAACTCGCCTGCAGTTACGAGCGAGAATACAGAGAGCTGCTACTTCAACTGCTTTGTATCTACGCAATCGAGGCCTGGAAATTTCCTCCGGAAAGTGCTCTCTTCTGGCATTTACGCGCAAACCCATGTCGAATTACAGAGTGTCAATTAACGGTCAAAATATACCATATCGTCGATCTCACAAATTTCTGGGTGTCATAGTCGACAGAGACTTATCATGGAGCCCTCATGTGTCGTATTTGAAAAAGCGATTGACAGGCATATGCCATCTTTTCAAGTTTCTCGCTGGAAAGACTTGGGGAATGCAGCCTAATGCTATGTTACGACTGTACAGGGTGCTTTTCCTTGGCTTTTTACGATACAGTCTGCCTGCATTATCAAACGCCAGCAAAACAAGTCGACGCATGATACAAAGCGTTCAGGCACAGGCGCTTCGAATATGTCTAGGTCTGCCTCAGGGTGCCTCAACAATGGCGACTATAGCTATAGCCAAAGACCACCTCGTGCAGACCCATATTGAAATTGAAGCTTTGAGGATACACATAAGGCATGTGGGCCGGAATCCCCATCACCACCTAGCCTCTCTACCAGTGGATAGACCTCATACTTCCTTTTGTCGAACAATAACTACACATGGTGACTCCCTACCAACTGGTTTTACGCCCGCGGCGAGACCTTCAATCCTCCATGGTGCCTCAAACAGCCAGTCATCTACCTGACAATACCAGGCATTCAGAAAAAATGTGATTTCTCAATACCAGCCCTCAAGCAGCTCGCATTACTTCTGCTTTACGAGAAGTACCAAGACTGCACCCACGTCTACACCGACGGCTCCGTCCTGCCAAACAGCTCAACTGCGGCGGTCGTTATTCCAACGCACGCCACAACCATCAAATTCAGGACAGCTCATGCAACCACAACAACGGCAGCAGAGCTTGCAGCGCTTCGCGCTGCGCTGCGTTTCATTAACGACCAAAGCACGCAACGGTGGACGATTTTTTGTGACTGCAAGGCGGCACTGCAGTCACTTCTGTCAAATCTACGCCGTGGTCCACACGAGCAGTTGGTATTTGAAACAGCAGAAATGCTACACCACATAACAGAGAAAGGGCACCACGTTATGTTTCAGTGGTTGCCAAGCCACTGTGGAATTATCGGTAACGAACGAGCTGATCAAGCAGCCCGTTCAGCCCATACAGAAGACAACGACCAGTCAATACCTCTCTCAAGAACGGACGCTGCTAGGAGGATCCAAATGCTTGCTCGCCAACGCTCTATGGCTCTTTGGAATGAGCCTTTCTTTACGCATGCAAGATTACGATCCCTTGATCCAACGTTAAGCATGCAGCTTCCAACAAAAATTCGACGAGGCGACGCTACTGCTTTGTGCAGACTATGGTTGGGAGTCGCGTTTACCCGTGCGTACGCGTTCCGCATAGGTATGGCCGACACCGCCGACTGTGCACACTGCGGAGATGAAGAAACAATTCGACATATCCTGTGTGACTGCCCGAAATACAACCTGGAAAGACAACACCTTTCTAATAAACTAAACAGGTTAGATGACCAGCCGCTGTCAGAAGAAAGGATACTGCGCCATCGTCATGACTCATCGTCACAAAAGAAAGCCGTGCAAGCTCTACTGGGCTTCTTACGAACTACTGGCCTGTCGGAACGCCTCTGAGTGGACAGATTTTGTGTGTGCGTGTGTGCCGGTGTTTTTCTCTTATTTTTTATTTTTTTTTATTTTTTAAACTCTCCCTTTCTCTTTCAACCCCCTATTCCCCAACCCCAGTGTAGGGTAGCATACCGGATACTTGCATCTGGTTAACCTCCCTGCCTTTCTCTTTTCTCGTTTCTCTCTCTCTCTTGTCTTTGCGCGTTGAAATCGGTGCACTCACACAGAAGGTGTGCGATGGTTTCTTCGCAACTGCAGTAAGTGCATGTAGGAGAGCTGGCCATCCCAATGAGATAAGAGTATGCGTTCGTGAAGGCCACTCCAAGCCACAGGCGGCATAGAAGAGTCTTTTCAGCTCGAGATATCCTTGGGGGAAGACGAGGCTGCAGATTGGGATCCAAGTTATGCAGGCGCACATTTGTGAAGTCTGTTGAGTTCCACTGTAGCAGTGTGAGGTCACGTGCAAGCTAACGAAGTCTTGTAGCTGCGTCGGTTCTTGAGAACGGGATGGCTGTGCATTGGGTACCATCGTGTGCAGATCTAGCGGCCTCATCTGCGCGGTCATTGCCATATATACCGCAATGACCTGGTATCCACTGATACACTATGCTGTGCTGTTTTTTGATTGCTTGGTGATGAAGAAGCCTTATTTCAGCTACTAACTGTTCATTAGGTCCATGGCGAAAGGGTGACATAAGACATTGAAGAGATGCCTTCGAGTCCGAGAAGATAGACCAAATTCCCGAAGGTTCTTTCACTATAAACCCCAGAGCTGCATGAATGGCTGCAAGTTCTGCAGCTGTCGACGACGTCAAATGCGATGTCATGAATTTAATTGTGATGTGCCTCGCGGGAATGACCACCGCCCCTGCAGAGCTTACTGAAGACACCGAGCCATCCGTGTAAATGTGAAGGCGTCCGTTGTGCTTCTCTTGCAGGAAAAGTAATGTGGCCTGCTTCAGGGCTAGATGCGACGACTTTTTCTTATTTTGGATGCCAAGAATTGTAAGAAGGGTTTTGAGTGGGTGTAGGCACCATAATGGTATCGGCGGCTGTGCTGCATGCGTGAAGTGCAATGGAAGCACTGCGCAATCCTGAGCTACAGTTGCGCTGAACGCTGAGTGGGGCCCGGAAGTTCGAAGTGAGGCGAGGTGATGAGATAGAAGCCGAGCAAAATGTCTTATTTGCATTCTCAAAGCGCCTACGCGAATGTATGCGTTGACTGGATAATCACGCTTAATGATGACTGTCGCTGCTGTAGACGCGCATCTCGGGAGACCAAGTCATATTCTCAGGGCTTGGGCTTGGATCGACTGGAGGACGCGCAAGTTTGTTCTTCGGATCCCGCAAAGCACGGGTAAGCTGTATCGCATATAACCGAGGAATAGAACAGTGTAGAGTTGGAGCATTGCTCGTACCGATGCACCCCACGTTTTTCCAGCAAGAAACCTCAATACGTGGGTGATCATGGTGAGTTTAGTTTTCATGTGGGCGATGTGAGGGCTCCAGGAGAGGTCCCGATTAACTATGACTCCGAGGAATCGGTGGGTCTTCACGTAGTTGATCGTGTGTCCGTTGATTTTAATAACATATGGGCTCATAGCCTTATGCGTGAATGCTATAAGCGAGCATTTCTCTGACGACAGCTCTAGTCCCCGTTCTTCCAGGTACTTTGTCGCTATTGTAGCCGCTCTCTGAAGCCGTGCACGCAAATGAAGGCGTGTTACGCCTGACGCCCAGATGCAGATGTCATCTGCATATATTTATAGATGGACAGATTCTGGAAGTGCGTCAACCAGGCCGAGTAGCGCTAGCTTGAAAAGTGTGGGGCTAAGAACACCGCCTTGCGGCACACTACGACGGTTGCAATGGTGCGTTGTTGTGCCATTCTCCGTCTGTACAAAGAAAGTTCTGCCTTTCAGATAGCTGTGGATCCATTGGTAAACCCGACCCCCTAATCCAACATTTTCCATGACATCCAGAATGGCTTCATGTGATACGTTATCCTATGCACCTTTCACGTCCAAGAACGACGCCGCAGATAAGCGTTTCAGTCTTTTTTGATGCTGAACAGATGAGACCAGGTCTATAACGTTATCAATTGCGGACCGTCCACGCCGAAAGCCCGTCATAGCATGAGGGTATACCTCGTGGCGCTCCAGGTACCACTCTAGACGAGTCAAAATCATCCTCTCCATCACTTTCCCGAAACAGCTGGTAAGCGCGATGGGGCGATAAGAGGTCAAGGGCAGAGGAGATTTACCTGGTTTAAGCACAGGTACGAGGCGGCTGGATTTCCATGAATGAGGGATAAATCCGCTGCTCCACGAGTCGTTGTACACGGATAGAAGGGCCCGTCGAGCTGCTTCTCCGAGGTTGCAAAGAGCCGTGTACGTGATCCCATCCGGACCAGGCGATGAAGATCGTTTGCATGCCGTCAAGGCCGCTTGTAGTTCTTCTAGAGAGAAAAAGGTGTCCATTCTTGAATCTCTGGAAACTGGAGCGTTTTCTAGGTGGCGCGTGGTGCACGCGGACACATGACCGGCAACTTTCATGCAGAAATCTTCTGCTACTTCAATTTCGGTGCGGCCTTGGTGGAGAGAAAGACACTTGAAGGGGCGATGTTGATGTGGCGATGTTCTTAGACCACGGACAATTCTCTATATCTGCGTCAGAGGCTTGTGTGGATCCAAAGATTCGCACAGATGTTTACAGCGAAAGGATTGAAGTGAAATGATTCGCCGCTGAATTTTTTTCTGTAGACGCCTTGCCTCCCTCAAGTCGTGAATGGACTTAGTGCGCCTATACCTTCTTTCTGCGCGACGACGGATCGCTCTGAGCCGTTCCAATTCCGCTTGATGTCGACAATATTCTGAAGTATGTTGAATATGATAGGTCGCTTCTTGAGTAGCACCTCTAATCATATCCTCGATGGTGTCAGGAGGAGGCGCTTTATTTTCTTGACACCCCTTTTCCGTCAGTAACCTGAACTTTGTCCAGTCGATGCGAGTCGAAGTGTCGTAGTTTGGCGATTTTTCCAGGCCCTTGATCTTCAAATAAGTTGGTATGTGGTCGCTTCCATGAGTTTCTTAGTCTACGAACCACTTGACCTTTTCATTTAGGCTTCGTGACACAAATGCCAAGTCAAGGCAGCTGCTGTATGTCGTTCCCCGTAGAAACATTGGGCTTCCGTCATTTACAAAAAGCAGCTGCTGCTCCAGAGCAAAGGAGAATACTTGCCTTCCGCGACTGTCTGTCTTCTGACTTCCCCATAGTGGGTGGTGAGCGTTGAAATCTCCGGTAATGATCCATGGTCCAGGTGTGGCTGTGAACAGTGCACGTAGTCTTTCAGGTTCAAAACGGTTTGAAGGTGATATATATGCGCCTACAAGCGTGAAATTGAAGTCTCTACGTTTAACTGTCAAGCAGACATACTGCTTGTCATCGTGAGGTGCTACACGGTGCTCGATATAGGTAAGGTCGCATCTGATATATACAATGATTTTACTCTGTTCGTTGCAGGTAGCGGACTTGAAGGCTTCGTACTTGGATAGTCGTATTGCATTGTGTAGCCTTGGCTCACAGATAACAATAATTGGAAACTGGTTTTTAAACACAAATTGCCGGATATAAGAAATGCGGGGCTTGAGGCCTCGGGCATTCCACTGAAATATCGAAGCTCCTTTGACCTCTTTACGAAAGGCTTGCAGAGGCGGAGCCATGATGCCTTTCCAGACTTGATAGCACCGGCTTCAGCGCATCCACTAAGTGAAGTCCACTCTTTGCAGCCGGACTGTCAATACTAGTGAGGAGCATACGAATGGTATTCATAAGGGCCTTTACCATGGCTACGATTTATTTGACGCGACTATCACCGCATTCTCGTTCCGAAGTGATTGTAGACGAGCGATGCGGTGGCTCAAACGGTGGTTCTATCGTTGGCAGCGCTGGCCATGCTTCAAGCGAGCCGGCGATGCTCTTGTCTTGCTTGGAGGACTTGTTGTCGGCGTGTCTGGACGCTTGAGGTGGTATGCGGGTGGTCATTTGGTGAGGTTCAATGCTAGCTTCAGCACTGAGTCTCCTCAGGGGCCTCCGGCGACGAGACCGCCGGCGTCGTACTTGGGCAGCGGCCTCCCTGTGAGTTGAGCCATCCCGGACCATTTGCCTCAACACTTGCATTTCCTTTTTTATGATTGGGCAATCCTTTGACAATGCTTCGTGAGGGCCATGGCAGTTTCGACATTTTCGAAGTTCTGCCTGGCAAGCGTCTGCGCTATGTGATTCTGAGCATAGCGAGCACGCAGCCAGGTTTGTACAAACAGCACTGACATGTCCCAATTTATAACATTTCCGGCATTGAAGGGGCTTCGGTACAAAGGGTCGCACTGTGTGTCGAAAATGGCCGACCTTGACTTGCGATGGAAGGCTGTCACCCTTGAACACGAGTTTCACGCAGCGTGATTTGCCAAGGCGACGAGCTTGCAGTATAGTAAGTTCTGCAGACACCGGTTTGATGAGAGCAGCAAAGTCACTTTCGCTGATGGAAAGTTCGACGTAAATGACGCCTGCCTTGGAGTCGCGGCCATCAGGTATATATGAGTGAACATTGATGTTATCCAACATCTTGACGTTGCTCAGCACTTCCAGTGTGCCTCGTTGAGTGACGTCTACGGCGAGGATATTCTTACGGCCGTTGATCCGCACGTCCGCGATCTCTCCCTGGGCGAGTTTCTCAAGAAACCTAGACGTGACTTGACGATTGAGCCGGTTCAGACTATGAGCCGCATCGACCAGCACAAACATAATTGTGTATATTGTGGGCTCTCGCGTGGTCGTCACATTTTTACTTGTTGTTGGAGACGGCATCACTAGTCTTCTTTTTCGCTGCCGCTTTGTCACGGGCACGAAGTCGCCTTCATCGGAGCTTTCGTCGCTGGCTGTAGAGTAAACCAGCGTATCCTCGCTGTCGGCATCACTCGGGTGGCCCGTAAGCTTTCTCGTGGTAGCTGCGGACGACGTCGATGGTTGCGGTGGAAGCCCAGGCGAATCCACGTCCATCGCCGCAGTCACTAGAGCGGTGTCTTCCACAGAGTCGCAGAAAAACTTTGAAAAATTACAGATAGTGACAGCAGTTTTCTACGCCAGAATCACTTCGTCGTCAGAAGCAGAAGTTTTCACATCCCTAAGCATCTTCTCGGCTTCGAAAACAACCATGCAGCTCACCAGGGTAACGCGTCTGTTTTATACCAGTCTTATCTGTTCTATCGTCTCATGAGGTATATTCACCTGTTGTCTACGCTGTCAGCGCGAACATTTCTTGGGTTGGTCCGGCTTCCCAGTATGTTTTTTCTAAAAATCTCATCTCGAAACAGATATGGCGAAACTCCGTGGTAAGTTTTGTCATCTAATCACCAGACACTTCAAGCAATACAACAAAAAGAAAAATGAACTTGAATTCAGGGATACCTGAGGAAGGGAAATGAAATAACATTTCGGAGTTCTATGTAAGCTTCGTCACCCTGCCTCTTGTTTTCTTTTCCAAATATGCACAAAACTCAATCCCAGGGCAGTACGAGCTCATCCCGACAGGAATTCGATTCTTCCGTGCACTACATTCGAAGGCGCGCAAAATAAGATACACATCTAGCCCGGAGTTAAAAACGACCAGTAAAGCAGAGGAAGCAAACAAGGCGAAATCAATACGTGGCCGGAGGCTCATAAGAACGCTGCCACACGAGGGGATGTGGAGAGAAAAACAAGCGGGAAGTTTGAAAATAAAAAACAAAAAAATCGTGGTTCAAGCGAAATGCATAGATCATGGGCCATGTTCCTGACCCTTCGCAATTTTTCTTCTCTTCGTAGCGAGCGAAACAGCAACCTTCGTTCCACCACACAGTGCCGCACGTTCATGTTTTTACGATATTCTTTTCCCTGTTGCCTCAGTACTTTCTAGTTCTCTTACTCTCTCAAGGTCCAGCTGTTCATTCCTTTATCACGTTTGCTTTCTCCCTCATATACTCTCCCTCTTTTACACTCTCTGTCTCAGTTTCTCATTCAAACGCTCAACTTCTCCCTTCCTCCTCTGCCCATTCCTTTTTCACACTGAGTCTTTCCTTCGCACGCTGTTCTTTTTTACGCTTTATGTCTTACTTTCTTTCTCAATACCGTTCACACTTTCTCTATTCCTTACCTCTACACCCTCACGTTCTTTCTGTCTCTCTCTCTTCCTTTTCAAGCTCTCGGTTACGTGAGCCTTTAAGTCGCTACCCTGCCCCATTCTCCATCACGAGCTCGCCTCTCCACTCCGTAAACATATCCACTTTTCGGCGACATTACTGGCCTCACGCGCATAGCACAAGTTATTTTCATCCCGTGCTCGCTGAGGCATCTTTTACCCAGCCTATCCCATCAATGTTCCCGATTGCTGCTCCGTGAGCCGACTGCCGCTTCTCTGAAAATGCATCACAGAACCTAGAGTAACGCGCTTCGGCCTGTTATGGTTCTTTTTTTTTTTTGCGCTTGTAGGGACGAGGTTAAGGCATGCCAGCTTGCAAGTCACTCGATTTTAGCCATTTTCTTGGCTTTTTCTCTATATTTCTTTTTCTTCGTTTGCTTTCAGCTCTCTCGGCAAATTCTGTTCATCAAACTCGCACCTGGAGCCAGCGTTTTTACGCGTCGAGTGCACGGGAAAACTTTTGATACCACTCCATCTTTTTACGTCCAAGCAGACCCTCTAACGGGGCTCGTGTACAAGTAAAGATAGTGCGATGCACTCTGGATGTCATCGTACTTTCCAGCAGTGAATTGTAACTGGTCGAATCATCTCTGAAAAAGTCAAAGTCAGCAGGAAAGTAAACTTGCAATCAGCCGAGCCAACCAGCGTATCATGTACCGATATACCACTATCAGGAAAGAAGATCCTGGGGCCTTGGCTTATGGTCTCGTGCATGCACAAAGCCACAAAAACACTAGTGAACTACCTGAAGGTCACCAGACTTCACGAGCGTCTGTATACTACTAACATGAGTTTGTGTTGTTTGTGTTCTCACTTTTTCTTTCTTCCGTTCTATCTTTTCTGGCTTGTCCATTGTTAACCTCCGTGCCTTTCTTCATTTATCTCTCTCTCTCTCTCAATAGACTTCTTTATTAGTTTAAGGGACTGTTTACTGCCCTTCATTGATTGATTGATTGATTGATTGATTGATTGATTGATTGATTGATTGATTGATTGATTGATTGATTTGTGTGGTTTAACGTCCCAAAACCACCATATGATTATGAGAGACGCCGTAGGGGAGGTCTCCAGAAATTTTTACCACCTGGGACTCTTCAACATGCACCGAAATCTGAGCACACGGGCCTACAACATTTCCGCCTCCATCGGAAATGCAGCTGCTACAGCCGGGATTCGATCCCGCGAAATGCGGGTCAGCAGCCGAGTACCTGAGCCACTAGACCACCGCGGCGGGGCTACCATCTTTCATTGCTCTTCTGTTTTGTGTCGCAATGAAAAGCGTACCATGTGAAGTGTCTAACCTTGCAGCGGTTTCTCTGGAAAGTCCGTAGAATGTTTTAAAACATATTTTTTCTATCCGCGTTATGCCTCCTTCCATCGGTGGGATGAATGCCGGCAAGACTGGTAGGTGCCGTTCAAAATCGAAAACTGAAACCACGTGCGGTTTTCGCAGGCTTCATCAAGTTTGGTTACTGATAAAACAATCACCACAGTGGCCATTTTAGGCACGCGCACATTATTTTTTTTTCGTTTTGTTTTCATGAGTGCCGGCGGACGCCGTGGTAGCGTTTCTCCGCCGTTTGCAGGCAGGCATGCAGGTAAGCGAACACACCGCCGGCAGCGCCACCAGGCGCCTATTTGAACGCTTGAGGGGAAAAAAGCGAAAATTGGTCTCTGGTGCAATATAAAGCTGCTCAAAGTCCATAAAGTTCAAATTCAAGTTGAACATGTTTGTTTTCAAGCAAAATAATTCTACCTGCAACGATTTCTCGTCCTACCAAGAGATTGTCAAGATTGGCCACATTCGCTGTTGGGTGACGCTAGCGGTAACTTTTTATAGACTTTCAACATCAAGTTAATATTATGATTTCTTTTTTCTGGCGTGAAAGCATGCTTGTTGCCGCCAATGCGGTGAACGAACTTTTAATTAGCGTCACAATCAGAAAAAGTGTTCCGAGAGGAAGACAGATCTTTGAGTGGCACAGTGCCTGTGAAGATATACAAGCATGAAACAACGTAGAATTTGTCAGCAGACTTGAAAATCATTATAATTATTCTCTGTCTGCAGGCCAAGTAAACGTACTATCAGGAGCAACTCCTCACAGCCCCCGAACGACTTGTCCATGTAATATTTTGCCTTTGACGTCATTGCCTTAAGGGCAATGTCATGATAGCCTATTCGTATTTAGTTGTCACTGCTCTGTAGCGGTAATTACCGTTCTTTGCGTTAATTCTGGAAAGATAAGAAGCATCCTGGACCACCCAAAGGAAGTCAGTCGG
Source organism: Rhipicephalus microplus (assembly GCF_043290135.1). Taxonomy (NCBI): domain Eukaryota; kingdom Metazoa; phylum Arthropoda; class Arachnida; order Ixodida; family Ixodidae; genus Rhipicephalus; species Rhipicephalus microplus. The sequence goes on along the minus strand of NC_134704.1, from coordinate 27,291,304 downwards.
AGCACAGCGCGAAGCCTAGAGATGTGAACGAAATCTGTATATATATTAGTTCTGTTTCATCAAAAAAGTGTTTATACGGGCATCTTTTGTATTTTGAAAGAGATTTACAGTAAACGACAAGAAACAAGCGACTGCACAGTATAAGGCCATGTGTTGCTGTCAGGCGAAAAAGTGGTTACTTTCTGCTATAATACTCTGCTTACTCAACAATACCACATGAACAGTCGCGTCACGGGAGAGCCATTAGCCTGCCACTCAATGTGTGGGTTAAGTTTCCAAACACAAGCCTAAGCAACGCTTTGTTGCTAGGGGTGGTGATCAGACGAGAGATGATGCATGGACATAGTTCTGACGGCACTGTCTCTTTTTATTATCTGCTGCAGTTTTGTGTTCTTCCTTCACACGCTGAAAAATGTCATTCGCGGAGTTTTCAGACACCCAACTTTCCCTTCGAAACAAACCACAGTCAACCCCCAGCAATAAACAGCGCTTTTACGCAAATTACGCCACTGTACCCTCCCCTCCTTTTTAAAACCTCTTTAGATTGCATATCTATTGTGACTTTTGTCTGACGCGGTCCCCAAATTCAGAGTCCCTACGAGGTCATCAACAGAAGACAATGAGTAGTCTGCAGCGTTTCTTCATAACTGCACGCCAACCATAACTATGAATGGTAAGATATATGATTACTTTGGTCCGCAGTGAAGCTATATCTGTGGCCACAGTGTTTACAAAAGTTGCAGCAGGAAGTGACAGAGGTTCTCAGAAAAACAGTCGGGATGTCGTTCAGCCTGAAGCTCGTCTAGAAGCTCATGTGGAGGTCTCATGCTTCAACAGGCGTCAATGAAAAAATAATTCAGCTGGCTGCATTTCACAACTGCCTATAATATCCCTTACTGCTTAACTTTGCTTTTTGGTAAAATTACATTGTTGCCCCAAAAGTTATGTCTAGTACTCTATCACGATCAGGACCATTACGCTTTCCAAGGCCCAGACTGTTGGCTCAACAATGATCAGGTAAAACTCAATAACAAGTTAGCAACTTGAAATTCAATCTTAAATCTATGGAAACGTCGGTCGGTCGGTCGGTCGATCGGTCGGTCGGTTAGTTTGTCATGTTGAGTTTTATGGCTTAAAATCAGCAATAGCCATCATGCACTACACACAAGGCGAGAAAGAAGAAGGTAGGAGTGGCTCACTTTCAAGTGACTGTGCCTTCGCCTTTGTGAATTCTAACGTAGACATTTAATTGTAATATACAGTTGTAACATACCATTAAAGGAGTATATGCGAGTGTTTCATTATATAGATGAAACTTTCCTGCCCTTTTTGAACAAGAATTTTCCAGAAGTGCGCTTTCAATGCATTCAATATTTTCTTTAATATAGTGTCATTCTTCGCCATTACTAGCGCATTTAAGCTCTGTTTGGTTTTGGCGTCACCGCGCCCATTTATGTCACTGTTCACTTTTTTGTCTTGATTATGCTATGTAACGGTTATTTCTAAAGTCTTTTAGGATCATCATGTTCAATAATGTGTGATTTTTTAATATGATATGACTGCTATGCTCTATTCATTTACTGTTATACTAAGCTCTATACAGTATGTGCTGTGAATTTGTCATGTTTGAAAATTTCGGACCGTATATGTTCCATGTTCGACACCTCTGAGAACTAAAGAGCATCTGGCACCTTACATGTGCCTCCATATTTCCATTAAATTCTGTCAATAGAAAAAAACACGCTTGAAGGAAACATCAAGAGAAAAAAACAGAGTCGCTACGCTCCTTGGGCCTGCCGTGGACCCCTGGCCACTCAAGTACTTACTAGTCTTCCCGCCTTTTATTCCTTTCCATGCTCGCGTAATTGCCTTTACTGCTTAGTGCCAAACCACAAACCATGTAAAGGTCATTCAATCCTATCCTGTGCAGTTCCATCTATTTTTGTTTCCTATTTTTCTGTATTCACTTGATCACAAAATACTTCCCACGTTCACTCACTCATTGACGCTCTCATTAGTGAATGTATAATATTCTCACTTTGCTGACATGCTCATCCTCTGGCTCACATCCTGGCTCGTCCATTACGCCGCAGTTGGCGGGCACAAGTTAGCCTATTCGCCTCGCGCCAGCCTTCACGAACCACTATGGAAGACAAATTCTTCCACCTCGATGGCATGCGGCTACAAAGACCACCGCGGATGCTCACAAAGCAGGTCTTCCATCACTGACGTTCCCGGCGCAGCCAGCGCGTCGCCTCCACGATCAACAATCGTTAAAGCCCTCTTCGTCAAGAATGCAGCGCGGGGATTCATGTCCTTGCACTGCCGCCCTACTCGGTGGTCGTTAGGAAGACAATGAACACAAAGGGAAGAGCGGGAAAAAATTTCAAAGTTTATTGGCTATCATCTCGCTCGCTTCAGCAGGGCCAAATGCCGAAACACTGTGCCACTGATTGAGCAAGTGTGATGTTTTGCTACAAACCTTGCAGACACAAAAAAATATGACAGTTTACCAGCCGAGGCATGCAGAAAATAGAACACTGTCGTATATTGCGCGATGGGGGGGGGGGGGGGGGGGGGGGTTCAAATCAGCATTTCAAGAATTATCAATTTTGATATATACATATATATGCTTACAAACCCACGCACAAATGTATATAGAAAGTAATTTGAGTCAAATCGCCCCCCCCCCCCAGCTACATCAGTGTTTTATATACCAGCTACAATCTTGAAAGCATTTCGGCTTGTACACAATAGACGAAAAAACCAAAGGCGAGAAGACAAACCGGCGTAAATTCACAACTCAATTTATTGAAAGAGGAGGACAAAATATATATCCCAGGGTATCTCAAGAGCACATGTGCGTAAAAAACTAAATAAACAAGTGTTCTTTATCTCCCCCGGGATATATCTTTCGTGTATTTGCTTCAATAAACTGAGTTGTGAGTTCGCACCCGTTTGTCTTCTCGGCTTCCGTTTTGTCGTTTATAGTGTGTGCGCCGAAATGTTTCCAAGAATACCCTGAAACCAACTCAACCAACTTTCCATATTATTACACTGATCACAATCCACGTCCGTGGAAAAGACGATAATAGAGACATAATAATGATCTCAGAAATTTTTATGATACCTTTGCACTGCATAACACGCCTGCACCCGACCTGAATCCACCTGTGCTCTCCCTACTCCCGTTTGCCGCCCATCCAGCGCCCGCGCCAGCATTTGAGTGGCTCCCGTTCTGCGCCAGGAACGAGCAGCCCTACTCCAGACCTGCTTCTGCGCCGCATCTGTACCTGGCCTGCATGATCTCAGTTACGACACTGAAACTGCTTCCGCTCTGCACCCGACCGGCGCCTGCTTCCATTCTGCGCCATAGTTGCTACAGCCGTTCGCACGTCTTACGCCTGATCTGCATGGGTTGATGGATTGATGGATGGATATGCGGGGCTTTAACGTGCCCAAACTGTCATATTATTATGAGAGACCCCGTAGTGGAGGGCTCCAGAAATTTCGAACACTTGGGGTTCTTTAACGTGCGCCCAAATCTGAGAGAACGTGCTTACAGCATTTTCGCCTCCATCGAAAATGCAGCCACCGCAGCCCTGGATTTGATCCCGCGACCTGCGGCTCAGCAGCCGAGTACCTTAGCGAGTAGACCGCCGCGGTGGGGGTTTACACTTGGTCTGCGTCATCATTGTTACATTGATTATTGATACGTGGGGTTTAAATACCTAAAACCACCATATCCTAATACGAGACACTGTATAGTGGAGGATTCTGGAACTTTTGACTACCTGGTATTCTTTAACGTGCGCTCAAATCTGAGCACACGGGCCTACAGCATTTTTGTCATCAATGCTACAGTACTGCACCTGCGCCCCATTCAGCGCCTGGCTTGTGCCATCCTAGACCCTACCCTGCGCCTGTCCTGCTCCCAAAGATTGCCCAGCTCTCGCCATCTCTTCTACAGCTCTGCGCCTGGTCCCATTCTGCGCCTAGCCTGTGCCTCACCTGCGCATGACCTACGCCATCCCTGCGCCTGCTGCCGTTCTACGAATGTCCTGCACCTTTCCTACCCCTACTTGCGTCCAATCTGCATCTGGCCAGCGTTATCCCTGCTACAGCCCTGCACGTGGTCCTGATCTTCGTTCGTCCTGCGCATGGCCTGCGCCATCGATGTCACAGTCCTGTTCCAGCACTCATAGTACGCCTGGCTCGTGCCATACCTGCTACATCCCTGCGCCTTCCTGCGACCGATGAGCACCCAGCTTGCGCTATCTCTGCTGCAGCTTCGTGCCTGCTTCTGTTCCACGCCTGGCCTTTGCCTAGCGAGTGCTTGACTCGCATCTGATGTGTGCCTAACCTGCACCATCCCTGCTACAGCCCTGCGCCTGGTTTTTGTTCGACCTGCGCCTCTAAATGTGAGCACACGACCAGGGAGCGACCGTAGCTCATCCTGAGGCCAGCCTGTGCCGGGCCAGAGTAAGTAAAAACCATGGCTTGCGTTTATTCGGCGTCTCGCCTGTACATCTGTCTCTGTGACCATTCCCCCATCTATGTCAAGGTTGGTAGGCTCCTTTTTATCGCTTTTGAAGTAGGTTGTGCTTGAAAGCTTGTCGGCATGATCTTCCAGATAGCTACTATTGACATTTATTTGAAATTTCCGATTTGGAACATTACCGTGGCATAGCCAGGGGGTTGCACACCGGGTCCGTGCCCCCCCCCCCCATTTCGTTTCACCATGGCATACAGAGCAGAAAATGGCCATTTCAGGAGTTCCCCTCAGTCGAAATCAAATATGTGCCCCCCCCCCCGAAACAAATCTGCCTACGTCCATAGAGAATACGTCAGAAAAATCTTCAAACAGACCAGTTATAACTTTTTTCTCGGGTTACAATTATTGATTGTGCTGAACAACCCTTCGGCGTTTCAATGACTGAGCTGAAATGCAACATTGAAGGTACTTAACTATAAGGAAAAGCCAAGCTAGAAAAAACTATGCCTATTAAAAGACGTGAAAACTGTAAGTCAGTTACCAAGAGCAAAAAACCACCATGTCTGCGATGAATTCACAGCACAGTCACAACGAAAGCTGGAAGAGCTGCCTTTCAAATAGTTTTGTTAACACTCATTGGGTAACTTCTGCAAGCACGCTTGTTGGGTACCCACTACATCATTATTATTAATTTCTGCGTAGTAAACCAGCATTTGCTATACTATTTTTCGTCATTTTTTCTGAGAAGCGTTGTATCCTCTAAACACTTGCAAGGACTTAGAGCCAATTGTTCATGCAGCGGCTCACGACGACGGTGAATTATAACCGAAGGGGGTATGCGCCACAGTTAATGGGTGATAAAAAGCAAGCTTTTGTAATGGGTTGCATCATTGGACGACCCACTCGTTACACTATTCGCATTGTGTGACGCCTCGCTGTTCTTTTGCTGTTTTAAAACGCTTTATTACTCATTTTAACGCGATTCCTTTACTAACATATTGTCTACCTAAGGCAAGTTTGTGAACGAGTCCCGAGCACCGGCGTGGCTTAGTGGTAGAATACTGCGCAGGCACACAGCGGACCCGGGTTTCAGCCCCACTGTATGCTTGGTACTAGTTTTTTTTTTCTTATTTCGCGATAACGGTTATGGACACCAGCGGCGGCGGTGGATAAAAACTCGAATTTTGATCTCATAACAGCTTTCGCTGTAAAAAAAAGGAAGTACTCTCTGTCCAGTCTTGTTTGCCTCTGATACCAACGTGACTCTGTTAATAAAGTGCAATGAAAAAATGGCATATCTCACGCACCTTGGGAATCGACGTCATGTGAAGAGAAGGTGGCCGTGTTGTAATTTTCTATAGTGACTTGTCATGAAACGATTCCAAATATATGTACAAATTTTGCACGCACCAACATATGTTGAAAAGTTGCAGATGTTTATATTACCGCTTCTTTGAGCTTGGCGCAACAATTTCAAAAGAAACGTGAGTATTAGCCAAATCAGAAGCGATAAGCTCATATGAATCACTGCTGCTCGCGAGGATAGAAGCCCGGTACACTGCTACATAAATCAAGTTAAGCGCATAGCACCAAACTACAATTGACGTTAACCCGACGTGACGACTGTGTCAAAGTACGAAGTAATGTTTATATAAAATAAATAGCTAGTACTCACGAACACTGGGGTCCTTTTTAAAAGTAGTTCAGAGACCTGCCTTGGCTCTGTGGTAGAATGCTTGATTGCCACGCCGAGTGCAGGGGTTGAATTCCTGCTTGGACCCTGGCATTTATTCTTTGCATCCGTCGGATCAACGCTGCCAACCTCAGGTGTTTCTTAATGATCACGCGTTTCAATTATTATGTGTGTTCTCGACGTTCGTGGATAGATAGTAAGTGTCTATCACCTGTGGCGCATACCTGCATACGTGTGCCACTGTCTCGCGGAAAGTGTTGGACGACTTACGCGACGGGATTGTGACAATACTCATGTCTTGACCGGCGCCCAGCGCATCATAATATTCGTCAAAGCATCTTACCTTTCCATAATAATTTTGCTTCAGATAGATAGATAGATAGATAGATAGATAGATAGATAGATAGATAGATAGATAGATAGATAGATAGATAGATAGATAGATAGATAGATAGATAGATAGATAGATAGATAGATAGATAGACAGACAGACGGACGGACGGACGGACGGACGGACGGACGGACGGACGGACGGACGGACGGACGGACGGACGGACGGACGGACGGACGGACGGACGGACGGACAGACAGACAGACAGACAGACAGACAGACAGACAGACAGACAGACAGACAGACAGACAGACAGACAGACAGACAGACAGACAGACAGACAGACAGACAGACAGACAGACAGATAGATAGATAGATAGATAGATAGATAGATAGATAGATAGATAGATAGATAGATAGATAGATAGATAGATAGATAGATAGATAGATAGATAGATAGATAGATAGATAGATAGATAGATAGATAGATAGATAGATAGATAGATAGATAGATAGATAGATAGACAGACAGACAGACAGACAGACAGACAGACAGACAGACAGACAGACAGACAGACAGACAGACAGACAGACAGACAGACAGACAGACAGACAGACAGACAGACAGACAGACAGATAGATAGATAGATAGATAGATAGATAGATAGATAGATAGATAGATAGATAGATAGATAGATAGATAGATAGATAGATAGATAGATAGATAGATAGATAGATAGATAGATAGATAGATAGATAGATAGATAGATAGATAGATAGATAGATAGATAGATAGATAGATAGATAGATAGATAGATAGATAGATAGATAGATAGATAGATAGATAGATAGATAGATAGATAGATAGATAGATAGATAGATAGATAGATAGATAGATAGATAGATAGATAGATAGATAGATAGATAGATAGATAGATAGATAGATAGATAGATAGATAGATAGATAGATAGATAGATAGATAGATCAACCTAGTGAAGCGCACGAAGTGCTTTTCTTGACAGTGGACATCGATTCTCGAGTTATTCTTTTTTTACCACTATATGTATTATTGGCGCTAGTAGTAAAGAATACAGCACCTACGTTTGACACGGCACTTCGGAAGTGCGAAAATTAGATTGCCGTGAGAGACATTCGGGACTTCGTCTCGTCTTGCTAAACATGCAAATGAAAATGAAGCTCTCTTCAACTCGGTGTTTTCCGTATGCATGGAAATGTAGGTGCTACTTTTTTTTTATCTCACCAAACTTGCCTGCTCTACGCTGGAGGGTGTTGGCGAAGAAAATGCCCTTGTTATCCACCACTTCTTCGACGGCAGCTCATTTGTCTCTTCCGTGCAATCTGGCAATTCGAGCAATAACGTCTACAAGCGCTGACAGACCCGTCCAGAATATCGAAGTGCTCACAACTACAGAGGTTTTATTCATGAAGCTGTGACATACGTACGTATAGGGAACATTCAGCAAGTGTTCCAGCATCGTAATATTGAATACGAAATGCCGCTTGCAGTGATTTTTTTTTGCTTTTGTGACGAATAGCACATTGATCAAAAACAAATTGCGAGAATTCATATCACAATACACCTCATCGGGCTTTATGGACTTGTATTAAGCCTCGGTCATTAGAATAACTGCGTAGCAGGTTTAATCAGAAGCACCTCAGTGACTGATGAAAGCCTCAAAATTGCATGTGTATTGAGATCTACAGAGATATTAAGTTGTTTAAATTCTACACAAGTTCCTGCACACTTATTGCACGCGAAGCTTTGAATGTCTCACTTGGAACACTTAGCACGTAACTTGCGAAATGCAAAATAAATTGCATATCGTCTCAGCAACTACTCTTTACTTTTCTGGTACTATTTTTTTCGTATGTACTAATAACTGTACGAGAAGCCAAATAAAGATTCTGTAAAAATACAATCTGCGTCTTCCATAGACGTTTTCTGGAAGTGTAAAACGCACATGCCCAAGTTGTAGTGAACAGCACACCACTGGTATGTTTAAGAAGACAGACTATGTGACACATCGTTACATAGCATTGAAAAATGCTTCTGTGACTTCTCACAATACTTAATTAAGATTTTCATGATGACTTCATAGCAGCTTCACTGACGTCTAACCTTTCGTTTACAGACATTATTTTATACCTGCGTTTTTCATTCTCAAACGAACTGAAAATAGGGGAAAGGGTAGTGATACGAGCTGGAACGTCATCACATAACGTCAGCGCTTTGCTGTTGGCAGGCCATTCGTGGAGAAAGCCCAAACAGAGGTGAGGTGAAGGTAGCATGCAATGCATTGGATCATGAAGGTTGTGAGCGACCAAAGTACAAAGAGCTGCGATTTATATCACATCGATCCATTTATTGAATTCAAAATTACGCTGGCATTAAATAAAAGTATGGAAACTCTAATCCACCGATTGAGGCTATGCACCGCTTACACAAAACATTTTTTGCACGGAATTGGCGGAGCTGAAACTCCCGAATGCGAATGTGGATTTATAGATGAAGACGTATGTCACCTTCTCATAGACTGTCCACATGATGACACGCCGAGACGCCGTCTTAAATCGGAACTGTTTGCACTAGACCGCAGACCATTACGCATGAAGAAACTTCTGGGCCTGTGGCCAGCTGGAGTTTTACTGTCGCACGCTTTAAAAGCATTAACACATTTTTTACGAGACAGGGGAATTGCTGACAAGTACTAAGAAATAACGAATTTTAATTTGTATAACATATGTACTTATTATGCACAGTATCATGTGACATTCATCACATGTGTGTACTGAAGGGAATGACGTGTCAACTATAATGCACACTCGAACGAATACATCTTCATAAGGATCAGACGCGACGTGTGCTCCGCTGTTTTGTGCTGGTTGGACCGAATATTAACGAGGCACACTATCAGAGACTTCATTCGTTGACTTTCGAACACAACTTATCATTATCATTTTTATCATCAACAAACATCATTTTGCTGTGATATGTGCGTATAAGTGTGTTTTTGCATATCTGTGCCCAAGTGTTCTATTTTCTATGCACTGCTTTGTATGTTTAAGATACGTGTTCAAGTTTCACTCAAGAGCTAAGAAGCAGCCGGCGCCATAATTGTGCGCCAACATCTTATATATCATATCAATAAAAAAATGGCTGTGTGAAATCTCAATGCATGCAGAAAGCTTTTGAAGAAAAAAGAAGGGGGAGGGGGTAACAGAGAATCAATACATGGATTGAAATGACAAGAGTAAGGTAATATTTTTTCTTCGAGGTCTCTGGAGGGAAAGGATAGGATTTTTTTTTTCATGAAGATCAAATTAACCTGCCTCTTTAACCTTTGCATGTCTCCCACCCTCTCTTGTCAACGAGAGCTTGAATAACGGGAATAGTTTCACAACAGAGCAACAACTTCACCCAATGCTTCGGAAAGAACACGTCCACAATCGCTGTCGAATCTCATTCGAAAACGGCAACATAAAATAAATCTCAATCAAAAACGGTAACACAAAATAAAACTATATAGCATAGAGAAAGGCGCGCTCTAAAGAAACAAGAAACAATTATTCCCATTCATACGCACGGACGCTATCATTTGTGGAGCGAAACACACAAAAAAACAGAGCTGTGGGTCCATGGTTAATAGAGTTACCCTAAATAGAAAATGGTGTGCATGGCGTGAGGAGGGACAGTGATTCCGGCCTGTGGAGTTGAAGCGAAATAAACCAAAGAGTGACCGCACGCAAAAGACGCAAGAAGGGCGCCGTAATCACATTTTGTGCTGTGCCACACAGTGGTCCGGAGCCGCAAATTAAAGCGCCCCCATTAAAAGGAAGAGAAGCGGTTTCTCCATTCTCACAGAAATTTATTTGGAAGCTTCAGAACACCGCGCAAAAAAAAATAAACACACCAGCTTTGGCGAACAGGAAGAACGAAGAATAGCGACACACCACCCATATTACAAAGACAGGAATGTGAAAGGAGAAATATTGTTTTTTTATATTAACTACGTTGAAAGCAAGCTGTGAGGTTGTAACACGCCAAGCAATTGCGATGGAGCATGGTAGTGACGCGAGAACATGCGATGAGAACTTTGAGAGAAAAAAAATATACGTTAAGAAATAAGAAAGGTAGTATACGGAATGGGTAAGAACAAAATAAAGTGCCGCGATTACTACCACAACATGAGTAATGGACTCAGTGTCTGGCTACGAAAAATACCAAGACGCGGAATCGAAAAACACGATGAGAAGACAACTGGTCAAATATTTGTGCAATAAGAAAAAACTGCGTGAGACGGTCTCACCTCTTTGCTTTTCTTCCCGTCACACGTGTTTTGTTGGCATGAGAGATGAAAAACATATGGACGCTGTAAATGTGGTACATTAGACCTAAATAACGCTTTAGACACTGAGGCAAACGTCATCTCAACGTGGCAGTTTTAATATATGACGAAAGATTTTTTATGCCCATAGCAAAACAAAGAACAAAAACAGGCCCACGCACCAAGTGCAGCACACTCACAGCGAAAGATGGAAGAGCGGCATTTCTAGAGCTCGTTGTAAACACTTTTGGGCTATCAATACAAGTATGCTTGCAAAGTACTCACTACGCCATTATTCATAATTATGCGGAGAGCAGAGGTACCCGCCACGAATTTCCACGGCATATGTGCACCTTGTTGACGTGGTGGCTGATAACGCTGAATAATTACAGCTGAGCTCTTTGTAATAACTTCGAGGCGTTAAACGACCCTCTGGCTACGTAATTTGCATTTTGTGACGCCTGGTTACACAGTTACCATTATGACACGCCTGAATTTTACATTACTCTTCTTCCGCGCTCTATTACGTACGTTAATGTCGCTCATTCTCCGACATGACGCCTGTATAGGGTCTTTTTGCGAAGTATTTCAAAGCACCTGCATGGTTCTGTGGTAGAATACTGGGCTGCCATAGATAGGATCCAGATTTGAACCCTATTACATGCAGGATATATTTTGGGGGGGTTTCGCGGGATGATGTCACAAACACCGGCGGTGGCGAACAAATATTACGTCAAAAACGGCCCTTATGTGATCTCATAGCAGCTTTGTCTGTAGAACATCACGGGCAAAAAGAAACAGCGTTTTAGTGATTGTTTTGATGCCTGTTAAGCCATCATTCATCTAACGACTGCCCAGAAGTTAATGACATAGGCTAAGTCTTAAGGGCCCTCTAAAAGCGAAGTGAGTCTATAGAATGTTATTGAGAAGATATGGAACTGAATTCGATCGACTGGTTACATGAATTTGATAACTGTTGAAGCCAGTAACTCACAAAAGTATAGATTTAGTTGTGAGCTGCGATGCCTTACGTGATCTCGAAGGAGACAGACAAAGCGACGCTTACGTGAGACATCACTTTGTACCTGTGACCCGACCACTGATAAATCTTCAAACTAACGAGCAGAAACCACGCATATACAGTCGTCACCAAGCTTAACACGAACGCTCTCACGTGTGACCTGAACTACTCTGAATGATGCCAGACGGAAAGTGGTGGGCGCTGTTGCCAAGATAATACCTCGGTACACTCGGACAGTATGACCGCATGCATTGGTAACATCTCGGCAACATAACCCAAAACTACAGTGCGCTAGCGTCAGTCAACCTGTTTCAGGACACGTGCGGAGTGCGCATGTTTAGTTTGCTGACGACTGTACATATCTAGATGATAAGGCAAACCAGCACCACCCTATTTGACGTTTCCCGACTTTCAAACGTCTGTTGCAGTCTACCTACACTATCTGGATTTTCACTAATCTGCTGCACTCGCTCAGATAGACAACACATGCCACGTTTCTGTTCTCATTCTGAACTAATGCGCCAGACAGGGCTTTACAATTACATAAAAGAATTTCGGCCAGAGGGAAATAATATCTTTGTGGAAGAAAAATACATTCAGCGTATTCAAAACTTAAAACAATGATATTGAATAAGAATAAAGAATTAACAAAGCCTACTTGCAACATTGGTTGTTGAAGGTCACCACAATCAGAAATTGGTAAAAATGCCGCTTGAATGTGCCTTAAGGTCCGTACACAAAGTAGTGTTGACATGCATTTTGTCTGCATACGCAATCGTAGTAATCAAAGAATATTTTGACTGCCACAACAATAAAATAAAAAACAGAAATACTGGTAAACATGAAACGTATCTTCAGATATGTGAAAACAGAAAGGTGATTGTGCTAAAAATAAAAAATAATGACGTCGGAGATAATGTTTAAAAATACTTGCTTTTAACATTTTATAATAGTACTTAAATTATTAGCACAAGTATTTCAAAGGCGTGTTTAAATGATATAAGACATATTAAACGTCTTGAATGAAATTTGTAGTGGTAGGAACTGATCTATTTATTGAAGTTCAGATGTAAAAATCATGCAACTCTTTTTTGCCAATGTTGCTAAAATCAATACCCTATTTCTGATATTTTTTGAGACACGGTACATTGAAAGCCTCAGTCAAGCCTCAATCATGTTAAACACCTTCAATCAGGTGAAATTTTCTACAAACTTTTTCATGTTCCGTAAATCATAATCTCATCGTCATATTCAAACAAACAAGCATATCTAGATTTGTAAAGTCGGCACTGCCACATAATGTGTCATGGTGCGGGTAAGCAGCCTTTTTGGCGAATGCATTTCACCGAACAAATATATCATCTTTGTTTGTTGACCAGCCGCTCCCTTTCTTTAAAATGCAAATTCTTGTTTTCTATTTGTGTTTTCGGTCTAGTGAGCAATGGCCACTTGGATGCATGCAGATATATGAAAGACTTGTTTTGGATACATAGATTGCGCTCAATATCTCCATTCCCGAAACTCCAAATCTAGCCGCACTTATTGGGTGTACATCATGTTTGCAGCTTGTCTTACTCGCTAAAACGTCGTCACGTGGCTTTCGAAATTTGCAGTGAACAGACCGGCTTAAATATTAACAATAACTATCGAGGCTTTAACGTTCCGGCCATTTCAGCCACCCAAGACCTTAAGATCACTAGCCAGTTTTTTTTTTTTTCGAAGAAGGTCTGAAACAGCGTGAAGTAATCTATAGTGGTTAATTCAACGTTCAGGCTATGCTTATGCGCGTCTCCTTTTCACCGTTACGAGCAACTACATTGGCCGCAAACGGATAAAGGAAATGTTCCCTGCTTTGCACCTGTCACCGACCTTCCCCCTTTCAATGTACGCCTCTAAATGTACCAGATACGGGAAAATAAATAGCCTTCGAAGGTACCAAGACCGCGCCATTTCTCGAGCCACAGACTTCAAGCAAAGAAAAACCGTAGTATGAAAAGAGGCCGGAATGGCGACCGGCTGGGGCAGTTCGTTTAGAGTTGTGCTGATGTTTCATTTTCGGTAATGGCGTCTCCCACAAAAAGTGTACATCTTCTGTTTCTCTTAATTTATGTTCTTTTCTTCGAACGACAGCGCGAGAGGCACTAATAAGCAATGAAATATAGCGTTTGTTGCGATCTTTCATGTTTTATTTTGATTTACTTTGTTACTTTTATCAGTTTCATTTTCTGCTTCCTTCATGAGAGGGAAGCTACGTCAGTATGGTTGCTGCGAGCTCTAACAGAAAATTTGTTGCAGCGACTACAACTATGATCATAGAAGCCACGAGCAGATGCGATCAGTTATTGGTTGGTCTTTTACTCGCGATGCATCCTGAGCTGTGAATTTTTTTTTTTGGCCATTCTCTTTCTCCTCCATACGACTTGTCACTAACTATGTGCATTAAGGTGTTATTTAGAAGCAGTGAGCGGTACGCCTATACCAAGGCCTTTCATGTGAGCAAAATTCATTTCAACGAGAGACAACGCCGCTGTTAAGTATTCCCCTTTTAGTAAACAAAGCGCACTCGGTGAACAATTTCTCTATTGACTCCAACCCAAACTGTTATACAAGTGTTCTTGCGTACTTCACAGCTGCTCTACAGGTACTCAACTGTTTAGCTGCGTGTGTGGTTACTGTAAGTTGACAATTCTTCCACGCTGTAACACATACTGCATCGTTGTTGGACCATTCACAATTTCTTTTTATTTAAAGCATACTGCGTACAGAAGACCAAACAGGCGATGATAACCAAGTAACTGGCGATACGAATTAAAACAATGAAAAATGCAATCATGATTCAGTGAACACATGACAATAATTTCATATGTAATATAATATTAACAGCCATCATAGTTCGTATCATGCGGTCAGGAGCATAAAGATAGAGTTTTCAAAGTCAGGACTATCATTTTCAGAATGTTTCTAGTTGCAACGCATTCATCGCAGCTGTCACAGGCAGCACAATTTAACGTATATTGTACCATTTATTAGACTTTGCTCGGTTCCCACTGGATTCACACTCTACCATACTGCCAAATATGAGCCCAAACGCTGCCTGGCACATTGTATAACGTTTTTTTTTTTTTGTCCTTACAACATTATGTTCCAGCCAAGTCCAGCCTGTTTCCAAAGTTGACGCGCGTACCAGGCGTCCAGTTTCTCACGACAGAAACATTCGCGGCCTCGCCCTCATTTTTCACGTGAATTAGTTACGAGCCGTTGCACATAATCAGTGACACTACGCCTCGTTTGGGGCTTACGGAAACAAAAGCACTGCATACGATTACAAGCTAGCTTTCGCATCGCGCCCACAACAAAGTGTTCTCAGCAAGCGAAGTCACGAGAGATATTGCGCGAAGTAATTAGTTTTGTTAGCACAGTATTCTGGCTCTTGTTCGCGTGTTGCTCATGGCGCATATCCACTGTGGGGCCAAGAATTGAGGTCTTATAATATAGCATGCAGTATTCACTGCGTTGGTTCTTCGTGCTCTTCCGTTGTACATAATCATCATCACTGTAAGCACCTTCGTCGTTCGAAGAATCTGTCTGGCGGCTTCGTTGAATAAACGACGTCAAGACCACGATATCGCCGCTGCCTTGCAGTTTGTTTACTGCTTCGCTTCCGAGTCCTAATGTAAGATAGAGGTTGAGCGCATACTAGTGCAAAGTTACATGTTTCCCAGGAAAGCAGCACGCGTACATTCGAACCCTTCTCGTTTCACACCCGCCTTCTTGTACTTCGGTTCTTCCTAATAATAATTTGTGGAGTTTAAAGTCCCAAAACCATGACATGACTATGAGAGACGCCATTGTGGAGGGTTGCGAAAATTTCGACCATCTGGTGTTCTCTAACGGGCACTGTCACCGCACAGTGCACTGGCCTCTGTCATTCCACCTCCATGAAAATCAACACACAATGAAGCCAAGGAAGGTATAAGTAAATTTATTTTAATCCTTTTTAACTTTATCCTAGCAGACATTATATATTTGTAAAGAAAGCAAAGTGAACGGAAAAACAACTTGCCACCGTTGGTAGCCGAACCTTCGACCTTCGGGCAACGCACCCGGTTGTCTATCAATTCAGGTATACGATGGCGGTTGTCCTCCTGACTACTTTATCAAAAGTTTCTGTGAATGCAAACTTGGGAGCGTCAGTAAGTGCCACTCGTAGCAATGATGGCGAGTGTGGAATTTTTTTCAAATGCGTTTCATTGCGTTTAATGCGTTTATTTATTATGTGTATCCTGACAATTCTGTTTTTTTAATAAATCGACTGCAAAGCCTTTTACTAGGCGGCCAACAAAGCTTTTGCTTCCATTAACAAATACTGGTGACGATAGTGCAGGAAGTTATTGCGATATAAAGACGTTCTTTTTACGTTTCGTTGGACGCGATAAAAGCTTCTTTTTATTGCTCGTTTCATGAAGCCACGCAGCGACCAGGCACGAGCACCTAAGTGAGAGAAATAACCGCGCAGATAGTCATAAATAGAAGAGTATCCGCAAGCTATTATTATCTAGGTTTCGTTGCAGCTCAGATTTTGCTTTTTTATTCTTTCTCTATCTACCCACGACGAGAGATACAAAAAAAGCACTGCAAGGGAAGTGAGCAAAATAGAGGATTCACGAGGACGTATACATCCAAGGCAGACAGAAAATGAATGAAATCCGTCAATTTCGGGGAACGGGCATTCCTCTCAGCCACGCAATGCAATCACCAAGTGCATTGTGTGCGAAAAATGAGGGACTGATTTCAAAAGGCTCTACGCGGAAGAAGGTAATAAAAATTACACCGTCTCTCACGAAAGGAAACCATGATGGAATGCGAAGCACTGCCGCTGTTCCCTTGTGTTCCCATGTGTTGTTTCCATTTGTATTGTTTTCGCGTATGTTTCATTTGTGTGTGGAGTTGTGTATATGTTCTGTACCGCTTATGTTGCCCCCTCTCCCATTTGTGCTTAATACCGTGTGTGTGTGCTGCAATGTGAAGAACCAGCGCTGCTATAGGAAAGTGGGACGAGGCGAGAGTACGCTGCATTTCATACGAGCGTCGAGCAGTGGCGGTGAAATAAAAGGGTGAAGAGAAATGAGGCGGAGGCAGCGCTCTGCCACCTCCTTCAACCCCGTCGCGTTGACGCGAGGAGAGGAGGTAGAGTTGGAGGATGTGAGGTGGGGGAGTAGACGGTCGCTTAGGAACAGACACAACCCCCAGAAAAAGCTGCTTGGTATATAAAAAAGATAATAAAGAAGGGAAACGCAGTCGGGCTTTTATGGTGTATTGAGTCTGATAAGGTGTTTCACTTTTTTTGTTATGGTTTAGAATACATTGTACAACTCCATGTACCGACGCCAGAATCCGTTACCATATTCGTAAAAATTTCGTTTCTTATGCCCCATATCTAATTAATCTATCTATCTATCTATCTATCTATCTATCTATCTATCTATCTATCTATCTATCTATCTATCTATCTATCTATCTATCTACCTTTCTATCTTTCTATCTATCTATCCATCTATCTATCTATCTATCTATCTATCTTAATTCTTTTTATGGTCTACCGTTATTTCATTCGAGCTTTACACTTCGACGAATTTTGCGCCGCAGCTGACACCCGGCTCAAACAAAAGAACGGCCGGTCTCAAAAAAGGCGCGCTTACAGAGGTCACTTACACCCGCCGCGCGTACTCGATGGATAAATGGTTGCACACTCTGACTTTTTTTTTTCTTTTTCCTTATTTCACATCTTCGTTTTAGTTGCGTTCACCCACTAATATCAAAACTGGGGAATGTTAAAAGGTGAGAGCGGTGGTGCAGGGTGTCGTCCAAGCGTCGCCTTCTGCTGTACCGAATTACACGGCGTCATCGAATCTAGCGGGTCAAACGGCGCGCAAGGAACAAACCGATTGTCCGCCTTATTGCGTCCAGGCTAAATTGGAGAGAACACCCCATCCATTCCAACCCACTCCACTGCCACTAAAACCCTCTCCTTATTTTCACGTTCCCGACGCACAGCGATCAAGTGTGCTTCGTCCAGTCCTGAAGCGCGAACGTTTGACATTTAAAGAAAAGCGAGCCCGGCGTCAATGGTCATCCTCAGAGACGAAGCGAGATCTCTGGCAATATTTCGTCCTGATAACATTTAGTTTGCTCTATTTTTTTTTTTTGACGAGAGCAGCATCACATCCCCCCCCACCCCCAGCAAATGTGAGCGGCTTACGCTCGGTGCGACCCACCTTATTTTCTTTATTTCCCATTTCTGGCTCTGTTGCTCGCACAGCCAAATTTTTGACTATACAGAATGCCATTGTGCAAGCATTAAAGTATAGGCGGATAAGTGCGTTTGCATATGCAAGAAAAAAAAAACACTTTTTTTTCTCTAACTTCTCTTTTTCTTCTTTTTTTTTCAAGTGCTGCAGGTGTCGATTTCGAGAGCACGCGGGTAGTGTAATTTATAGAGTCTGCTTTTAATACTTTATGGGGTCTGCTTTATTTTCCTGTTCTTTTTTCAAATCGAGTACATGCTACCCTTAGAAATGAAGATTTGTTCTGCACATGTCCATATGCTTACGCCGATTAACAAAAAAAACAAGAGTGTGATTAACCTTGTAGAGAAAAAGCAGGAAAGGCAACGTAGTTGTTTCTTCCCATAACCCTGTGCAAAGATGCAAGCTCATGCTAAACTTACAGACCGAATGATAACAAAAACAGTGTAATCCGACATCAACGGCATAGATAGAAATGGCCGATCGCTATCCCTTTTTCAGCCGATTGTTGTTAGATAAGCTCGACATTTCAAAAAAGAGCGTTGGGAAAACACTTCGAAGAACGCATCCCGAACCAACAAAACTCCAACAGCATCAAACTAAAACTCCAGCTCAAACAAATTATACACTGCTTGCGGCGAGGCACCGACTTTTGTTTTGCAGACTTTGACTTACTCTGCGAGCCAATCAGGGCACAAATAGGACGGTCCTCGGGGCCATTAGCTCATCGTAATACGGTTGCTGCACTGATGAGCCGTCGCTCGGAAACTAAACATCAATACTAACAGAGTCTCTGCTATGTAGAGAGAAAGAGGAAGCAACAAAAGGGGGAAGGCAGGGAGGTTAACCAGAAAGACATATGGTTGGCTACCCTACACTGGGGGATTAGGGAAGGGGACAAGAAAGATGAGAAAGAAGGAAGAGAGGGAAAAGAAAACAAAGGGGGAGAGAGACTGACAGTAATTTCACTGCTATGTATGTTTATTGCAAGAATGGCATCAGAATGAAAGGACAGCTTACCAATGACGCACGAATAACAATATATGTAAAAATAAAAGGGAAAAGGAATAGACAAATAAGTCAATCTCAGGGAGGGGGTCCTAAGCGAACCCTATGACGGCAATTTGTACAGAAGCGCCGCCAACGGCTCTGAGCTGTGCAAACAAATCCTGACACTGGCCCCAAATTGTCGCGGCGAGGCCGCGGAACAGGCGTCTCCATCTAGGCCAATGTTAGCCTCTCCAATCTACGGCTTCCGCCATCTACCGGCCGCTTTCTGTTCTACGTACCACGCAGTCTCGCAGGAAAGTGACATTAGCATCAGGGTTAATCTCATGGCCCGAAAGCTTACACTGCTGACGGAGCAAAGCGCGACTACTTCGCTGGCGTCAAAAAAGATGAGCAGGAAATAGGCCGATAACAAACAACGTGACTCTTTAACTTAGTTTGGCCTTTCTCATAGAAAAGCATAAGATGTTGCCACCACAGTTTCGTACATCGCAGCTACAGCACACCGAAAGAAAGTTCGCGTGATTTGCAATGAGAGCAAGCTCAGGGGTTATCTGTAAGAACCAAAGCTCAAACAAGTCTGTGGCACGAAACAACATTGTTTCACGTGCTGCTGCACGCTTACAACGTAGCAAAGTTGCTCGTTACGCCTTTGAGGCTTTTAGGTAGGAACAATAAGAGAATACAAATTCCCAACGAAGAGGCAGCCCCGCCACGGTGGTCTAGTGGCTAAGTACTCGGCTGCTGACCCGCAGGTCGCGGGATCAAATCCCGGCTGTGGCGGCTGCATTTCCAATGGAGGCGGAAATGTTGTAGGCCCGTGTACTCAGATTTGAATGCACGTTAAAGAACCCCAGGTGGTCGAAATTTCCGGAGCTTTCCACTATGGCATCGCTCATATACATATAGTGGTTTTGGGACGTCAAACCTCACAAATAAATCAATCAAATTAACGAAGAGGCAGGAACAAAATAATTTACGCATTGCTCTGCACCTCGACCCTAAAAAGGCGTAGAAATGACGTCAGGGGTACGCTATGCTCGCTCACTACATTCCACGTGGATCGATTTTTTTTTTTCTTTCTCTGCCCTGACGTTCAATGCAGCGCGAAACAGCCGCTCGAGCAGAAACCACGCGTTGCTGGCGAGCGAAGCAACGGAAGTAGTTTTTACTTTTTCTTCACAGTTGTCTACCGAGCGGACGCGTATTTCTTTATGCTCACGTATCGGGCCCGAGACAAAATTGTGCAAGACGCGCAGTATCTTAACGTCCGCGCGACTGCCCTGTTAGAAGAAAAGAAAAAATGAAGCGTAATTTGACACAGACAGAAAAGTAGAAAATAGTCGCGAAAGAAACGCAGCCAGCCGTTCGGGAAATTTCGTATATATCGTGTCAAGCGGCTTGCGTAAAATGAGAAGGCGACGGGCGTGCCATAGAAAAAAATAACACTGTGCTTGGTTCAGCATAAAATAGGATAGACAGGGCGCAATATTATCTGTTCCTATTTATTCACCTAAAGCTTTTCTCTTATTTCTAAGCCGTCACTCATGTGCTTATATCCCATCAACTAAGAACATGTGTGCGGCGTTTGAACTCTGAGAAGTGAAATTTGTTAGCACATATTCGTACTTTTTTTTGCTGATGAAGTGGTCGTTTAACTTGACTAGCGATACGCGCTGGCAATTTACAAGTTCGCAAAAGAAAACAACTGCGCTTTTTATCACGAGATAAGCTACACCTTACTATTGGATACTGGATCCTTGATTGATGCTCTTTAAGCAAATACGTACACAACAGCATCAAGGCCGCAGCCTGTGAGGCAACCAGTGATTAGCTGGTAAATAACTATTGTCAAATATATTTTCATCATGCGTCTCACTTTTGTACAATACTTTAGAGGAGCCATAACGTCGACTGTGATGGTTGGTCGCTAGGTCTGTCAGTGCACTCACTCAATCAGCCCATTAAATGCAGTCAAGCAGTTTTTTTTAGGGAGCCCAGTCAGTTCAGACAGCCAGGTGGTCAGCTTCGCCGGTTCAGCTTTTTCAGTCGTATCAGCACAGTAGTTCCAATTCAGTCTGCCAGCCCCAGTCAATTAGTCAAGTCAGTGCAGTCTTAAATGCTTGAACAGTTCACGAGGGGTCGGGTAATTAACAAGCATATGTAATAGCATGCAGTTGTTCCAAACTTTGAAAGCTAAAAAAAAACAGAGATGTCTGCAACGAATTCTTTTATACAGCCGCGACTATGAACGGAAGCTTTCTCTAAATGCACGGCAAGCACTTTTGCAGTGCTGCTTTTAATGCACGAACAGTATCACAGAGAGCGAGAAAAAGAGACGTACATAATATCAAAGCGCTGCCAGTCTGATGCGTTCGGCATATCTAGTGGAGCGAGGACAGCGGAAGCAAGGAGATAAAGGACGCCGCTCTGAAAGAAAAAAACTAATAGGAAAGGACATGCAGCAACATTGGCACGCAGAGGAGGAGACATGTGCAAGCGCATAGGCACGGGAAGATTGAGGACCACGCAGGCCAAAGCTGATGGAAGAGTCGTCGTCGAGAGGAGGAGACATAGAAGCAACGGCAAGATCAAACACGCGAAGGAGAACAAGGACACAGGCACGTGAAGGAGGAAACACGCAGAGAGCGGGAAAACATGGCGTAGTGATCAGAACCACGCCGGCCGCCATTAGGGCTGATGATGCTGCCACCAAACTCATTCACTCACGCAACACTGCCTTCCAGTTGATGAGGTGGCGTCCGCTTCCCGATTGAGCAGCTGAGCTTTTGGCAAATCACAGGCGATGACATCACGAAAGAAGGTGTTCTGTCTCCTTTTTTCCCTTATTGTTAAAACATAGTCTTTGCAATCTAGTAATGCACTGCCTTTGTTCAACTTTCTTCAATTTTATTGGCCTAATGACTGATTTTAGGCTGAGTGCCACATTGGAGAGAGAAAGGAAGGAATGGCACAGTATGCTAACCAAGAACCATCCCACTTGGCTAACCTAGAGTGAAGGATGCAGGGAATTAGATACTACGTTTCATCGGCACGAAAACAAAGGAATAGCAAAAGAAATAGCAACGTTTTTATGGGAACACACGCTAATGTTCACGAACGTTCGTATAGTGTAAAATGGCCATTAAGAACTGCACATCTGTTTTGTGGTCTCACATGGAAGAATAAGTAGGGCAACCCACAGTTGAATTACATAGGCTTTAGTGTACTCAGTAAAAGGATGGATAGAGCCCCACCCCGGTGGTCTAGTGGCTAAGGTACACGGCTGCTGACCCGCAGGTCGCGGGATCGAATCCCGGCTGCGGCGGCTGCATTTCCGGTGAAGGCGGAAATGCTGTAGGCCCGTGAGCTCAGATTTGGGTGCACGTAAAAGAACCACAGGTGGTCGAAACTTCCGGAGCCCTCCACTACGGCGTCTCTCATATTCATATGGTGGCTTTGGTGCGTTAAACCCCCCATATCAATCAAAAGAATGAATAGAAGCAGGCTTCGACGCAGCTTTAAAATGTGTACTCCCAAAATAAGTGCTCTTTGAGAGACACGCGACACAAGCGCTAACTCTCAAACGATTTATTTTAGGCACGGAAATCTTATATTCAAGTACTACCTTCCACATGACCACCCTTTTGATGGAACTGAAAATTAAAAAAATATAAACGGTAATGATTGATTGATTGATATGTGGGGTTTAACGTCCCAAAACCACTCTATGATTATGAGAGACGCCGTAGTGGAGGGCTCCGGAAATTTAGACCACCTGGGGTTCTTTAACGTGCACCCAAATCTGAGCACACGGGCCTACAACATTTCCGCCTCCATCGGAAATGCAGCCGCCGCAGCCGGGATTCGAACCCGCGCCCTGCGGGTCAGCAGCCGAGTGCCTTAGCCACTAGACCACCGCGGCGGGGCATAATATAAACGGTAAAGAAATGCTGCGTAAGCTTCAAAAGGCATGCACGTGTCGATAGCAGATAAACAAATATTTGCCGTTTGGCACAGCACGTGTCGCCATTTACACAGAAGTTCATTGACAGAATGTGTAATTAAGGTCCTTCAAAAGGGTGATCGCAGTGCTTTGTAGTTTACTTCCTTGCCTCTCTCTCTCTTTCTTTCTTTCTTTCTTTCTTTCTAGGGGCGAAGCTTCTTATAGCGGCACCCGTTCGTCCCTCGTAGCCGGTGTAGTAGTGTGTAACAAGTATAACATTTTGACCTCCAACGTGGTGCCGGTGAGAGATTTCTTCTGGGCGTTATTGAACAATAAAAAATAGTGCTTAATGTAATGCATATGGCTGCTAAGGGGGAATGAGAGACATGAGTATTCGACTTTTAGTTAACGCGCACGCTGCGGATTTTTTATTGTTCAACAACGCACAAAAGACAAGAAAGGGTTGCTTCATTATACTTGCTGGGCGTAACCTCCTAGGTTTCAGAAAGGTTTAGCGAGCGTTGGGCCACAGTGCCATGAATACAGTGAACTAGTCTATACCATGAACTTGAGGTGGTTGAAGGTGGGAAGTAGACACGAAGCGCAAGCCGTAAGAAAGTGTGCGTGTGCCTCCTTTCGTTCAGTCCTTGGAATGTCCGCTGGATGGTGGTGCTTCTATATGAGGAATATATGAATAAAAGATGCAAGATAGTGGTACTTGGAGTGTTGAATAGGCGGACGAACGGACACACAGACAGATGAATGGACGGACGCACGGATGGCTGCACGGACGGATGGACACATGGACGGACGCAGGAGCGGATGCATAGCAGGGACGGACGCACAGATGAACGTGCGGACGCACGAATAGACGCATGCACACACGGGCGGATGGACGCACGAGTGGCCACACAGATGCACGCATGGATGGACGGAAGCAAGAACGAATGGACGGACGGATGCTTCGCCCCACTATCCAACATTCACTCCGTGGATATGCTGCCATTTTTGGAGGGAGGGGGCGGTTTTTAGTTTAGCACCAGGGTGGCACTGTCACGATGCAGTACCTGAATATCCAACTTCTTTCTAAAATCAGCGAGTTGAAAATTTTTGCTTGTTTCGTGTGTTCTTAATCCTCATGTAGTTGTGTCGTTAGTATGAATCAGCATCAACACAGTTAGCTATAACTAGTACCAGAGAAATGAGTTAGACTATGCGCAAGCACAACAAATTGAGGGCACGGCATTCACCTTTTGCTGTGATCTTGTTCTTAGGCCATACTTGTTCCTAGCACGAGCGATGCGTTAGACCTACACATGTCACATTTATTTCGTTGATGAAAAAGCATACCCAGATCCCCGCAATATTACCTAAATGTTTCACGTCCTCAGCGTTCTTTCAAACATGAATGCTTCATGTGTTACAGCACAAAAAAAATTCGGCACATCCCACGTACCTTGGGAATTGACGTTATGCGAAGAATGTGGAGGAAAGGTGACGGTGTTGTAATTAGCGAAAGATTGCGACATGACGCTAGCCATGTGTACAAATGTTGTACGCACAGACATATGTTCAAGAGCCGCATATGTTTTATATCACCAGCTGTTTAACTTTGCGTAACGATGTCAATAGCAACATGAGTGTTAGCAACGTCAGAAGTGGTCAGCTGATAGGTAGCATTTGTGCCCGCGAGGATACTGCTACATAAATCAACCTTAGTGGATGGCGCTTAACTAGAACTAACGTTAACTCATCGTTACGGCTGCATCATAGGAGTACATACGTTCATGAAATTGGATAGTCAGCATTGGATACGCAATTGAAGTTTCACCAACGTTTACCCTGATTAGTGTCTTTTTACAAAGCAGTATCGAGACCCGAAATGGCTCTACGGTAGATTACTTGATTGCCCCGCAGATTGCTTAGTTTTTATTCATGCTGCGAACTTTATATTTATTCTGTGCATTCGTCGGCTCAATGCAGCCGACGTCAGTTCTTTTTTTCTTAACGCTCTCACGTTAAAATTATTGTATAATTAATTAATAAATAATATGTGGGGTTTAACGTCCCAAAACCACCATATAATTATGAGAGACGCCGTAGTGGAGAGTTCTAGAAATTTCGAACACCTGGGGCTCTTTAACGTGCACCCAAATCTGAGCACACGGGCCTACAGCATTTCCACCTCCACCGGAAATACAGCCGCCACAGCCGGGATTCGATCCCGTGACCTGCGAGTCAGCAGCCGAGTATCTTAGTCACTAGACCACCGTGGCGGGGCCGCGTTAAAATTATCACTCTCTGTTTTTTGCCTTTCCTCGGTAGACAAGCTGTCGGTCACCTGTGGCACATACCTGCCTGCGCGTATGAGCCACAACTCTGGCGGAAACGCTTTGACGAGGTATGTGATCGGATTGTGACATTATTCATGTCATTACCAGCGAGTCAGATTCGTCAAACCGCCTTACCTTCTCTTACTAATTTTGATTTACCCCAAGGTGAAGTAGTGATTAGAAGAGCACCTAGATGTAGGCAGCTAGACTTTTAGATACGTATAGATAGACTCTAAACAAGCCTGCAGTATGCAAAGAAATGCTTCGCATTTAAAATACGCCGTACTGCCCTGTCCTTCTAAAGGTCGAATTTCAGCACTAGGGGTGACACGAACGTAAGAGTGTCATCAAAGCAAGAAAACTTCGTGCATAAAAATGATATAAAGAGGAAACCAAAAGAAAAACGTATTAAAACACACCCGGCAGAAGTGCAACAAAGCTGGACTCCAGGGAACGTTGAAATTACAGGGTTTCTAGGGTTTAACAACCGTTTTATGGCAGCCTGCCTTGAGCCCGGAGACACAAAACTCCCACCGACGAGCTTTCCTCGTTTCTATCCAAGGTGCATTGTCCACTTGGACCTAATAAGCTTCTTTCTCGGATCCATTATAATTTGGCGTAGCTTTTTCCTTCAGGCGCTACCGAAACCTCGTTAAGGTCGCGCAAACGAACCAGAAAGCCCAGACGCTTTTGATAAGTTGATGTAGTCAAGTCATGCACATCAGCTTACATGCGACACTATCGCAGCTAATGCGCTCAGCAACTTTCTCGTTTCTTCTCTTCTTTTTCTACTTTACGTCTTCTTTTTGTGCATGTATGCGTGTTCAGTCTAGTGAACGAAGATCCAACAATGCAAAAATAGACCACCTCGTACTCGTACTGCCAACAACCTTAATGGACATGCTAACTACATTGCTAAAACTGGAGATGCCTGATAATCCCAGAGTGCCTAACATAAAATTAACGCGAAGTGACGTGCCATGAAATTGGCTCGTGCAAGGGCCTTGACTTCTCGCAACATACATAGACACAGATCTATCTATCTATCTATCTATCTATCTATCTATCTATCTATCTATTCATCTATCTCTCTATTTATCTATCTATCTATCTATCCAGCCCCGCCGCGGTGGTTTAGAGGCTAAGGTACTCGGCTCCTGACCCGCAGGTCGCGGGATCAAATCCCGGCTGCGGCGGCTGCGTTTCCGACGGAGGCGGAAATGTTGTAGGCCCGTATGCTCAGATTTGGGTGTACGTTAAAGAACCCCAGGTGGTCGAATTTTCCGGAGCCCTCCACTACGGCGTCTCTTATAATCATATAGTGATTTTGCGACGTTAAACTCCACATATCAATCAATTATCTATCTGTCTATCTATCTATCTATCTATCTATCTATCTATCTGTTTGTCTGTCTGTCTGTCTCAGTGTATAGCGCACTTTAGAAATGATCATGTTTTCATGACACATGTACACATGTACATGTGCACACACGTGCGTCCACGTATACATCACTTCGCATGCTCCCACTTACCCTGACAGTTAAGAGAAGTTCAACGAACAAGAATTTGTGTCGTTTGCCGCAGTTGTCACCACAAAGAGAATCCATCCCCCATACCAGCCCCTGTTTCCTCCATCTCCCTTTCCCACGTGTAGCTGGACAAAATATGAGTAGCTTTGCCGCTAAATCCAGTGTTTTGGGGCGATTGTCATAAGCAGTTGCGAGAACGCAGTGTACCCAAAAACAGATGACGAACAGAAATTTGGGGCACAAGAGGCCAGAGGTGTTAGTGCTTTTACATGGTGTGTGAAGCCTGGTTTTTTCTTTTTTTAGCAAACTAGATTTTTTTAACTTTTGCAGCTGAGAAAGTAGATGCAGAGGTGGAACAAACGGCACCAGCGTTCGCCCATTGTCCGGCATTTCCCGCCACAGTAAGCGAGAAACAATGGGTTCCCGATCGACGTTGCGTGCACCGGGCACGCCAACGCTATCCGGGATTGAGATCAGAGCAACTTGCCCAAACCACGCGCGCTCTTTGATCGTTTACTCCAACATATCATCTGCTCTATTATATCCGCAGAAGTGTCTGTACACACACAAAGAGAGAGAAAGCTGGGGCAAAGGGGAGAAAGTGGTAACTTGCGTGATCACCGTGTGTGTATTGAACTCCGCCCTTAGAGGTATTCTTTATACACCAGAGGTCATACGACAACATAGTACGCACATTTTTTTTTCATTTTCTCTTATTTTTTATAACAAAAGCCTTAGATTCTGTTGACGATGATTGCGTACAGTCGGGTACATTTCGTTTTCTCTTATTTTTTATAACGAAAGCCTTAGATTTTGTTGACGATGATTGCGTACAGGCGGGTACAAGCAAGGGCAGAGAAGAGAATGAAGAAGAGATTCGGTACGAGCAATATAGTAAAGATTGAGTGTTTAGTTTAAGGCTCGGGTGTTATGGCCCGCGTGGGCGGTGGCCTCGAAACGAATGATGTGAGAACTCTTCACGTGGTGGCGTTCACATGGTGCCACAGATCCCCAAAATTCTTGACGTCACGGTCACGTCACTAAACAGCACGTAATGTGACGTCATTACGAGACTGTCACTTGGTTAAAGGTGTGCTGACGACCAACGCACTGCAAAACCAGGTGAGGTGCCAAAGCTGTGAGAGGACGGTGGGGGACGATTAGTACATTGACTGACAACTAAAAAAAACGCAAAGATGGTGTTAGCCTTCATGCAATCTGAGGTAAATGCATAAGGGACCTAGTGAGTTGTCTTGCTTTTCTTGATTTTGCGTTTTTTTTACATCATGTAATGATGGTATAGTCGGCTCTAACGTTAGCTAACTTCCAAAGTTGTGCTTATATAAACAGGAAACAAATAAACAACTGTTGAAAAATAACTGACGAAGAAATCTTTTCCGTGATTCTGGTGCTTCCTTTCAAAAATAAAGTTTGCCAAGATAGCTTGCGACAACTTTAAAAAAATGTGCGCCTCTTTCAAATCGTTCTTTTTTATTGTATTTCACTTCGTATATAAATATCGCTTTAGTTTTATGGCTATGACACTCTGCCGCTAAAGGTTGAACTTCCGACCATCGTAGCGTCATTCCGGCTGAAGGCCGAATGCGTGAACCCTCACGTGCAGCGTTTTTCACTTTAACTCAATCTCCGTAAGTCATTACGCGCAGTTTAAGTGTCGGAGATGCGGCAACAATGTTTTTTTTTTCGTTCTACTACTTGTCTAGGCTTTCGGAACTATGAAAAAAAAATGGACGCTTGCCGGCCGCATTTAGCATCATCAATACTTCAGAGGCTGTTGTCAAGTTTACATATCATGTACTTAACACGGGTATGTGCATACTTTACCATCTCCCTTCCTATTTTTCAGTCATTGTCCCCATTACAACACCACTCCTCATCCTCAGTTCCATGTCCTTCCCTCTTGCTATTGATGGCATCGCGTACGCGGTTTCACTTACCTAACACCATATATGCCTACGCTATGCTTTTCCCTCTCTTTTCGTATTTTCTATTCTCCTCCCTTTCACGTCATTCTATACGTGGTGCCATGCCATACGTGGTGCCATCGCTGCGTCGGCACAGCGCCACGCCAGGTTTTGAGAGACAGCACCATACGACAGCCCGGCTGCCTAATGTGTCCCGCACTTATTACAATAGAGTCATTCTAGTGCAACACTTGTGCAATCTGTTTGTTTCAAGATGGTGTCCCAAGCTACAAAAGAAACAAACCCACTGCATGATAGCGTATTCGGGCACCGATAGCAAACGATTAACGACCCGCTCTATATAACCCTTCAATAAAACAGTGATCATATTACCCAAACTTGCAGCAGAGGTAGACTTGGAAACTATTAAATATGTGTGTAACATATTTCAAACATCACTGAACGAATCAGCGCTCTCACTTTTTCAGCTGTCTTCGCTTGCACCGTAGCGCAACAAGCCACCTGAAGGGTATTTCCCACAAAAATGCTAGGACCGTTGTCATATTTTGTAAGAAGGAAAGAAAGCAAAAAAGTAAAGAAAAGCAAGTGACACACAGGTCTTCTATGCACAGAAAAACATCCGACGCATTAAAATATCCGACACATTATGCGATGCCGCTATGACATTTCTTTCACAGTAGCTCTGGATGACGTCAACGCAAATGAAAGGCAAACGAAAAAGAACTAACATAGTGGCTAAATCGATATATGCATAGAGGCTCCAATATGTCTTAGGTATTCGTAAAGTATTCTTCCCCACTCATAAATAGAAGACGTGCCCAAGAACCACGTCGAGAACGTCGCTAACTGCCTTCATATATTGTTCGTGCCAGTGGTTCCTTCATTCGCAACGACGCTCATTTTAACGCGCTTCACTGCCATTTTTTTTTTGCGAGTTTGCACCGCACAGACGAGATCCCTGGAGCGTCTTTAATTACGACGTCCGATGGCAGTAATTAATTTCTTCATCACTATAACGTCCAAGGTCGAAAACAAGGGGGAAAATAATCATGAATTCCTTTTACTTGCAGCTAAGCCGACCTGCCTCATGCTTCTCGTGATGATGTTTGTTGTTTAATACTTTTTATATTTGTCTATGTCACCTTTAATGCATGACTGAAAGCGCCCTTGCTATGACATTTGCTTTGTAGCTGAAAAAAGGTGATATATTTTTTTTCAATAAGGAACAAATGTCCAATTTATATGCTGTATGCCGAGCAGCCCTATTTTATCTTAGAGTATGTAAATCAGTGTACAACATGATATCTGCGCATATGTATTCTCACGATATTTCGAGCTTTCTTTAGTTTTCCTTATTTTTGTAGTCGAAGCCTCACGGGTAGCAGAACACTGACGTTTGCACGCCATATTTTTTAGAGAAGAAATACGTATTCAACGCTGCACCCCGGACTTAAATATTTTATTTGCGTACTGCAGGCAATTTCAATATCTATCTATCTATCTATCTATCTATCTATCTATCTATCTATCTATCTATCTATCTATCTATCTATCTATCTATCTATCTATCTATCTATCTATCTATCTATCTATCTATCTGGTTGCCTACGTCTGGGTGCCCTCGTGATCACCTTCTTAACTTGGGGTGGACCAAATTTAGGAGGGAAGGGTAAAATGTTTTGGCGATTGTGAATGTGTGGTCATGAAATGATTTATGTGAAAATCCCATCGCGTACGACGTGAAACCCTTTCCCGCAGACACGTGTGGCACATCGTTCAGGCGTTTACTCCTTAACTGTACCAACAGCCCTTACGTATTTCGCAACGCACAGGTACCACTCTACTACGAACCGAGGAGGGGCCACAGCTCCACGCTCGGCACATCCTCAAACTGACATCGCAAACGTAGTGCCACCTTGAAAATCTGTCTCTCTGCTTCGGGCCGCGCTGCACGGAATTAGTGAGGAGGGTAGTATTAGCCGGTCCTGACCAGAAGTACCGGGCCATCACTTCCGTTTACCCGTTAACTTGTCAGGCATATCTGCGACTGCCTGTAGTGCTTCCGCCACCTCGCACCGGAAAAACGACGCCGCGTTGTGGAGACAAGCCGCGCCAGATGTCGAGTCTCCTCGGAATACGCGCGCCCAACCTCGACAATCCGGAAGTAGTGTTCCCGGCTTGGAGTACTTATACACTTCTTTTTTCTTCTTTTTTCCCCCGCAGCTGGCGCAACAACTCAGGACAGGGCGTTGCAAGAAAACACTACGTGCCATTTGGAGGGCGCTCGAGAGCAACCTCATAGCATTTTCTAACTGCACCGCTTGCATTACACAGCCTATTATTTTATTAAAACTAGGGGGCACGTCGGAGCTAACGCGTGTTTCAAAGGCGTACCTGCTTGTGGACGATCATGATATTTTGATACTGTGTATGTCTTTTTGGCGTCCATTCTCTAGCATTGTTTGGTTTCTCGCCTACCATGCAGCCCCAACAGGGCCAATCAAGCACGCTGTTTATAGATCGGTGTACATGTCAAAATTTTCAGTCTCACAAGTGAACACAAACTGAAGTTTATCGGTCCAACTGCCTAATGAGAAACCACGCATTGACGCGTGGGCTCTTTAGTAGCGGCGCGTTAGAACAAAAAGCAACTGCACAAAGTACAAGGCTACGCAAAAACACTCGTGAAAGCAATCGGGCAGTGATTCTTTTCGATCGATTCACCTGCTCAAGCTTCTCGCTCCACCATTGCGAGGGAAAAAAATGGATGGCCGTGCTGACGCTGCAGCGACAGTCCCGAAATCTCCGTACCTTCTAATCAAAACTGAAAACCATTCGTCTTTGTCACTCCTTGCCTTTAGCAGCAATGCGGCTGCTTTACTGTCAGCTGAATTTTTCGGGGTAGAAATGACGTTTGCCGAGAAGTGAGAAATGCTTTATAGCCATTGATTATCTATTTTGTTCTTCCCCGCCACTCTCATCACTTCTTAGAGACATGCCTGCGGAAAGAAGTTACTCGGAAGGATACTTCTGTGCACTATCTTTCTTTTTAACGGGTAAAGTAAAGAAAAAGCGATAAGAAGGTATCAGAAGTTGAAACCATATCCGCTACATCACCTTGGCCTTCGCGCATTTTTTTTTTTCGACGAGTCGTTTTTGAGGAAGCGTTTTAAAGGCTTCATCATCAAAGCACCCAATGAAGGATTGATTGATTGATTGATTGATTGATTGATTGATTTATTTATTGATTGATTGATTGATTGTATATTATTTGATTCAGTAGGTTAGTCATTTTTTATCAATTGGACAAAACTTTGTTAGACTCCATTTTTCAAGGCTTTCGGCTAAAATGTGCTTGGGCCTTCAGTACAGAGATGCCACGGCACAGGCCGCTGCTGCTCTGGACTGAAGAAGGGTCTGTTTGAGTGTCTCCTTCTATTTCGCTGATAACTGCAAGCGTATCGCAGGTATGTAGTGAAATGATGACCCCCATAGTTGCCCTTTTGGGTGTTTCGCGAATTCTCGCACACAAACTGAGCTTCAATTCCTTCTGAAAATTTTCCTGGTGCTGACGCAAAACAAAATGGCCGCAAGCTTCCACACCCATCAGTCCTTTAGAGGGACACGAAATTGCTAAGCAAGCTAACAAATAAGGTTTTTCGTTAGAAATAAGGTTTTTTAGTTTTTTTTTAATCTTTTACTGCCTCGGGCTAGCTCTATACGACTGAACATGGAGGGTGGTAATGCTTCAAAAGCTTATCGGCGATCTCATTTTGCAGCTGTGTTTGCCGCATCGTACCCGAGAATACGAAGACGTCCCCGGCACACTCTCAATCATCTCGCCTGTTCAACTTTCTCAAAGCATGGCTTCTATTATGCCAATATAGTCAAAATCTTCGGGACGGTTCCGTTTCGCGAACGCATTGTGTACACATATCATACGCAGAAACCCTCCAATACGTGCTGCAAAACACACAGCAGTCCCTTTTCCAGCCACCCGAAAGATGATTTATCGTTCAGGACTCGAAAAGGAGGTCTGCGCTATTCGGGGAGACTCTTCTTGTTTACTCTAGAAAAAACGAACAGACGGCCGCTGCATTCGCTTTACGATGCCATTTTTTACCGTCTCCTTATCTCTCTCGCCTTTTTTCTATTCCTAAGGTGAACTTCGGTCGGAACGGAATAACGCAGACGGACCACATTTCGTGGCCGCTATTGCCTATGAATGGAGGAGGTGTGTCAATAAGAGAATGCCTTATTCTACGCAGCGCTTCTTCGCGATTACCGGTTCTGCGACTACTCAAAGAAAAAACGGTGCGCTATGTTTCGAGAGCAGGCACTTTGCCGTCGTATAAAATTGCAATTTGAAGACGGAACACGCCATTGTGGTGACATCTATCGGAGCGGTCAAAGCGTCATTGTGTTCAGCAGTGATGCTCCTGCCGGAACATTCGATGAATATAGGCGAACGATAACACTGCCCCTCCTTTCCAAGAAATATCAGGCTGACCTACGAATTCTGATCTTAGTGTCCACTTCGTGGGCACGGGAAACAGCTTGAATCTTGGCTTTCCTCAGAACATTGTGCGACACGTCTGCAATTATATAAACAACAACGACACTAAAAAAGACAATGATAGGCTCGATAGCGACGTCATTCTATTTATTTCCGCAATCATTGACTGATAAAAACTTACCTGCTGATTATCTAAGTGATCGAAACGACAAAACACGAAGTGCAAAACCTATGAGGCATTTTATTGTGTGTAAATTATCGAACCAATATGTTCTGCGCACATAAACCACTTTATACACGAAGAATTTTCTGAACCCCGGTTGTTGGTTATGTAATTTCTTTAGGGATTATGTCATTGCTTTGTGTTCGCTTATAAGGATTGTTTGGTAAATCTCGCTTTCTTCTATTGTAATGACATGATGTCAACGTAAAGGTTATAAATTAATATGATTATGTTCTCTAATCACCTCAAGGTACACACTGTTCTCGTTTTTTTATTGCAACATGAGTGTTATAAATGTATTGATTTCTACTGGTTAACGAAATTGGTACCAATGACAGACATGAACCGCTAGGGAAACATTACACTGTTACATTTGCATAACCGTGTCCCACATATACAGCAGTGCGGGGGACGCGTGGATTACAAACATGACATTTTTTTTCTCACAGCACAATAGGAAGTCTTAACGAAGCAACGCGCTAATAAAAGCAACAAAACGCTTTTCGTAGCGTATTCTGCCACTCACATTTACTTTAACAGCAGCTCATTGTTTGGCTCACCTAAACATTATTTCTTGTCGATTGTCAAGTGCGTTGATGCACTTTCTCTTTGTTTCGAACACACCATGCCTCAGTCGCTTCCACGAGTATTGCTTCGTTCAATCAAGCCAGTCAGATAAGTAGATAAGAATGTAGGCAAAAAATAGGCACAGCGAGTCCTTTAGGGAAACAACTGCCTGGCCAATCCCCAAAAGCGGCTGTCGGTGCAGCCGCAATCAACTCTCATCGGCAGCTCTTTTCCGGTACGGCAAATCATTTTTCTTCTCTCAAGTGGCCATCCAGCGTACCGGTAGAGACGTACCGAACTGCCCGAGCAGCACTACACAGCTTTGTCAGCAACACTGCAACCGTTTTCTGTGAAGCGACTTGACCACTTGCAGCTGCCTCCGGCTTTGCGCTGCAGAAATGAAACCCTTGTCAGCTTGCAGGAGTGATTCCCCAATTGAATGCAGTTGCGACACACTTAAGAAGGAGCTTCGCCTCAAGATAGCATATATAGAGCAGTGGTGTTGACTTAGCGAGAAAGTGACTAAGTTTAGCGTCTCTTCAGCCGTGCTAGCAACAATTCTATCTTTTTGAGTCTTGGTGATATTTTGGGGGACTTTCAAAGTTTGAGGTAGAGTGTCCTAAAACAGACAGAGATAATTAGGAAACAGTGAGCACAGAGAAGTGGAATGCTCGAAGCAAGCTTTAATAAATGAGGCCAAAGCATACAGGATCAAGCTCTTGTGGCACTGCGATCTTTAGCGTGCAATGGGGCCGTTCCGAGCACTCCTATTTCAGAAAGAGATGAGCAAAGCGGCACAGACAGGTGGACTATAGCTGTTCACCGGTTCACTGGCGTAGCCAGGAGGTAGCAGCGCAACCCAACTTCATTTGCTGCAGCAAAAATTGGTTTAGAACTTTGTTTTAATAAAAAATAATCTCTTCACGTGCTTTATCAAGTCACAAACTAAAGACTAACCCTCGTATTCTAGAACGCCCCTTCATTCAACGCTCCACCTTAAGTTGAGAAAGCCGATGAAAGCGCCATCTCTAGGCACGACAAGTCACTGCAATTAGTGATAACTTGCTTCTATTTTTGAGTCGCGCAGCGTCATTTTCAGCCGAGCAGCGGCGCAGTGCGCAACTCTGTCAAGTGAATGGTTAAAGTCTAGACGAGGAGCGTTTGTGAATATGGGGGTAAGGAAAAACTTATTATCACCATAGTTTAGCGACTTTTGGCTCAAATTGGCGGCTTTTCGGAAGCTTCCTGTCGAAATTTCCAAAAAAAAGTTTACAGTGAGTACATAATCAGTGAAGCTAACAGCACGCTTGGTTACTTACGTCACAACTTTTCCAACGTCCCATCATCCTTAAAAATGCTACTTTATCGGTCATTAGTGTGCCCCAAACTAGAGTATGCTGCAGCAGCGTGGGACCCCCATGACGAGAACCTCATATTTTCTCGGGAACTTGTTGAAAATAATTCAGTTCTAATCATTAATTTCAACTATCACCATACTACGAGCACATCTTCAATGAAAGCTAACCTGTGTCTTCCATCACCAGTGTCTCGGAGAAAAATAGTCTGCTTAACTTCATTTCATAAGGTGTACCGTCATCCATCTCTTCAAAATGACTTAACGGCTTACTTATCGTGCCATATCGGACTTCGCTTCAAAGTCAGAATTCAAACGGGAAATGCTGACACTTTCAGTCATTTTTTTTTCGCCACAACATCTCGACAATAAAACCACCTTCCCAATGTCATCATAATAGATAACAAACTTTTTCGCAAAGCTGTCACTGACACTGTTTAACTCGGAATAAATAAAATGTGTTTAATGTTGTTCTTGTTGTTTAGTAACCAATAACAAATTAACTAACCTTGTATACGCAATAATAATGTCATCTTATCTTGTTTGTTCATGTTAGTACTAGCTAAGCATTTCCTTATTACACTGTTTGTACTGTTTTTACTCGTCTGTTGTTTTATCGCACTACTGTATCATTTTCTTGTTGCTATACAGCACTACCCAATTTTGTACGATTTCCCGTTTACACATCCCACTGTAATGCCCTCGGACCTTGAGGCTACAATAAATGAATAAATAAATGAATAAGTAAATAAATAAATTTCAATTATTAATAATTATAATAATTATAATTATTTATAATTAATTATAACAATTGTTTAATTAATTAAATAAATAATCAGTAGACGAAAACCAGTCTACGCTCGCTTCCTGTTTCTCTCCTCTAGGCATCCCTCCCCGCGGCATTTGCACCCCCATTGCGAATTCACGCCCCCTCCTCCTCTTCTCCTACACTCCCACTTTCCTCTCTCACCTCGCAATGCCGACGCAGGCAGCGTCTGATAGCGAGATTTTCGATTCTTGATCAGCAAGCCAGCCACACTGCAGTTGACATTATTCCGACGAGCCAATACATTTTGTCGCAGTTTACGAACTGTGCATTCTCCAAGCAGCCTAAATTGCAGAAATCGCTGTTGGGACGATGATTCACTCATCGTTGTTAACCTGCACCACGAGCGTAAGTCAGATGTGCCTGCCGCTAGTACGTCATTAGCTCCTCTTTCCCCGTGACATCACATCGCAGAGACACGTCATTGAGAAGACGCCTCCATAGAGTTTTCTAAAATTAACTAGAGAGGACTCTGGTGCTGTGACCGTTCAGCGACCGTGGGAATGGTGGGTGGTACTCAAGTTTGCCTAGCCTTCGTGCTTGAAGGCTTCGAACTCGCCTGTGGCCTCGCTAATTCCCGCGTTTCGGTTTCCTTTCGAATGGAAGAACGGATCGTTGTAAACTTCGTGACTCGATTTGACTTCGTGAGCCTAGAAGGTGAAGTGCTACAGCTCAATGTATCCTGATAGCTGTTTTGTGAAAAAGCATACTCAAGCCACGCGAGCACAAACAGAGTCGGAAGCCCCAAGATTAGACAAATTTGTGTACTATACCCATTATTTCGTCCATCATTCCCATGCTAGCTGAACCACCGTGCGTTGCAGCATAGACAATAACACCAGAGTTATCTCTGGCAAGTATTCTAGAAAACTGTACATGGCTGCCCCCTTAATATCGAAATCGAAAGTGTTTAGGTAAGGAAGCTGTGTCAAAAATTTTTATGTGCATTTTCAGACACCACAATACTGCTTTTAGGGCTCTTGATGCCAGTATTCTGAGAAATGGCGACAATCTAAAGATACGTAAAATTGGTGTCAGTACGACTTTGGTGTTAGCAATGACATAATCATCCTCCTGTCATCCTGGCATAATCTTCCTCCTGCTCCTACTAAGGAAACGTCTAGGGACTTTCGCTCCGACCGCAAACCCTATTGCACGGAAGCTACACACAGCACCTCGTGGTCCTCGCGGGCCTTGATCACCGCACGCTATTTCAAATTTTCTGCGGGCGGGCTGCGAACGCGAACGGCGACTAGCGTTATGACGCATGCGCAGTGGCAGCGACCGCACCGCAAGGGCTCGCGGTGCGCTATTCTAAAACTTCCTATTGTCGAGATGCAAGGGTTATGGCACAACGCGTCACCGCGATACATGGTACGTTCGGCTCTTGACGCGCACTTGGAATTTCCTTAATTGCTGCGGCGTTTACCGCCTTGTATTTGTAATACGCAGTGTCTATTCTCGCAGCAACCGAGATGAAAGATAAAAAAAAAATTCTCCCGGCTGTCGCCTCCCATTGGCTCTCATATGTCACGTGACTAAATGCCGTGGGGAGAAGAGAAAAAACTGGCTGCTGCGGGGCAGACTGGGCTTACGTAGCCTAGCGTGCGTTAGATTAGGTTAGGTTAGGCTGCGAGACAGACTGAACAGACGTGGACCAGCGTGCGCTGGGTTAGGTTAGGATATGTGTAATAGGTTAGGTTAAGTTCTACCGGTTGCCGGGAGAATAATACAAAACATTTATCCGGGCAGTTAGTAACGTGACTTATGAGAGCCAATGGGAGGCGACTGCCGGGAGAAATTTTTTTTGATCATTTATCCCGGTATAGACGTAATAGCCTCCCTAACTGCGATGTAAGCAATAGTGAACTAGAATTTTCCAGTTTTCTCTAATGTACATACAGCCACCATTTTTGTTTCTAGCCTGAACGTGAAAGCGTCGTAAGCACCAGTTCCGGCGTCCCGTTCCTGGAACCCGTGTGACAAAAGACTGTTCATCGCGCGCATGTGCGTATTCTTGTTCATCTCGCCAACGTTATTCGTTATGCGGCGCTTAACGACTGGGTTGCGGTGCTCACGCGTTCAGCATTTAAAAACGCGCGGCTGTCCAGCAATATGCCAGACCGCCCGCTTCCATCTGAATCGGTACTGGCTCCCTGCCCGGATAGCAAGGCTTCGCTAGGTCTCGTCGAACGCCGGGGGCAAACATCGGGTGCCTTCTGGCCCTTTTATTTGGACCACTTTTTAGTTTTGACGCTCCTCACACGTGAAAGTGATTTGATGTCAACATTGACTTAACATATGGCCGGCACCACGGTGTTACCACCGTTAGCGGAAGCACACGCATCGGGGCACCCAAATGTCCCCTCAATGTCCCTAAATGTAAGTCTAATATTATAGCCGTTATATTTCTCTATGAATATAGAGGGATATTTAGCGCCATGGATGCTTTGATTATGCGTAACAACTTCAATGTAAATATTCTTTTCTGTATTTGCTTTTCTGCTTAAAAAAAGAGCTGTGATAGCCGCTGAGAGTGCGTCGACTCAAGACGGCGTATTTTTAAACGCTAAGATGTCGATGGCAAGCGATACCGGATGGGTTCTGGAGAATGCGTGTTTAATGGGGAAGGTCATTGGCAAAACATGCTTTTCGTATCCCCGTAGGTGGCCCGCTCAGCGGTATTGATTCGAGAATTTGGTGGCATGTTGGCTCACAAAAAGGGAAATTGAGAATGCTAAGGAAATAAGCAACGAGGAGAGAAACACACACATAAAAGGGGGGGGGGGGAGAAAAGGCGGGGGGATAGGTGAGATGTTAAGGTAAACAAGCAGAAAAAAGAGAAGAAAAAAAGAAGAGAGAGGAAAGACGCAAAGATGTCCTATAACGATGCGTGGTAGAAGTGGTTTTAGAAACGAGGAAAGAGGAAACAAAGCAGTGGTTTAACGGTTCTTTTAAATTAAAACATCGTTGTTGTATATACACACATTCATATCTATAACTCAGATTGAAAAATTGAATGAGAGCATTAATAGTACGATATGCGGGCAGGGAGCGATCCATGTAGTAACGGTTATGTCTAACCTCTTTAAAACTAACACGCCAAGGATGACATGGCGCCTTTGAAAAAAAAAAGGTCCTCCTATCTAAACGTCGGTAAGCCAGTCTGAGGCACTTCACTCGTTCATATTATCGTTATCCAATATTTTTTAATATTTCTGAAGGTATTACACAGATAAATAGCCTGAAAAGCTGCGCATGCAGACACATTCGAAGGTTACAAGTAATAAAAACTACAAGAAATATTGTATGTTAGCGCTGCGTCTGTGTCATTCGTCTGTTCTCTGTCTTGCTTAACAGCACACTGAAATAGCAAAACAAAACTTCTTGTTCGAAGTGTGGCAGCTTGGGCTAGTTGGTATGGCATGACGATAGTTATATAGCGAAAACAAAACGACGACAAAGCGACAAGAAGGACAGAGCGCTCGTGACCTTCGTGTCCTTCTTGTCTCTGTGTCGTCGTTTTGTTCTCGCGCTATAACTATCGTTCTTGTTCAACTTCACATTTCTTCCGCCATCCACCTTACCCTGGCCAGGCTCCTTGTTCCTCTTTCTGCATTTTCACAGGGCATGAAAACTGTGTTCGAGAAATAGCCGTCCTTTCAAAACAGGAGTTCCTGTCCTGCTCAGACGACCGCACAGTGCGACATTGGACTATAACTGGGCAATGTGTGCGCGCTTATAGCGGGCACACGAAGCAGATGTCTTCAATCTGCACACTTCCAGCTACTTCAACTTCATTCAGGGAATTTGTCACATCCAGTGAAGATCAAACTGTTCGCGTCTGGGCTAATGGCAACTGCATCCAAGTCATCGCAATGCCAGCCACATCACTGTGGTGTGTGGCATGCCTGTCGAACAGCGAGATCGCTGTGGGACTCAGGTGGGAATGTACTTTTTAAACATTCATAAATTTTTTTCGGGGCAACAATTTTAAAGTTTTCTTTGATTTCTTGATTGCTGTTTGGTGAAACTTGCCCAGTTTATCTACAATTCACGTAAATTTCTGCGCTTATTTTAGATAGGTATGCAATTATTTTTACGAGTACATGTTCTTCATAAAATGTAAACTATTTCAAGAGCATTTTGGGGCACCAGGTTTTTATATACTGAGAGTCGCACAGTAACTCAGTATGCCGTAATAATATGCTATGAGAACTGTATGCGCTGTATGAAAAATAAATGTTCTAGACCCATTAGAACAAATTTTATTGCATGACGAACATTCGTCAGCAAAATCAAAGCTTGACATTGACCAACCCACGAATGTTGGAAATGGCATAACCATTCTTCAAACTGGTTTAGAACGTTTTTTTTTGTTATATCATATTCAGTTATGATTCCCATTTTTTGTATATACTGATTTACTTAGTAACTTTCTAGGTTCGAGTAAAGAGCCTGCTCCAAATAGACACACAGAATAGTTCACATTTTAGAAGCTGCACATCGTACTAAAAACGTAATAGCATAATTGGAGTACCTACAATATTATACATGAACTCTGGCAGCTTCATCAAAAACAACCGAGAATTTAAAAAATTCTGAGCAGTGTTTTCTTTTAAAATTGCGAGCAGCAGTCTCCCATTAGCGTTGCACTGTGGCAGCGGCAAAAAACAAGCAGTGTCAAATGCAGTCACGCTCAAGTTTCCGCAAGGAAATATCAGTACCCTCGACAAAATAATTCAGGTGGCAGAGGAATTTTGCGATAAACTATATACAGTCGCACCCCTCAACGATGATAAAATCACCTAAGCAATTTTTATCCATTCTCGTTAGAACTTCATTGCCACGAAAATGGGACAAAGCGCTCGCCATATACTTTGCACAATTAAAATTCATTCAAAGGGACACAAAAGTCCAATAACAATTTGTCAGAGTGAAATCAATGTATGACAAGGTCTAAAACGGCATCAGCAGGGCACTACTTAACGAAAAGTTAAGGTAAATGCACGAGAATACATGCACCACGAGTAAGACATTCGTAAAATTATCGCTATCACGTCAGAGTTACTGCCTACAATTAACTAGTAATCAAACTAGCGCCACTAAATACCCTT
The DNA here is from genome assembly GCF_043290135.1 of Rhipicephalus microplus. Lineage (NCBI taxonomy): Eukaryota > Metazoa > Arthropoda > Arachnida > Ixodida > Ixodidae > Rhipicephalus > Rhipicephalus microplus. Next base: position 27,249,747 of record NC_134704.1, on the reverse strand, counting down.
CCGTGCATAACAGACGTAATAAAATGCTGCTTGTTCGTTTCTGATTGGTTCATGGAAAAAAGAACTGGCTGGCATTACTATGGGAAATTACACAAGTGATTCAAAAGCTCAATTTTTCACCTGAGTAAACTCGACAAGGCCTGCCATCTAGTGGGGCACAGTTGAACCAAGCACGCCTGTCATCTCTGAGGTCACTGCAGGAAATTGTTCAATGGCCACTGTTGCTGCTGTGGATCCCGCTACTTTCACTCTGCTGCTACTAGTGTTGGCGGCCGTGAAGTAAGGCCGGGCAAAGTTGTGCATGGCAACAGTGACTTCGAGGCGGGTAAATGAAGTCTGCTAACGCAGTGTGGACCACTAAAACGTATTTTTTTTTTAAATAAACTTTTCCTTGGCCCAAAAGTAGCACTACAAGGTTTCTGGACCCCTAATTCAGAAATCAACGTCGACTTTATATTTGCCTTTAGTGTCCCTTTAAAGAAGTCGCTGACTGCTCTGTAATGTGCAGGAGTGATATTCGAAGTGCTAACTTTGTTATCTTTAATTTCATTATTTGTGCGTAAAGCAAGTATATCTAGCGTTTTTCTTCCTTTCGAGGCTTTGGCAATGTCCCAAGACCTTTCTGGAATTGAAAAACTTTTTTAATGATGGGCGGCATTTTTCTTAAAGGCCAGAGAACACCGCACGTAAGCAAAGCACGGGAGAATTCGGCATGAGCACGGATAGATAAGACAGTCTGCGGAATTTATGTCGGCACGACATCACTGTCCTAGGACTCCGATGCTGTTGCCAACAAAGGTTCTATCAAAAGCTGTTCTCGCGCGCGCACAAACACACACACACACACACACACACACACACACACCACACACGCACACGCACACGCACACGCACACGCACGCGCACGCGCACGCGCACACACACACGCACACGCACGCGCACGCGCACGCACACACACACACACACACACACACACACACACACACACACACACACACACACACACACAGTCTAGCTGCTGTCATCGCCCGACCGAATGCAGTCAGCGATGCTCGCACGTATGCTTGTTGGTGGAAACGTATTTTCCCAACTTTTCGGATGAGAAGTGCCTCAAATTTGCAATTTCTGATTTACATTCTAGCTCATGGGTTGAAAAAAAAAGAATGTTGCGGATCACTCACTTAAACTTTCGTTATAATGGGAAGGCTTTTAAAACCTCTTCGTTGTCAAGAGGCGGCAAATGTATTTAACTCTGTTGACACTAGCTGGGGACAGCAGCTTGGTACTGCAGTGGATGCCCTTGTATGTGCGCTCTCTTTAGTTACTTCTTTTTATCCTCTCCTGACAGCCTCTTAGTCTTTACACGTTTTACAACACTCGCATCCTTCAGGCACACTTAATTTCCCTCCACATGCTTCGCACAACATCGATTCTCAAAGTACGTGTGATCTTCTGGATTAGTTTTTTTTTTTACTTTGTGTTAGTGTACTTTCAGTGTTTTCTCAATCTGCGCTATGACCATGACTACGCGACAACATTCATGTAGTCAGCCTGTGAAAGCAGCACCTCGTTTATATGATGTACTAAGCCCAAGCTATGCCGTAGAGCCAAAAATATAACAAAAGCAACTTTACAATGAATCAAATTCAAATTGTGTCTGCATTCCTATTTTAGTGCACTCGTTGCTCTTTCGACATCTGCGCAGCCACCCTGTCCACGCAACAACCATCCCTGCAACATTCGGCACTTATTCTCCTGTAAAGCGTGCACCACCCTAATAATAGTACACGAGCGGCAGAGCCAGCTTTGCTATTGAGATCTAACAGTCGGTTGTGTCCAGGAAACTATAGAGGATGGTATAAAATATAATTGTATTGTAAACGCGAAGAAAGGAAAGTGGATGAAAAAATAAATAGCCGTGGGCAGAAACTGAACGTGCGACTTTCGAATAACGCGCCCGATGCTCTACGAATGACGCCTATCCCGCATCCAGTTTATTGGGTATATGTGTGAATTAAACGTTGGGGCATTGTTCAGCGCCGCTTTAGCCAAGGCGCCGAGTGTGGAACAATCTTTTTCTGTCTGTTTGGCCTCACGTAGCACGCTCTCCTATTACGAGCTGGCCGCTGACCAATAATCCACTTCGATTGGTGTCACTTAGAGAGAAACCTGAGAGAGCTCCTGGAAGCTCATAGAGGGCGTCGCCTGTGACGGAGGTGGGAGCCAGGGGCTCCAGACCAGTTCACAGGCCTCCTGGACGACCCTGAGTTGTTCGACCGAGGAAATGCTAGAGATTCATTTGTAAAAATCTGCTTCGGTAATTTGGTGCCTTCTTCTTTGGTTGCATAAGTGGAGGCACAACCAAATAAGGTGCTGAAATGTCGCCAATTAGCCGCAGTCAGGGCAGTTGAGGGAAAGATCTGTTTACAAGGTGACGTAGGCTGTTGACGGAAAATCTTCGTTTGGACTAAGCGAAGGACGATCTCTTCACTTCTGGTTAGATTCCTGTGCGGAAGTGTTACTGATCTCCTACCCAAGCGGTAGCGGAAGTTAACTCATGGAATGTGGTCAACGGGTTCCCGTCGGTGACACTGTCTTAAAGATATATAAACTGTATTTAAAATGCAATGTCATTCAATGACGAAGTGTCAGCTTTCAAAACTTGGGGCAGCATCTTTTTTGAATCGCAGAATTGGTAATCACGTAGCAGCACTGCATTGAATAACGCGTTGTCTTTCATTCTGACGCACCTCCTCCATTCATAAGCACCGGCGACAAAAAAAAAGTCCAGCGGAAGTTCACTTCAGGAATCGTGAAAAAGACGAAAAAAGATAGGTAGACGTTAAAAAATGGTATTGTAAAGCGAATGCAGTGGCCGACTGTTTGCTCATCGCAAGGTAAACAGTAAAAGTTGCCCCGAATTGTACGGGCCTCCATTCTGAGTACTGAACGATAAATCATGTTTCGGATGGCGGAACAAGAAGCTGCTGTATATTTTTCAGCACGTATTGTATGTGTTCTGGGTCTGGTTGGTGATACAATAGGTTCACAAAACGGAACTGTGCCGAAGGTTTTGACTTCGAAATGGCATAGAGCCGTGTTTCGAAAAAGAGAACGTTGAACAGACGGGGTGAAAGAGAGTATGCCAGTGATACTCCCTTATTTTTTAATGCAACAAATGTACAAAGCTGTAAAATGCGCCAAATGTAACTGCAAAATGAGATCACCCATAAAACAAGGAGGCATTACGACACTCTATGATCAGTCGCACAGAGCTATAACCGGCGGCAGTGACAGACACACGAAAAAGACCTTGTTTGTTTACTACCCTAGAACTTTTACGTTATTCTGAAAGGGTGATGTGTGTGGAATTTTGCGCTCACTCAATGCAGCGTCACTACCAGGTAAATTTGTGAGGAAGAACCGAAGATGAAGCTTCTGCAAATTCACGAAACACCCAAAAGGGCAACTACATGGGGCATATTAAATGTGAAGCATTTCTTTGCGTACTGCAAGCACTTTCGGCATCTGTTTCTATCTACCTATCTAGTCCCTGACATCTGGGTGCTCTCGAGATCACCCCCTTAATTTGGGGGGAACCCAAATTAGTATGGGAGTGTAGGATGGCTCGACGAATACGACGTGCTGGTCAAGACATGAATAATGTCACAATCCCGCCACGTACGTTGTCAAACATTTCCCGCCAGGCAGTGGCACATACCTGCGGCTGCGTGTGCGCCACTGGAATGCGGGCATGAGCCAAGGGTGGTTGTCACTTATTACACCCACGAGAACACACATAGCAATTTCAACACGTGAGTGTTAAGAAACACGTGATATCGGCAGCGTTGACCAGACGAATGCAAAAAATAAACGTCAGGGTCCCAGCAGTAATCAAACTCAAGCATTCTGCCTGGCTTTCAAGTATTCTGCATAAGAGCCACGCCAGGTCTCGCAACAACTTTTCAAAAAGACGCCAATGTTCGTGAAACGTCAATTGTGGTTGCAGTGCTGGTAGGGGGAGGGAGGCCATTCAGTTTTTTAAACATTAAATATGTACTCCTATGATACAGCCGTCTCGCCAGATTACCGTCAATTGTAGTCGGGTGCCAGGCGCAGAAGTTTACTTGTGTATCAGTCAGTGCCCAGGGCTACCATCCTCGCGATCACCAGCTCTTCATATCAGCTTAATGCTTCTGGTGTTGCTAATACTCATGATGCGTTTGGTATAGTTGCGCAAGGGCAAACAACCTGTTATATAAACATCTGCGGCTCCTGAACATACGCGTGTGCGTGAAACATTTATACACAAATTTAGCGTCATTTTCACGACGTGATGCTCAACAAAAAAATTACAACACGGTCACCTTTTTTCCGCATGCTTCGCATAACGTCAATTCTCAAGGTACGTGGGATCCACCTTTTTTTCTGCTACATGTCTGTGATTCATTACAGGGTATCAGCGAGCCAAGACGAGACACCTAGACAGGCTTCCCAATCTCCATTTTCAGTTCGCAGCACCTGTTACCTTTGTCGTGAGTGCCCTCGACTGTAGCCGCTTGCGACGCACTGCGCGTATCTCAGCGCTCGCTTTGTTCGTATACCTCGTGCGTCATTTGCGAACGCGTAAGACATAATGCAAAATTAGGGAGCCTTCACGCACATGAGGCTCCCCATGCAAGGTGGAACTGCAGTGCTGCTACTTCTGACGTTGACCGCCGCGTCCACTTCGGAGAGCAAGCGTCTATGAGAAGCTGCGAACCTCACCTGGTTCTACAAACGTTGGAGGGGGGAGCTGTGATGCGGCGGGGAGCTTCGACATGGAACGCAGGGTTCGGGCCTAAGGAGATTCGTCTTTGTAAGAAGCGTTGGCGTGCTTCGTCCATGGAGATAAATCGGCTGCACGGGATCTCTTGGGCACTGACAGAAGAACCCATGAAGGAGATTGGGATGAAAAACACACACCCTGAGTCGTGTATACAGCATAATGAGTCGTTTTCTGGCAGCAGATCACAGCAATTTCGCACGTAGCCGGAAAGTGGCGTTATTTGCGAAGCATCTGATAGTCAGTCCAAAAAATCTAAGAGCTTTCAACTAGTAGCCCACTTTACCATTAATTTCTATACAAATCTTTGAGCACGATCCCGAGGAATGTACCATTGTAAGCTCCTGCTGCTAACTGATGGTACGCTGTGATAGCCTTGGTAATAGATATAGCCAGATACAGTCTACGCTTGATTTTGTTCTTTCTGTTATGGTTAAAAAGTTTCGTTCTTTTTTTTTCCTCAATGCGGAGAAATGTTCCAACGTTCTTTTTTGTTGTTGTTTTTTTTGCTCGTGTCCCGCAGAAGAGCTATCCACTGCTGTTTATCGCCGAGTTCATGAATAGTCGACAGCGAAGCACAAACATTGCCGTCACAATCGGCTCGATGATGCATTCACGGCTACGCAAGTAGCACGGTGGCGCGTACTTAAGTTGCCACACTTCCTGTTGGAGGAGCATCCGCATATAGGTCGTCGAACCTTTTTCGCTGAAAGCGGGAAGCGAGAGAAAGAGCTATTTCCGATGGCTGCACTTCTCGCGGGCCAAGGCCGCACTGGGGACGAAAGGAACGTTCTGAGAGCGCATCTCCAGTTTCTTGTCTGGTTGTGCCTGGAGAAAGGGAAGCCATTCTCTCTCTCTCTTATGCTCCTTTTGCCGCATTCGCCCTCTCTCGATGATTCTAGGTCCGATGCTTATGCCGACGCCACTGGTGCTGGCGAGTGTTGTGTCACGTGTTGCGGTCATAGCGTTTCGCTTCGACTTGAATGCCCTAGGGCGCACAATCGATGCGCTCTCTCTTATACAGATATGCTTGTAGCGTCATTTCTTGTTTGCTTTGTCTCTCTGTCTTGTTTTCCTGCGTGCTCCTATTTCCTGCAGTGGCGCGGCCCACTCTTGGCCCAAGAGAGGGAGAAATAACATTTATTTATACATCCGGCGAGTAGGAAGTCCCCAGCCTCACAGGGCGCGGATGTTCCTTATCTTAAGATTACGGCTATTAGAGTCCGATAATCTCAGAGTCTAGACCTCGAGTATGTTGTGCTCCGACTAGGCGACAGTTACTCGGGTGCCTCCGCAACGGGTCGTCGGCTCCTTTTTTCCGTTGCTTCGCGAAAACCTCCTCAAGCCACTGGATGGCCCTTACTCTTGGCCCAACTGCGATCTTTTGTCCTGTTCATCCCACTATTCCGTTATTTTTACCCCTATATCTCATCACCCATGAAAGCGGCTGGTGTGCCGCACGTTGAGAAAGAGAGAGATTGGTAAATGTCCAATGAAAGACAGGAAGGGTGATCAGAACGTAAATATTCGGCTTGCTACCCTGGACTGAGAAAGGAGTAAGAGGAAAATGTCAGAAAAAAAGGAGTGAGGCAAAGGATAGAAATGTTACACACACGCGCGCGCGCACGCACAGACACGCACACACAAACACACTCACGCACATTTCGTGTACTTGTTTACATCGTCTGCGCTAGTTATTTTGAACGGTACCCGTGTGTTTGCTTGTTATTGCGTTCGGCGAAATAGTGTAATCTGGAGATATCGAGCAAATAAATTGATCAAAGAAATAATGGCTGATTTTATAGGCGGCTATGAATTGATGGGGTACGTATTTTGCCTAGTCATGCACTGCGTCCATTTTCGTTCTTTTTCTTTAATACCTTGCATGTATTTTTGTGTATGTGTAGGCACTGCGCAACGTGACGTCGTAAGAGACCTAGGCCCATTCACAGCGCTTTTTCATTCTCGAGCTTTGGCTGCGCTTAGTGATCGATTGTCCCTGGTCGACTTTTGCAGTGGGTGACGAAAGCACGAAAGTTGGTATCCAACCACGCCAGCATAATCAGGACGCTTATTCTCGCTTCGAAAACGCGACAGCTGCTAGAAGAAAGCATGTTTTTCCCAACGAGGCCCACTCTATACACAAAGGAAGAGTACAAAAGTTCGTAAGACGCGCCCACGCCTCTCAAGCATGTATGGGAACGCAGTATAGGACCCGTAATGAAGCCCTGATGGACAATCAGTCGATGTGTGCCATACTTCTTTCCCGTCTCTCCCTTATTTTTGCAGACGACTTCCAGCCCCGACAATCTCCCTCCTTTCGCGATTGACTTCCGTTCAGTCCCATCTCTGGTTGCCGCTGTGTTGTGGAAGCGCAGCATGGGAACGCTGCCGAACAACTTGGCCAAGGGTTCATTTGTTTCAGGCTCGGGCCAAGGTTGGAACTTGACCTCCCTTCTTTCCCTCACTCTGTTCGGTTACCGCGAAGCCACAGCGTGATTGGAGCAGTGAGGCTAAATACGACAGGAGTGGGGGGCGTCTCTGAACGGGTTTTGGCGATGCCTTCGAATCGCCGTGTGGAGCCTAACAATCCGTGTCAATCCTTCTTTTGCTGTCTTTGCTAGCCGCTTTGTTGGCCACTTGGAAAAAGGATGCCTCTCAGGTTTGTTTACATATCTTTATATATTTGTCGTATATCTGTTTATATACCTTGTTTATATTTCTTGTTGAATCTATCTTTTTTTTCGTCATTAGCCGCTCTGTCAAAAACAGCTTTTTGTGTTGTGTAAAAGTACGACTTACGAGAATAAAGAAGCTGTCAGCAAAGGTATCGATGAGCAACTGAAGTAGCAGTACACAATGTCCCAAGAAAATCTACTAACAGTAAAATATATTTGCTTTTAGAGGACAGAAGAAATATGTAGAAAGGGGTCTATGGATGTGCTTCCGTTCAGCGACATGAAATTTAGGTATATTACGATAAGTTTTTCTATCGTGAAGGCTGCAAGGATAGTGTTGTATGCCCAAGAAAAAAGTCGGTGCGAAAACAAGCAAATTGCGTCACTGACTGCGGCACTTCGTATCGTACCACAACACAAGAGCCATATAGTAAAAAGCAAAAAAAACGGGTTGAACGAGGCTAATAGGAGGGTGGATGAGTATTACTAAAAGGAGGTTCCATCTTGAGATATACCAAGCGAAATAAACAGATGTCCGCTTGAACCCAACCATTCGACACAAGTGCGCATGTATGTGTGTGTTTTTTTCAAGGGTCTTAGAGAACGCGATTGTTCTTCGTGCATCTAAGATTACCCCTCACATATTGTAGTGAGGAACACTATTAGCGTCTATTGTCTGTTACATGAAGGCGAGGGCGTGTTGCTCAAATGCATGAAGGGAACCCAAAGTTTTAGGGTAAGCTAATGCAGAATTTCCAACAGCTAATTCAGTCGGATTATTTCGCCGCTTGAAAACATATTTTACTGAGTGAGTTATAATTATTTGATGAATTGCAACCCTGATATATCGAGAAAGCAAACGACGACACTTGCTTGCATTCTCTTTCCCAGGCAACAGCATTCCGAAGCAACGAGGCTAGGATTCGCCTATGACATTTTTGAACAGTTCACAGTGCAAAAAGAGACGCAGATGAAGATCAAAGAAGGTGACAACACGAGTTCTGAGCTTCCATGAAAGTAAAGAAACGGTCGGAATCAATACAAAGGCCAACCGAGTTTCGACGAAGTGGTTCTATCTGCTCCCGTTTGCATAAGAAACTACCGGGTGTTGGCAAGGCTTGCAGTTTTGAAAATCAGAAATATACGTTAGATGCAAGTCAGGTGTTGTCCACAGGTTGCCCTTGTCATGCGGGCGTGCATATATTGGTCGAACCGGGAAATGTGTAAAAATGTTCCAAAAGCACTTTAACTTGGGCGAGTTTGTACATCATTGGATAGTACTCAGCACAATTCAAACGAAGGTCATCGGAGACACACACAAGTCGCATAGGAGAGAACAGCGCTCGTCTGTATTCTGTGCATCTCCTATGGTCTTCGTCTGAATGGCTCTGAAGCCTATCCAATGTGTAAATAATACGTTAAGAGATCATCTATGATTGTTCAGGGTTACAGCGCTTTGCACATGCCATAAAACTGAAAAGATTGTGGTTGTGAACCGATTGCGACTGAAACAGATCGTTTGTTCCTGCATAAGTATCAGGACGCTAAGGAGTCTATGTTCATTAACCAAAGAAAGAGAAAGTTGTACGAGCCATTTGCCTCTTGGCCATAGCGAAAAGGAAGTTTAATTTCTTGTATGCAGCTTGCCTTCTTGACTAACGCAGTAGTAGGTCCCTTTGCACGTTTGTGTTTGTTAGTCCTGCTTGTTTGTATGCATGTTTGTTCCTATGAGCACGTGAGTGACCGACGCCTTCTTTAATTGTGACATCACTGGTATGATCTGCTCGGTCGCTCCGTTGAAACTCGGTTAGCATTTGTATTTATTCATGCCGTTTAACTATAGTTGAGGATCACCGCTCGTATTGCCACCTTCTTTAATCTTTGTTCACGTCCCTTTTGTGCTGTACGGTGGTAAATTCGCTATAGATAACAAACCCAGATTCCATTTTTTTTTGTTCACATTTGGCATAATGTGTATGCGTGGCTTAAATAGAATCCATCTGCGAGCTACACTGTGTATACTGTTATCCCTGGGAGTGCAACACAAAATGCATTGCTTCGGCAAAGTATTCAAGTTAATATTAATGCAAGTGCCGCAACATCGACAGACTGGCTGATGCAACTATAAAGCCGTCTGATGCACCGAGGATAAACAACGGCGGCAGTCCGATGCAATTCACGGCATTTCTGCGGTGCGCCTGACGTAACCAACGGCAAACCCTCACGCAACGCTCGACAAGCCCCTCATCCAGGGGTCCGATTCCAGCCAGCAACCAGCGGCGGTTCCCGAATGGAGGCTTCGAATGATATGGGGGGTTTAACGTCCCGAAACAACCATATGATTATGAGAGACGCCGTAGTGGAGGGCTCCGAAAATTTCGACCACCTGGGGTTCTTTAACGTGCACCCAAATCTGAGCACACAGGCCTACAACATTTCCGCCTCCATCGGAAATGCAGCCGCCGCAGCCGGGACTCGAACCCGCGACCTGCAGGTCAGCAGCCGAGTACCTTAGCCACTAGACCACCACGGCGGGGCGAATGGAGGCTTCGAACTACTAGCTGGTGCAAGGGACCCCCAAGGGCTATAAAAGAACCAAACTGCGCGAAGAGAGAGAGAGAGACCGAAGAAATACCGGGTCATCGTCACACCTCGGTGCGAGCCCATTTATTAAGTTGTCGACCCCAGTGCCGAATAAGTAACGCCTCTGTATATTCTGTACATAAATGTTGCCTTGACTCACCATCGCTTTGTCTGCTTCGTCTGTCAGCTCCGTCTGTCACATGCAGTCGCGAGCTCAGACACCCAATACCCAACAACATGTTTCGTTAAAAATTTTATATATCCGTGGAGGCATGAACACTCGTCACAGAAACAGAGGGTCGACACACATAAAATTTGCTGGGAACAGTTCTCAATCCTGTGAAAAGAATACATGCCTCATTCCAAAGCATTAAAACATTGCAGGATACACAAACAAAAGAATTCAGTGATTTCATCAATCGATGCTGCACTTCGAATCCCAGCCGCACGCTCAGCATCGTAGAAAGAAGCTTCGCCGAGCATCAACTACAGGACAGACGATGGCGACGACTTGAGCAATAAGCCAACCGCTTTCTGAACTAGCAGCGGTAGATTTGGCGAATGCCGTTAGAAACCACCGAGACTGAAGGGTAAATCATCGAAAAGAAAAAGAAAAAGTAATATAATTAATCAGCAATACGTACGACGTGCTTGAACGACAGTAAACGTGGCATGAGTAAAAATGTATGTTTTCGACACTTTAGGCTATAAATGGTAAGCGTCCCTTTACCTTGACCTAAAGAGCTAACTGAGGAGACATATTTTAAAACATCGGATGCGGCCTGCGCTGCAACAGATATCGATTGAATAGTGCGTCTCGAATGTGTGCCACGTGTACGCAATGTGGAAATGCCTATTCTCGATACCGATTTTAATGTATATCGAAAGCCCGTTAACAAATATAAGAAACCTCCGTTCGCTCGACTGTGGTGAAAATTTACGGCTCGATATGGTTCGCGCCAGACTCCGCGGTGGCCTATCAAACGTAAATCTATTTGTTGTTGTTTTAACTCCCCCGTCTATCTGATAGACCGAATATGAGCACAAGCATGAATTATAAAAAAAATTTTAAGTTAAGAAAAGCAGGCTTGCGACATAGTTTTAAATAGTCGTTATCCGAGGCGAGGCCGGAGCCTCGCAGTTTATTGCATCCGTGTTTCGGCTCATGACTAAAAAGCGTCTCTCTGCCGAAAAACCACGCGAGTGTCGCAAAGCTCCGACAGTTTCCAGGCACTACTGCGGCTTTTTTTTTTTTTTTTTTTGTGTGTGCCGCAGAAGAAGCGGCATCCGTAGGCGCTATGAATGTGATACGTCACCGTCGCTCGTCTGATTGAAAAGAAACGCGACGCATACGCAACGTCAATGAATACCTCGAGCGCTGACTTCCCGGCACCAATGCCGAAGTGGTGAGTGGTTTAAAGTTTTCTTTAAGAGCCAGAGTTCACTGCTCATTGAGAATTGATGTGAAAGCGAACGCACCTTGAGTAAGTCGGCGCCAGATTGAAGTACTTCGCAGATGCTGCCTCCGTCGTTTGGCAGCCTCATTTATTGCCCGATAAGATTGCGATGACTGAACGTGTTTCAAGTCTTCCTTGCATCTTCGACTTTTCCGTAGCTGCTCCTGTTCTTTTTCTGTTTAGTTCGCCCAGGCATACTTGCAGGCTTGTGTGGCTTAGTCAAGAAAGGGGTAAAGAAGGAGAGGCGGTCACATTTAGATGTTGTTCAGTCAGCTATACGGAACGCTTGTATTGGCCTTTGGCTGTCTACTACTTCAACAAGGTCTTGAACTAGTGAAACCCTTCTTGCATACGCTTCAGTGTTCGTAAGTAAATTGTGTCAGTCGAAAAACTGAACTAATGATGAAAGACGTTCTTACGGGATCGATACTGAAGAATTGTGGGTTAACATGATTTTAAAAAATACGGTCATTCACTTTTCAAGATTCTCTGAATGCCTCACTGTTCTCCTTATTGCTCTTCATCACACTTTCGTACGAAGCACCAGCACCGCTTGCTAAGCGTGGAACTCGAGAATAAATTCGTATTCACAAATGCTTTTACGAAAACACATCCACGTCTATAGTAGTATCAGTCGGCGTGCCTCTTGTGTCACCCTTACCAGAGCAACAGTCGCCACAGTGATGTGTATCTTAAAGGCTCGTCTGCAATCGCGGTTTTTGTTCACTCGTGATTAATATACGACGAGGCAATGTAGTGCATGTTACCGATGTAACAAATGACGAAACCGAGACAGTTCATCCCCGCTGTGTCTTGTTTTACATATGCCCGGCTGAGAAAAAACAAAAAAACAGAAACGGTGACACATCGCGTAGGCCGGCTCGGGAACAATGTATGTACGTTGCGTCAGAAAATTCACCTGAGGCGGCCTTCCACGTTCCCACGAGGAATGCGGCGCTTCATTAGAACAAAAAAGTCGCCTCCTTTTGCAATCGCACAGCTTTTTTTCTCGCGCTGAAGAAATTGCGCTTGAAACAGTCGGCTGTTCAGGCGAGACTCTAGACACCGGCAAGCCCGAAGAACAGCCTAAGCGAGAAATAAAAATAACCGACTTAGCGATAAGCAGGGGATATAAAATGAGACGACGCTTGAGACAAATCGCCTGCGACTGTAGACGTTCACGAGGTTCCACGACATGCTCGTGGCTCTGTCTGAAGTGATCGTTTATCTCTCAAGCTGAACGACTACTGCTGGCTATCAGCGGAGAGATAAGCGAGAAAATAAAAACGAAGACAGATTAGTAACTTCTTTGTCTTGTGGAATGGGTTCATGTCGTGGAGCTCGGAACTAGTTGAGACTCACATCGGCGTTAACTCTCTTTTACATCGAGTCTCGATCTCTCGTATCTGGTAACGATGACACAATCACTTAATGTCGATGAAAGAACAAACATGGACTGCGCCTTGACTACGATGCCAAAGCAGTGCGTCGAGCTAGGACAACGTCAGCCGCTTCTTTTTGTGTGTGTGTGTGTGTGTTGTATGCCAGCGAGTCCTCAGCAAACGTCCGTGCCTCTGAAAAAGGCAATCTGGGTCAAGGCCAGCCCGCAGTCCGCCTGACACGAACAACTCAACGGCGTAAACACGCGCGGCGCCTCTCTGGCGCCCACGTGCAGTGAGTCAGCGCACGTGCCAGCGAGCCCCGTCAAGTAAACAACGGGTGTCTTCATGTCTGGGGGTCTGACGCATTGCGCGGCGACCCCATTGGAGGAGTCTGCCCTGACGACCAGCGACGCTTCTGGTTGGACATTTAGATTGGACCCGGTGCATATAAAAGAAGCCCTGCGGCGCGTCGCGATCGGCGGTCCAAGGTGAAAGTTGACATGTGTGTCAGAGCGGACCCGTTTGAGAGCAGACCTATGCGTTAGAGAGGAGAGCTCGGCTCTTCGAGTCTCTGTCGGCCCCAGTGCCGAATTTGTAACGCCTCTGTATATATGCTGTACATAAACCTTGTTTAACTCACCGTCGTCTCGTCCGCTCGTCTTATCAGCTCTGCGCAGAAGCAGTCGCGAGCTGAGAAACATACGCTACCAAACGGCTGGTGACCTTCCCGGCGGAGTTGGAAGCAGTGGCGCCTTCGGGACCGAGTTGGCGTCGCCGTCTTTCGCAACAGTGGTGGCAGCGGTGGGATCGGCCGGCGTCAGCGACAGCGATGTGGTGAGTGCCTGATGTTTTCCCCTCAGTTCACCAGACTACTCTAGCTCAGGTTGTAGTAATTTAGAGAAGGGCTGTGTGAAGCATTGAAGTGAGCTTTGATCGTTTCAAGCCAAGTCGAAGCGCTTTGAAACCAAAGTTAATGCGGAGGGGGTAAACACGGGAGTGTGAAAAATTGCTTGCGCGTATTGCTAGTTGTCTTATAGTGGGTACGGCAAGTAAATTGTTAACAAGGGCAAACAGCAAGACGCTAGTGTGAACGATGGAGAACCTTAAAGTGAAGAAACTCATCGAAATTTGTGAGGAACTCGGCATTACTTTGGGCCGTGCGAAACGAAAGCAAGCGATCCTTGAGATCATGAAGGATGAGGGAGTGTCGGCTGAGGAAGTCGATGAGGCCTGGGTGGAGATCAAAGCACGCCGCGAGGAGGCCGAAAGGCGAGAAGTTCGTGAACGTGAGGTAGCCGAGAGACAGGAGCGCCTCGAGTTGAAACGAATAGAATTGGCAATCCTACAGTGTTCGCAGGCGCCTAGCGTAGCTTCTCCGACGATTCAGGTCAGCGGTTTTAGAATTCGGGACCAACTGCCACCGTTCGTAGTAGGCGAGGACATGGCGAAGTATCTCGTCAAGTTTGAACACGTCTGTGAGCGAAACGCTTTGGAGCGGTCTCTTTGGGCGCAGAACCTGTTAGCTCTTCTTCCCGGCGAAGTGTCCGACGCGATAACTTGCTTGTCGAGGGAAGCGTTTGAGAGCTATGACGAGGTTAAGGAAGTGCTCTTGAGACGTTATAAGTTGTCACCCGAGGCTTTCAGGCAAAGGTTCCGGTATGCTAAAAAGGGGAATGAGTCACACGTTGACTTCGCGTTTCGTCTTAAAGCCGATTTAATCGAATGGCTCAAGGGCGAAGGTGTTTATGACGACCGCGATAAAGTGGTGGAATGCGTTGCATTGGAGCAATTCTACCGCTGCATCGAGGATAATGTCAGACTTTGGCTGCAGGAAAGACTTGGGGAAGTACAGCTAAACAAGGCAGCAGAGTTAGCTGAGGAGTATTATACTCGCCGAAAGTTGCACAGCAGGGCAGTGCGCGTTGAAAAGGATGAAAGAAAAGAGGGCTTTTCAAAGAAACCGGATCAACGGAAACCCGCTCCGCACCGTAATTTCAAGAAGGACCCGTCTCTTACGAAGGACAGTGTAGGGGAAGGGCAAACAGAAGCGGAGAAATTGAGTGAGGTTCCTAAACAACGCACTGATACCACACGGGCATTTGAATCACGGAAGCCGCTAATCTGCTACAACTGCAAAAAGGAAGGGCACATCGCGATAAACTGTAAGCAAAAGTTTGCTTTTGCAACAATCCGAGAATCGGAAAAGAACATGCGGTTGTTGGAGCCGTATATCCAAGAAATTAGTGTGAATGGGAAAGCGTGTCGAGCACTTCGTGACTCAGGGGCAACCATGGATGTTGTCCATCCTTCGTTGGTGTCTCCGGATGACTTTACAGGAGAATGCGCGTGGATCAGGCAAGTCGCCGAGGAGCAGAGTGCTTGCTTACCAATCGCCACGGTTGTCATTGAAGGCCCGTTCGGTAAGCTTCGCACCGAAGCGGCTGTGTCTGCCGCGCTTCCCGATCGTTTTCCTTGTCTTTTCTCCAACAACTCAGAGCAGCTTCTCAAAGAGCAGGGCAAATCGTTCTTCCTCAACTTAGCGTGCATGGCCCTCACGCGATCGCAAGCGCGGAAGCTTGACCTTGTTCAATGCGGTGAACTCTCAAGTGACCTTGTCGGCGGGTCGACGGAACCCCATAAGGGAAATTTTCCGCATGAGTCATGTGAGCAGTCACGCGAGCGGCCTGTCGCGGAAGCGGCCGGCGCGGTATGCGTTGGGGGAGACGACATGGCGCCATTGAATCAGAGCGAGAGGGCTGCAACGCTCTCGCCTGTAGCGGAAAGTTGGAGCGAGCTGCCGAGAGTTGATCGAGAGACGCTCATTCGAGAGCAGCGTGAGGATCTCTCGATTGAAGCGCTAGTGGAAAGCCACAAAAACGCGGCAAAAGTGCTGTCGAAGGAGCACTACGAGAAATCTGTGAAGAAACGCGCTTTTGAAGTAGGAAGTCAGGTAATGCTGCTGCAGCCGTTCAAAAAGTACAAGCTTGAGGTTGATTGGGAAGGGCCTGCCAATGTAATATCGAAGCCTTGCGATACAAATTATGAAGTGAAATTAGGAAGGCGGCCGGACAAAATTCACAACTTGATGAAACCATACGTTCAACGTCAAGCGGTCGTAAATCTGCTGTTGAATGCTCCTGAGGAAGAGGGAGAAGAAATTTTGAGTTCTAGTGATGTAATCGAAAGGGGATCGAACGTAACCTTGGAGCAGTTCAACTTAGAGCCTAGGTCAAGTGAAGTCCAGAAGGAGGACCTGAGAAAGATTGTTTCAGAGTTTGGAGACGTGTTTTCGGACCGCCCCGGAAACACGAGGGTGATCAAACACGATATCGAGCTAAGCGGTGAGCAGTCAATCCGTAGCAAGCCGTATCGTTGTTCCCCTGTGCAACGTCGCAACTGTGAGCCGCTCTTGGTGCCGCATACGTATCGTCGCCTAAAAGTGGCCGGTTACTGAGGTGGAGCATGTTGCTCCACAGCGCAACTTTTACGTTCGCTATCAAAGAAAAAAGGGAAAGCTAAACGTTAATGCAGGTGCATTGAGCAGTGCGTTCTAGCTAGTACCTTCTCAACCTTTCGGTTTCTCGCTGGCGATTCGGGGCAAAATTTGACCTCATCACGACTTGGGCTGAGCGCTCTCGTTCAATGTGATCTCAAGGGGCCAACTTTATGTGGTATTCTAATTCGTTACGTTGTTGTACGTGGGAAAAAATTTGAGTTGTCATTTTAAGGGTCTTTTGTCCCACATGTGCCTCTTAATGTAGAGGGAACGAAATTCCGATAGACACTTAGCTAGGTATATGTTGTACTATACTTTGTCTGGTGTTCTGTCGGGTGACCGAGGGCACTTGCTTGTGTCGTGTGTTGTTTGTTGTCGAACCGTTCTTAGCAAGTTGCAGAACCATCGACAAGTGCTGAAACCGAAGATGGTCAGAAGAGACGAGCGAAGTTGGCCAGCAAGTTGTGGCGACAAGCCAGTGGAGCTGGGATCCGTCGTTAAGAATGGGATGTGTTCCCGGAACAGTCTGGAGCTGTATTCTCCCCATGGCCCTGGAGGCGAACCTGGAGGGACCTGGCGAACGAGCGCACCTGACATCCGAGCCCCGTGGAAGCAGCTCGTCTTTCCGGTGCATTGTCTGGCGGCAGGGGTGCTGTTATGCCAGCGAGTCCTCAGCAAACGTCCGTGCCTCTGAAAAAGGCAATCTGGGTCAAGGCCAGCCCGCAGTCCGCCTGACACGAACAACTCAACGGCGTAAACACGCGCGGCGCCTCTCTGGCGCCCACGTGCAGTGAGTCAGCGCACGTGCCAGCTAGCCCCGTCAAGTAAACAACGGGCGTCTTCATGTCTGGGGGTCTGACGCATTGCGCGGCGACCCCATTGGAGGAGTCTGCCCTGACGACCAGCGGCGCTTCTGGTTGGACATTTAGATTGGACCCGGTGCATATAAAAGAAGCCCTGCGGCGCGTCGCGATCGGCGGTCCTAGGTGAAAGCTGACATGTGTGTCAGAGCGGACCCGTTTGAGAGCAGACCTATGTGTTAGAGAGGAGAGCTCGGCTCTTCGAGTCTCTGTCGGCCCCAGTGCCAAATTTGTAACGCCTCTGTAAATATGCTGTACATAAACCTTGTTTAACTCACCGTCGTCTCGTCCGCTCGTCTTATCAGCTCTGCGCAGAAGCAGTCGCGAGCTGAGAAACATACGCTACCAAACGGCTGGTGACCTTCCCGGCGGAGTTGGAAGCAGTGGCGCCTTCGGGACCGAGTTGGCGTCGCCGTCTTTCACAACAGTGTGTGCCTGGAGACACCGGGAGGCCTGAATATTAAAATTTTTGGATAGTCAGCTCCAATGAAGCGTTTATACATTTCCAGTTTTTTTTTATAGTATACATAAAAAAATGGCCATGTAAAGATCTCTCTTCATAATTCGAATGCAGCTACATTCATACTTTCTGACGCTCCATATGCAAAAAAAAGGAACGCGAGTAGTGAAGACACCTGAATTATGCCGCAATAAATCTTCTCTCGAACGCACCGGTAACTGTCTTCTATGGCGTATTTGTTTATAAACGACTGACGATTGTATTTGAGAAGAAACTGTACTGTTCTACAAGATACGGGCATAGTGAAACTGAAACAACGGCGTGATAGAGAGGCAGACTGGAGGCAATGATCCAAACTAACGAACAAAAAAAACGTTAGCGTACAAAACAAAGTAGCTCTTTCATGCAAGCTTGAGAAGAAAAGGGACAGCTTCGACTTTTCTGGCCAAGAGATGAAAAAGTCGCAACATATCCACGGAGTGAATGATGATAAGTGAGGCAAAGCGTCCATCAGCCCGTCCGTGTTTCAGTCCGCCCGTTGGTTCTTGCTCCCGTCCGTCCGCGCGACCATTCATGCGTCCATCAATGCGTCCGTCCGTCTGTCCATGCATCCGTCCATCCATACGTCCGTGCATCCGTCCATCTGCCCGTCCGTCTTCTAGTCTGTCTATCCGTCTGTCCGTGTGTCCATCTAGTGAACACTCCAAGTACAGCCATCTCGTATCTCGTGAGGCACATACCCGCTCCATGCGTCTGTCCGTCTGCTAGTCTGTCTGTACGTCCATCCATGCGTCCGTCCGTACGTCCATCTAGTGAACACTCCAAGTACCACCATCTCCCATCTCGCATCCCGGTGGCTACGTGCTGCGTACGACGATGACGGAGGATGGACAGACCCACATGTTAAGGAGCTTCGACCGTAAAATATCTGATGTCGTCGTTGCTTGAGTTCACACAAGAAGCATCGCAAATACTCTTGTGCAGTACAGAAAAGCTCACTGTGAGATCGCAGTCGGCTCCTTATTCCAATCTCCTCGACCCTTCAAGAACCTTACAGCGGAGAAAGAAACGAGACTTAGCATGACGGCTAGCTGAAGGAACCAAGACAACGAAAGTAGGGAACATTGTTCTGGTTGACCAGGAAAGCCCGGGGCCTGGTGTATGAAGGACAAAACGAGACGTCCAAAGTGGTCTGCGTTCCGACGTAGGCATTGCATCACTGTGAACCGATTTTCTCTTCTCCACCATCGTGCTTGTGAAGGCCGCCGTGCTGCAAGCGGCGCATTTCTCCCATTTCAGGAACCTTCTGCGTGACTAGCTGTCTCGGCAAGCTGGCCGACGGTGAAATGTCGATCGCGCACTCGGCACTCGGAAAGGCTTTCACCCTGCAGCAGCTGTGGCTGTGGCTAATGCGCCAAGCGCCGTGAACAAGAAAGAAAAAAACGCGAGCTGTGGCTTTGCTTGCAATGCATTTACTCTTTTTCGTTTTTATGTCTAGAATTCATGGAAATGAAGAACACGCTCTATGGGACTGCTCGCAATGTTCGCTGGACTTTACTAAGCACTGGTCTCGTTTTCATAAAACACCGGGCGATGACTCTTGGCCTGCTCCTTCATTTAGCTTTATACATGGGGAGTGGAATATGTAATGAAGCAATATCTATCTATCTATCTATCTATCTATCTATCTATCTATCTATCTATCTATCTATCCGTCCAAGTCTGGGTGCCCTTGTGACGATCCTTTTAACTTGGAGTAAACGAAAATTAGTATTGGAGGGCGGTAACATGGTTTGACGAATATGAATCACTGGTCGTGACATGAATAATGTCACGATTCCGTCGCGTACGTCGCCAATTACTTTCCGCCAGACGTGTGGCACTAAACCAAGGGGCGGGTATGTGCCACTAGTACGCGAGTATGTGCCACAGGTGATTAACAGTTTATGTCTACGCAGAAATAGCGTGAACACACATGTGAGCATTAAGAAAACGCTGACATCGGCAGCGTTGACTCGTCGAATGCAAAGAATAAATGCCAGGGTCCCAGCAAGAATCAAACCCCAGCATTCTGAGTGGCAGTCAAGTATTCTACCACAGAGTCACGCCTGGTCTCGGAACTTCTTTTCAACTAGACCCTAACGTTCGTGAAACGTTAATTGTGGTTGCAGTGCTGGCAATCTATTCTTGTAAACATTACATATATACTCGTTTGATACAGCCGTCACGTCGTGTTAATCTCAATTGTAATTGAGTGCCATCCGCTGAAGTTGAAAACTTCGCTTGCTATGCAAGCTGAAGGAAAACAAGAAGGGAGGCAGGAAAGAGCGAACGTGCGACGCTCCTTCCTGTCTCTCTTCTCGTTTCAGTCGAGAAGTCGAGTTCAGTCGAGTTTTGAAGTATGAACAAACTAATTTGCCAAAAAGGATCGCTTAAGTTGATTTATGTAATGTCGCAGTGTTCGGGGCTACATCCTCGCGAGCACCAACGCTTATTATCAGCGTACGGCTTCTGTTACTGTTAATATTCACGTTGCTGCTGGCATCATTACGCAAATGTAATCGACCGGTGGACTAATGAACTGGAAACATAATGGGCTGTTTAACATATGTCGGTGCGTGTATTTGTACTCATCTTTAGGACCACTTCGCATCGTTCAAGTTCCTCGTCATCATTTTCATCGTTATCAGCGTCATCGCCATGGCAGTAGTCTGGGTACCTTACATGAGCTGAGTCGTAATGGCAGAAAGAGAATGTGTGGTCTGGAACACACTTGTTCTTCATCGTGATCATCGTAATCGTCATGGCAGTATTGCGGGTACCTTACATAGGCTGAGCCGTAATGGCAGAAAGAGAATGTGTGGTCTGGAACACACTTGTTCTTCATCGTGATCATCGTCATCGTCATGGCAGTATTGTGGGTACCTTACATGGGTTGAACCGTAATGGCAGAAAGAGAATGTGTGGTCTGGAACACACTTGTTCATCATCGTGATCATCGTCATCGTCATGGCAGTATTGTGGGTACCTTACATGGGTTGACCCGTAATGGCAGAAAGAGAATGTGTGGTCTGGAACACACTTGTTCTTCGTGATCAGCGTCATCGTAATCGTCATGGCAGTATTGCGGGTACCTTACATAGGCTGAGCCGTAATGGCAGAAAGAGAATGTGTGGTCTGGAACGCACTTGTTTTTCATCGTGATCATCGTCATCGTCATCGTCATGGCAGTATTGTGGGTACCTTACATGGGCTGAGCCATAATGGCAGAAAGAGAACGTGTGGTCTAGAACACACTTCTTCATCGTGATCAGCGTCGTCATCATCGTCATGGCAGTATTGTGGGTACCTCACATGGGCTGAGTCGTAATTGCAGAAAGAGAATGTGTGGTCTAGAACACACTTGTTCTTCATCGTGATAAACGTCATTGTAATTGGGGGACGACGGCAGACATTGCTCGACCCTAAGGAGCTTCGTCCTTAATAAAAAATTATTACCTTTTTTATAGGATGATCAGCATGCCTGAAAAGGTGATATGAAAAAAATTCCGCAGATCCCATGTGTCTTGGAAGCCGATGTCATGCGAAGCAGGTGGATGGAGGGGTGGCTCTGTTGTATGTTTTATTTATCAGAAGGAATATCAGAAGGTTCGCATGTTTGCTACCGAACAATAATAAAGTGCCATCAAAACGGCTACAGCTGCAAACATGCGTAAGAAACAAAGCGCGCCATCTCTAAGTGGCACTTGTCCACCTGTTTCGTCCTCCTCTGATTCATCAGTGTGTTCGTGTTTTTTGCTAAATGCAGGTATAATAATAATAATAATAATAATAATAATAATAATAATAATAATAATAATAATAATAATAATAATAATAATAACATTTCCGGTCATGCCTTCTTTTTTTGTCTCATTTTCATGACTGCTTCTCTCTCTTTCACTTTCTTTTCATGTTTTTTTGTGTTTCTCTTCCTTTCTCTCATTTTTCAAACTTTCCTTCTCCCTCTCTTTTTCACGTGGTCGTGTTGGTTTGACTATTTAATCTTCTATACAGGCTAGTCTGGCTTGTCCAATCGCTGTGGTGCATATACCGTCTACAGGAGTACTCTGGCGACAGCACACAAACCAGGCTTACTTAACAGAGTTTCGATGTTGAAATTTTAAAAAATAAAAGGAGTGAATTCGTCCTTTGAAATCCACGTAGTTAACATTTACACTGTATAGAAGGGCGCCCCCAAAGTCATCATAATATCAGTAGTATATTACCAGCCTAAACAGAGCATTCTATGAGATGCTGAAGAGTTCTTCGAGAAGGATGTTCTGTGTTGCCCTCTATACGCACCCATGGAGAGAGTATCGATTTCAGTTCCATCATTACGCATCCATTGTTCACCGGCGTCGCAGTACGCAGATGTATTATACCCCGTAATGTAGAAGAATGTTTTTTTTTTAGTTACTGCCGTTTCAGAGGCGACGCTTGCGACAAGCCTATAAAAAATGACAACATGAAAAGCACAGATTCGGGTACGCTACTCTTACAATGTGGCAATCAACGGGTAGTGCTACTTGCAACGTATAAACAAGCTGTATTTAATTATGCTAATCAGCACGTGCACTTCATTTGGGGATGCAAGATAGGCGTTTCTCATAAAGGAATTCAGCACTGCTGCGCGAATTAGCCAACAAAGAGCGAAGGTTGATACACGAAACACGCAAGGCTTTAGCAATACCTGCGAGTCATGGCAAAGTTTTGAAGCGAAGAGGCGGTATTACACCACAGATTACTATTCTGTTTGTACCATAGCAAAATTCTGAAGCGAACACAAGAGGCTGTATTACACCACGCAATACTATTCTGTTTGCTCCACGTCGTCGCAATTCGGGTGTTGCATGGGGGGGGGGGGTGACGTATTTCGAAACTGTCAACGAAGCTCGTAGTGGCTTGATTAGCTGGCTGACAGGGAGCATCGACCAGCTACTCAGGGCCACCACGTAATATTATTTCGATACGATATAGATGGGCGAATTGGCCTTCTTGTTAACATTGCTTTGTTCCCCTTTCGACACTGGTT
Organism: Rhipicephalus microplus; assembly: GCF_043290135.1. Taxonomy (NCBI): domain Eukaryota; kingdom Metazoa; phylum Arthropoda; class Arachnida; order Ixodida; family Ixodidae; genus Rhipicephalus; species Rhipicephalus microplus. The sequence goes on along the minus strand of NC_134704.1, from coordinate 27,226,932 downwards.
GCGCTTTCGTAGTTGCATTGGATTACAAGCTCGCTCCGCTTGGTCTATCGATAAAAATGCGCGGTGCACTGCGCCAACAAGACAGCCAATTTCTTTAATTTCCTCTATCAGCAACAAAACAAGCGAATCTCCGATTACGATTCGCTTTATATTCATCCGCGCGTCTTCTCTGCACAAGAAAGCTGCTCGATGCCAACGTGCCCATTGCCGTTCTTCAATTTTAAGCACGAAAGCGTTTTATGCAAGACTTCATCTTAAAATTGACACACGTCATTTCCTGAACGGAAGTAAATTCAGAAAAAGGGACAGTGTGCAAATTGTATTAACGACCAATACAGCTTCAACTGCATATACGGGGGCAAGTTTCGCTATTCCTTCTCGTTTCACTCTAAGCCCTTTCTAAATACTTGATTTTGTAAGTACGGGTACACGTAGAAAAAGAAGTCCCCATTTGTTTAACACTGCGTTGGTGGAGTGAAAAAAAAAGCTAACAAACTTGGCTTAGTGAAGAAGATAGATGGCAAAGATGAGAATAGAGAAAGAAGCTTAACAAAAAAATGAAGGAGGAGGAAGATATGTAGAAAAGTGTGAGAGTGGTGATGGATATATGAACCAGATCAGCAAAAAGGAAGAAGAGGAGGAATATAAAGGCAGAAGGACAAACAGGTTAGCCAGTTCTACGGCCGGCTGGGTATACTTTATGGTGGTAAAAGGGGTACGGGGAGTAATATACAATAAAAACAAGATTTTACAAAAGAAAGAAAAAAGAAACAATATTACGATAAACGCCACTGCGCAAAGTCTGTCTCTAAGACCATTTGTGCGCAAGAAATGCAACAACGCTCTCAAAACCTTTCGTGTCTTATGATTCTTTCCTCCGACGTTGGGCGATTGCCATGGCTATCTAACACTTTTGAAAGTTATTCAGCTGATTTCCTTATGCCGAGAAAAGCAGACTACAAGTTACAGCAGTCAAAGCTAAAAATTTCCGGCGACGCAAGCCCGTTTTGTTTACGCGAGAAACTTTAGTGTGCCGAGTCAACGTACATTGTAAGTACCATAATATGGAGATAATTCGCTCTTGATCTGATAGCTCTGCATAGTATTAAATTTGCAAATAAACAATGTTTTCTTCTTACGCGTACTTGATTTCCCCGATGCTTGTTCATGTTGTTGTTTTTTTCTCGTGCCACATTGAATAATTCTATCAGGTTACTTGGAGAAAACGCTTAGTACGATGAACTGTACGGCCAACGGATAAGAATAAAAGACTGGCAATTGAAATCTGAAAACATAAGTGCTCAGACGAAGCAGCAAAATGTACGAGAAAAAATGTTACTCATGTCTTATGAATATGTTCAAAAATACTCGCAATGAAGATAAGAAAAAGAAAAAAAAGCCCGCGAGTAAAGCACTCACTTGGCTACTGCGCAGATCCAAGAAAGACAGAGAATTTCGCAGTGCTCAACCCTTCTTTCGACACCTATTATTCAGCTCAGCTCGCTTCGAGTTTACAATTTCATTCCATTTTATGTACTCATGCATACAAGCCTCTTCTCTATTTTATCTCGCAGTGCTCAACCCTTCTTTCGACACCTATTATTCAGCTCAGCTCGCTTCGAGTTTACAATTTCATTCCATTTTATGTACTCATGCACACAAGCCTCTTCTCTATTTTATCTCACTCACCAAGAGTGTTGAAGTCATGGCTCTATCTTCAGGCCGGAGAAATGAAAAGAATGTAATGGAAAATCTCCCGTAACTGCCCCTCCGTGACTTTGAATAATGCCTGAGCACGCGGAATTTTTTTTTCACCTATTACGTCGTCATACCATGCCTGATGCCACGAATGGATGCATAAATTTATCATCTCAATTTACTTGTCCTGACCATGATTCTTTCACTTTATTTTTCGGCTAGAGTAATGAGGAAGTGAATAAGAAACTGGTAGATTGATTTTTCTGAATCCAGTGGCTTTTTTAGCCGTTGTAGACGGTCAGTTGAAGTGAATTTCGTTTCTGAAGTACCGATGATCGTAGAAATTTGTTTTTTACATTTTGATTTCCGGTTATTAGTACTCAAGAGCTGCTGCGTTAGTTTAAGGTGGAGTCGGTGGCTATTTTAAGATAAACGTGAGAATAAATTGAATGGAAGGCACACCAATGAGCAACATATATATACCAATACGCTCACACACGCACAGAAACGTACACATAGGCGAATATTGCATGCCAAATTTCTCCTGAAATGGAGCTATTAATTCGCGTGCACTTTTTTCTATTTTCCTGTCATTAAAAGTTTCGCAACACTGTTTGGCAACCCCGAGATCACGGGTGGCTGATGGAGATCGTTAAATAATTCTGACGTCTTATTTGTTTCTGTAACCAATCAATTTATTTATCTAAAACTGCTTTTCTTTTCTCACAGAACGAAATGTCGGATAGGTAATGTAGGTGTGTTGTTAAAAGGCTTTGCACAGCAACACCGATTATTTCTCACAATAGTGCCCTGTACGCTTATGCGCGGTGAATTCTGCTTATGGTGTCTTTTACCTATTGAATCTTACTTGCTATGTGTCATGTTCAATCCTGAATGTATTATATTGTCTATGAAATTTGTTTAGACGCACTGCTCTCTGCATAATGTGTGTAATTTTCTTGATGAATATGCGTTCAGTGTGCTGTCGTCAAAATGTACGTAAAAAGTGAACTGGAGGTCTGTAATTTTACTTACATCTAGCTTTTCCCTGTAGTCGTACAATTATTACTTCATGTATATGGTCGCAAATAATTTCAGTTCAACTGGCACGTTGATTGATTAGACAGACAGACAGACAGACAGACAGACAGACAGACAGACAGACAGACAGACAGACAGACAGACAGACAGACAGACAGACAGACAGACAGACAGACAGACAGACAGACAGACAGACAGACAGACAGACAGACAGACAGACAGACAGACAGACAGACAGACAGACAGACAGACAGACAGACAGACAGACAGACAGATAGATAGATAGATAGATAGATAGATAGATAGATAGATAGATAGATAGATAGATAGATAGATAGATAGATAGATAGATAGATAGATAGATAGATAGATAGATAGATAGATAGATAGATAGATAGATAGATAGATAGATAGATAGATAGATAGATAGATAGATAGATAGATAGATAGATAGATAGATAGATAGATAGATAGATAGATAGATAGATAGATAGATAGATAGATAGATAGATAGATAGATAGATAGATAGATAGATAGATAGATAGATAGATAGATAGATAGATAGATAGATAGATAGATAGATAGATAGATAGATAGATAGATAGATAGATAGATAGATAGATAGATAGATAGATAGATAGATAGATAGATAGATAGATAGATAGATAGATAGATAGATAGATAGATAGATAGATAGATAGATAGATAGATAGATAGATAGATAGATAGATAGATAGATAGATAGATAGATAGATAGATAGATAGATAGATAGATAGATAGATAGATAGATAGATAGATAGATAGATAGATAGATAGATAGATAGATAGATAGATAGATAGATAGATAGATAGATAGATAGATAGATAGATAGATAGATAGATAGATAGATAGATAGATAGATAGATAGATAGATAGATAGATAGATAGATAGATAGATAGATAGATAGATAGATAGATAGATAGATAGATAGATAGATAGATAGATAGATAGATAGATAGATAGATAGATAGATAGATAGATAGATAGATAGATAGATAGATAGATAGATAGATAGATAGATAGATAGATAGATAGATAGATAGATAGATAGATAGATAGATAGATAGATAGATAGATAGATAGATAGATAGATAGATAGATAGATAGATAGATAGATAGATAGATAGATAGATAGATAGATAGATAGATAGATAGATAGATAGATAGATAGATAGATAGATAGATAGATAGATAGATAGATAGATAGATAGAACAATTGTTCGCGCACGCAAACACTCTAGCCGGCATACTTTAATACACAATACATAACCGACGTGCCATGAATAAACTAACTTTCCGTGCAACGGCATGCAGCAATAGGATGTCGTAGCTGCTCTACGACTTGTGTGCAGAGAGCGATTGAAAACGGTGAATAATAAGAAAAGAGCAATGACCGAACCAAGAAAGCGCCTCGTCATAATCGTGCCATTATTGCGTCACTTCTCTTGACTATGCGCGTTGGTGTTGTGTCGAGAGAAATAAATAAATGTTTAGTGAAAGGCTGGGGGGTTAAGCAGAAGAAAATTTGAAGTTTGCTACCCAGAACTGGGTGATTACAAAGCACGTAGTCTCAGCCGTGAGCTGTTTTTGTGTCTGAATACTCGGAAGTGCGGCTATTTCTCAGCAATGATTTGGTGTTCAAGGACTCTTTTTCCATTTCTTCTGAAGGAAAGAGTGGACTTGAAATCACCCTACGATAAAATGAACAACTCACCGTCAACCACACGTGGCTTGATGAGTTGAACATGGTACGATTCTGAGGAGGGCGTCGAAAAACGTAAAAAGCCTAGCTCTTTTTTTTTTTTTGCTTAGAGGCGAAGCAGACAGCTTCAACGCCCTAACGAAAACGCTATAAGATGCGCCGTCTTTCAAGGCGCCCTTTGAAAATGTTGGTATTGCGTCATTTTTCTAAGAACGATCATCCCGTTATCTATAGCTTTCTCCGAGAACGTTGACTCCAAAAACGAAAAGTTTTTTTTTTTCTTTCTCACAACAGAGTCAGAAACTACGGCGTATTACGTAGAGCACTCAGCACTCATTTCAGAAAACACCTTTGAAGAGTATATATGCTTGCCTTACGTGCTCCGGAAATGAACTTCATTTCACAGAAGCGATTGTCATGGTCTTTAAGGGCCGGAATGAAGGAACCTTTCACGTACGATGTCTGTGCAGCAACGTCACGGTCGCGAAACGAAGCTCACCTAATCGGCTTTGAAGTGCATTACGCGTAGAAATTGTGTAACAAAAGATGCTTGAACAGATGCGCGCACGCGCATACACCCATGCGCGCGCACGCAAGCGCACATATTATTTACAGTAGGACACAGAGGAAACAAGGAGAGAGAAAGCGGGAAAGTGCCACTCATGGGGGCACAACGCCTGCTTACTCTTTCGGGAGGAGGGAAGACACGGAGAAAAGGAAGAGAAGAAGAGGAAAGACGAGAAATAAGTAATGAAAAAATGACGAAGACTTGAACAATCTTTAGTGAACACAAAAACGTCTATGAACGGCTGATCATGTCCGTTCGATTCATAAAAGTCAGTATAGAGCTCGATGGGCCTGGTCGCATCGAGAAACAATATTTCAAAAAGAGGTAATCGCCTATGGTCGCGCACTTAATTCACACACACACACACACACACACACACACACACACACCGTGTCAAGTTTTCGCGCTCGAATTAACTTTTCTTAACACACACACACACACACACACACACACACACACACACACACACACACACACACACACGCACGCGCGCTTTTTTTAGTGAGGGAAAATATATACATCTGAGTAATGCACGTTCTTTCACTTCCACCATGTTATGTCACCGTAATTTCGACTCGAACGCTTTCATCGCAGCCACAATTGCCACTAGCAACACAAGGTGTGAAACATGTGCTACAGTTAGTACTCCGTAGTCAACTGAGCCGCGCGGGGGTGACACAGAGAGAGAAATGGAGATGACTTGCTGTAGTCCTCGTAGTTTCCTTGTCTCTGTCTCACCCATGCTGTTAACGTATAGTTATAGCTTTCGCGGCCAGATTTGTAGCCACGTGGCGTAGTTACTTCGAGGAAATGCTCATATATATGGTTACGCTAAACGGTTTTACGTCGTGTTTTAATGCGTGACCACTGGCTGACGCTCTGCAGCACGAGTACTCGATCATCTCGAAAACCATTCTCTCCTCCACTGCGTCGTTCTTCCACATGGTTCGTAGCATTTACCGTCTTGCAAGCTCCAATCAGCGGGTGCACTCTGACTTAAACCCTGAGCAGGACTTCGCACCTAGTTGGGCTTGTCACCACATCATCTCGAAAAACACTCACGAGCCTGAGCAAAAAGTTTCACGGTTTAAGCGCTGACTTGACGTACATAAAGGTGCATATCGTAAACTCTTCAGCAGATATTCATTCGTTCGAAATTTTTCAGAGCTGAAGTTACGATGAATCAAGCTCACTATGATGTACGAAAAATAATAATAATAATAGTGCCAGCGATACTGAATGCGCCAACACCAACTGCCAAACGCATGGAAAAGAACATGCTTAGAGTCTCCTTTTAGCCCGTGACATCCACGCGATAAACTTTCTTCTTCCCAATTGCAGCGACGCTTCTTCTTTTCTTAAGTTCGCCTTTTCTTTTTTTTCTGATTACAATCGTTACGTTTTACGTTCCTCCTCCCTGATGTTATCACGGTTGGATTTCCTCTTAAGCAATATTACAGGGCGTGTAGCGTATGACCCGGTCGTCGCGGTGTCATTCACGTAAGCGACTTCGCAGATGATAACGACCCTGAAAGGGTCGTTCAAACGAGCGGCCATTTGTAATGCCTTCTCTCTCTCTCTCTCTCTCTCTCTCTCTCTCTTACTCGACAGCCATCCTACGAGCATTTCGTGAACTCATGCGCAAAAACTCTGGTCCTGGAAGGGCTTAAAGCCTTTCACGGCTTTAGTTGTAAACCACGATCTGGTGATCTGGACTCTTAATTTTTTTTGCATTTTTTTCGCACCCATAACATGATGTGAGACGTGCCCGAAGAGCCAAAGCTTGCGTCTTTATGGAAAAGAATACGAGGCCATCGTTGCCTCTTCTTCGCGTGACAGCCTAGCGAGGCATTTTGGGTAAATGCGATGGAAGGATGGAGCCTGGTCATTCACGAGAATGTGTTTGCATGCTCTACGCAATCTCGCTTCTTTTCGGTCGGAGCTCACTTAACGAAGCAGGGGCATTAGTGTAGAACACGCCGTAGTATAGCCAGTGTATGAGTATTTGTTTAACTGGAAGGTGTGTGGTGATCAATCAAATCATGCATGAAGGAAAAAAATATGTGGTTGAAGCAGGGGCACCTATTTGCAGTACTTGCACGCGGACAAAACTTCTCTCGAAATAACTAAGCACCTACGTACATAAGCATGTGTTAACACTGAAATGTAATAGTGTAACCAATAATTTACTTATAGACACTAAGTACAAATAAATTAACACGCCTGTCACACGACAAATCTAATGTCATTTACAACGAATGACGTTAGGCGGACCTCATGCTATTCTACCTGCGTGCTATCACAGGACACACGGCGAAAACAAATGTCATCTTGAAATGATGATCATGAACCTAGCCCTTCTGAGCCGTGGCTTTGAGAGAAATAAAAATATATCTATACCTGCCCTTAACATGCATGTATCCACTCATCAAATCATTTTTATGGGTAAAAAGGTGCTCCTAGAATTAAAACGCGGCTGTTCTGCACAACTTGCCACAGCTGCACGACACACAGAGCGCTACACTCGAAAACCAACATGGCCGACGATATGAGCGGGCGTGAGTACGCTGTGGATTATGGTGTACTGTGAACTGAAACTGGGCGCAGGACTGACTTCTCGGCAGCAGAAATGAGACGGCGGCAGCGATTTCGTGTAGTCACCACAACACGGGCAATCGTACGATCAACATCCAACATACAGACAACAACGACAACGGAGCCGCTGTAGTAGACAGCAGCTTTTTTTTTTGGAAGCTTTTACGCGTACTGTTATGTCATCGAACCAGTAATAAGTTAATCTAATAAGGAATAAGACATTTACAAATTATATCAGTGATGTACACATAAGTTAATAGCCATCTCCCTAAAGGTTCTTGGCCTCGAGACTACTCATTCGGCACGGCATCATATGCGAATTTGTTTCGGGAAACCATTCGATCAAAAATGTACTTTTCATCAAATGACAATAGTTTCCCCGTGTGACAGCAAAAAATTGCATTACAAAAGAATGACGTTCGTTGTAAATGACATTAGATTCGCCGTGTGACAGGGGTATAAGTCTCAAGGGGAGAACGACTTCTGGCCACATGTATTTTAAAAATTATCACCATTTTTAAAGCGACTTTTACAGAGTGAACTAAAGAGGTAGTTTCCCTAGATATCGTATTATCCTTCATAATATTTGGGACGTAAAACCCTGATAATTGTATTAAGGGACAAATAATTGCACTCAATATTACACGTATATATTTATTTATTTATTTATTTATTTATTTATTTGTAGATACTGCAATCCCACATGAGGGATTATAGCAGGGTGGGAAGTACAATCATAAATATTCCTAGGTGAACAAGAACAAAAATACGGAAGCAAAGTACAGTTCTCGGAATTACAAAAAAGGGAAAAACTGATATACAAAATTCACGAATACATGATCAACCATGGCGACAAAATACAATTCAAAAATGTACAGGATAATAAATATTCCAGAAACAGAGTCACATACGCAAGGATTGGAAAAAACACGGGTATTAATTCTACACAATTTCAAATATATACACATATATACACACATATGCACACATATATATTATGCAGTTAAACACAAGGCAAACTTTTCAAGTGATGGCTGTAAAACAACGTCATTAGTTAGGTTGTTCCATTCCCCGACTGTTCTCGGGAAAAATGAATACGTGAAGCAGTTATTGCGTGTTTGAAAGGGCGTAATGGAGAGGTTATGGCGATGCCTTGTCGGATACCCAGAGGAGAAAGACAATAATTTGCTAGTGCCTATCTTATAGTGCTTCTTAATTAGTTGATATAAAGATTTGAGACGAGAAATTCGGTTTCTTTCAGTTATTGGTGGAAGATTAGCTCTCGCTAGCAGTGCACTAACAGATGTGCGACCATAACTGTTGTATATAAAACGGGCTGCCTTTCTTTGTATTTTTTCAATCTTCTTTTTATTAGTCAACGTAAACGGATCCCATATAACGACTGCGTAATCTAGAATGGGTAGAACTGTTGATTTGTACGCCAGCAAGCGCACAGTGGGAGTGGAGTGCTTGAGAACTCTCCTAAGAAATGAAAGTCTTGTGTTAGCACAAGCTGCAACATAATCGATATGTTTATGCCACGTCAAGTTGTTTGTAATGTAAACCCCTAGATACTTGTAATACTGCACCTCAGCAAGGTATATATTGTTACAGCAATATTTGAACAAGAGGGGCTCTTTTTTGTGTGAAATGCGCATAAATACGGTTTTTTCAAAGTTTATGGGCATCTGCCAACTGTCGCACCAAGATTTAACTTTTTGAAATGCGGCATTTAACTTTATTTGGTCATTAGAATTTTTTACCTCGGAGTAAATAACGCAGTCGTCTGCATAGAGTTTTATGTTAACGGGTATGTCATTCACAATGGCATTGATATATAAAAGAAAAAGAAGCGGTCCAAGTACCGAACCCTGGGGGACGCCAGATTCCACAGAAACCCTCTCAGAGCATTTATCTTTAAATACAACATATTGCTGCCGGCTATGAAGGTAAGATAAAATCCATTTAGTTAACTGCTTGTTTTTGAGTATGTTGTCTAGTTTGAAAATTAATTTTTAGTGAGAAACCTTATCAAACGCCTTTGAAAAATCCATAAAAATTGCGTCAGTCTGCTCACCATTATTAATTGCCAATGCAAAATCGTAAACGGTCTGAACTAATTGGGTACAAGTAGAGTAGCCTCTTCTGAATCCATGTTGAGACTCGGATAGGGCATTATGAGCAGTTAGAAATTCCGAAATATGATTATGAACTATATGCTCGAGCAACTTACAAACTGTTGACAATAGTGATATTGGCCTATAATTACTAATTTCATCTTTCTTACCCTTTTTATGAAGTGGTTTCACTTTGGCTGTCCTCCAATCGATTGGCAGCTGTCCTTCTTTCAACGATTTTGTAAAAAGAATGCAAAGATATTTGGCGACCCATTCAGCGTACCTTTTGAGAAAGGCATTGGGTATTTCGTCAGCACCACCAGATTTTTTTACATCAAGTTTCAAGAGCATGTTGAAAATTCCCTTTTCACTTACGGTAATGTCAGGCATCGGCGGTAATGGTGACACAAAATTAGGCAGTTTGCCATCATCATTAGTAAAGCAGGACTGAAACTGCCTATTGAATGCATTTGCAATTTTTGTGGTATCAGTAATTTGGACACCATTAATGGTAAAAGCATCCACATGTGTATAAGATGGGGAAATTGCTTGCCAAAACTTCTGCGGCGAACTAGTAATGAAACTAGGTAATGAAACTGAAAAATATTTGTCTTTGTCAGCTGCAACTTGTGTTTTAACTTTGTGAGACAAATCTGAAATTTTGGATTCCAGGTTTACGCAGTCACCTACAGATCGACGTTTTTTCTTTAACCTCTTTAATTTTCTCTGCAAATGTATAGTAGAACGACTTATCCAGGCATTCACACGTTTGTTTTTCTTGCGTATCAATGGCACAAATTGTTCAATACATTCATGTACAAGTTTCGTAAAAGAAGCCCAAAGATTGTGAACATTCGCATCACTGCGAGAGAAATTATCTAGATGAAACGAAAGCATGTCTATTATAGCTTCGTCATCGGCTCTGGAAAAGTTTCGAAAATACGAAGCTACGTTAGCTTTGTCGACTTTAACATTGCTGAGGCTAAGGAAGACGGCCTGATGATCGGAAATTCCTGGCATGATTTGAGATGTGGCGTTCTCGAATATGCTACCGCTTACGAAGAAAAGATCTAGTAGAGTCTTACTGCTATCCTGAATTCTTGTGAAGCCTTCAACAACTTGAGTAAAGTCAAAGGCAAAAGCAATATCAAGCATTGCCTCTCCTACCTTGTCATTACGAATTTTGGGGGACATTGTTAGCCAGTCAACATCAGGCAAATTGAAATCACCAGATAGGATTATCCGATCATCAGGTTTGACATGGTCACATAAATACTCCTTCAACACATCCATGGTAGAAGCATCAGAGTTAGGGGGTCTGTACATGGTACCAACAATATACCTAAGGCCGCCACTATAGGCTTTGCAGAATAAACACTCAATGTTGGCAACTTCAGGCATCAAGAATACGTTAAGCGCACTTTTGTAGATTATACAAACTCCACCACCCCTACTACCACGGTCTTTCCTGTAAACTCGGTATCCTGATGGAACGAATTCACTATCGTATATTTCATCACTGAGCCATGTCTCAGTCAGTATAACAATATCAGGATCGTTAGCAATAATTAGCCCCTCAAGCTTTGTGCTTTTATTGACTACGCTCCTACAATTGATGTTAAGAAGTTTCAAGAATCGATCATCATTTTTGCCTTTGTCAAACCCGCCTATCACTTTTCAACTGAAAGCGGCATTTCTTGTCACTGTCCCAACCGTACATAACGCCGTTTACACTTAGCATATCATAGATAAGCTTTACCTTAGCCCCTTTTTCCTTTTCGTCTTGAGCAGTTTTCCAAAGCATCCTTCGCTGCTCACGGACATGATGCGAAAAATCTTCCGCAATAGACAATAAAGTGCCTTTAAGTTTATGCGAAACTTTTAAAATTGACAGCTTTTCTCTATAATCCAGACACTTTATTACAATTGGACGATTTTTATTTTTCATACTGCGGCCTAACCTATGAATTCGCTCAATGCTGACCGCTTTAAGTCCCAATTTTTCTTCTACAATGTCCTTATTAAATTTCTTTTCCAATTCTTCATGTGTCTCATTCTTGGGTTCATAAAGACCATAGATGATTAGGTTATTTCGGCGACTCCTATTTTCTAAGTTATCTACTTTGTCCCTAAGCGCCACGAAGTTTCTATCAAGGTGGGACATTTGGTCTTCTAAGTCTTTAATCTTATCGCCCAATGTGGCAAGACTAGACAGCTGTTTCTCCATTGCCTCCATTCTGTCGCTTACTGATGACAATTTCTTTTCTATCTTCTCATGATAAGATTGCATAGATGCCATGGTTTCCATTATTTTTTTGTTGTCCAGCCAGTAACTCACGCAACGTATCACTTTGGGAGGGACCGGGGTTTGTTTCAATGTCGCCACAAAGTAATAAACTTTTTGCTAGGGTGAAAATATAAGTAACAACATTTAGTACAAAGTGTGGGCAAGGCAGCAGCAACAAATAAGGGTTGTCACTACGAAAACAATGCGATGGCCGGTCATCACCAACCTGAAGAACGAAGCAGAAGGGATTACTGAGCATCCCGCCGGTAGTGCTGCCGCCTAGCCCACTGGGGTGGCTCGCCGGTTCACGCCCTTTTGTAGCTTCCAAGATGGACACGTGATGTGACGTCACCAAAGATGGTCGCAATGGCCATCTTGCGGTGTGAAAACTTTTGATGCTGCTGATACCGTAGTCGGCAAGCGGCGATGGCTCCGGTTCATATCTGCGTAGCAGTTCGGCTTGCTTGATTCCAGGGAGGCAGCCGCGCTGTGATAGCCGAATTTCTTGAAGCACAGCCAAAACCTGAAGAACGAAGCAGAAGGGATTACTGAGCATCCCGCCGGTAGTGCTGCCGCCTGGCCCACTCATATATATGTACTTATGTACATATATATGTACTGTACCGAAGCATAGTGGCGCCAGCTCTGTGCCAGCGTGAAAGAAGACGTTGACGTCCGTGTGTGGCTCGTGCTTGCCGGGTTCCTGCCTGTACCAGCTTGTTGCGGCTAACGTTTCTGGAATAATAACCTGTGTTTTTACGCAACCTTGCTCGTTGCATTTGGTGGAAACATGCTGGGTAACGTCCTGGAGCTCCGCAGCCGTAAGCTACCATCTCAGTCCACGATGACCGAGCGCGTCGATCCCCCACGAGGCTCTTCCACGCTACCACCCGTCATGTGTTCTGGTGTACTTCGTCTGCGTGACCCACCAGTATACAACGGCACTGAAGATCAAGATGTCGAGGACTGGCTGGCAGAGTATGAGCATGCCAGCGCGATTAACAAGTGGGATGACCCTGCGAAGCTGATTCACGTCATCTTCTACTTGACGGGTTTGGCCAACCTATGGTTCACCAACCACCAAGCCGACATCCCCACCTGGTCGGTTTTCAAAGAGGCCGTCACCTCGTTTTTCGGTCGTCCAGCCATGCGTAAGCTTCGCGCTGAACTGGGACTGCGGGGACGATTTCAGCGAAATGGTGAGAGCTTCACGAGCTACATTGAGGATGTGATCAGCCTCTGTAGGCGAGTTGATGCCAGGATGACGGAGGCTGACAGAATAAAGAACATAATGAAAGGCATTGATGACGACGCTTTTCATATGCTTGTGGCCAAAGACCCACAGACCGTCACGGCCTTGATTCAGTTATGTCAAAGTTTTGATGAGCTGCGCAAGCAACGAGTTTCTACACGTCGCGCTAATACGCAGACAGCTGATATTTCGGCCTTGGAGTGCAAAGGCAGTGGCCCCGACTACAGCGTGTTAATGCCTCAAATTCAACAGTACATCCGGGAGGAAGTTGCTCGACAGCTCTCTCTTGTCGCCACCATCAACGAGACCCCCACAACACTGGACCACTCACTTCGCCGTGCTATTCAGACGCAAGTTGCCGAGGCTCTCCCTTCGCCCACATCCCCAATATCAGTGGCTGCACCGCTGACTTATGCAGAAGCCGTCCGCCGACCTTCTGCCCAACCGCCGCTCCCTTCATACAGTCCAGCCACCAACTACTACAGGTCACCAGCTTCAGTTTATCCGGTAAATCGGCCCATTCCACCACCTCGAGCACCTGTCAACTCTTGGCGTACTCCGGATAACCGGCCCGTCTGCTACAACTGTGGTATTGCAGGACATGTCGCGCGCTACTGTCGTCGCCGTGGATTCTATTTTAATTATGTGCAGCATTCCGGCAACATACCTCGGCCATCAGAATCGCATGTGACACCTGATTCACATGACCCCCGCTCACGTCGACCAGACTTCAGCCGACGTCGATCTCCTTCACCCCGTCTTCGGTCTCCTTCCCCCATGCTTCGCCGTTCCAACCACGCCCAGGAGGAAAACTAACAGTCGCAGTTCCTGAGGCAAGAGCTGGCGCCACTATGCTTCGGTACAGTACTTATATATGTACTTATTCATACAATCTAAGAGAGTATACCCACGTACAGTGCTGGTCCAAAGCCCCGTTACAGTAATCTAGTGGCTAAGGTACTCGGCTGCTGACCCGCAGGTCGCGGGATCAAATCCCGGCTGTGGCGGCTGCATTTCCGATGGAGGCGGAAATGTTGTAGGCCCGTGTACTCAGATTTGGGTGCACGTTAAAGAACTCCAGGTGGTCAAAATTTCCGGAGCCCTCCACTACGGCGTCTCTCATAATCATATGGTGGTTTTGGGACGTTAAACCCTACAAATCAATCAGTGCTGGTCCAAAGTTTGCAGGCTACGCTCCCTTAGAAATGCGTGTAATAGTTGCCTGGGAACTTTTTTTTTTCATTTTCTTCACAATGCAGGCTTCATTTTTTCGCACCGCAGTGCCAAAAAAATCTCAATAACTGCAGTGACGTCACAAAATAACGAATGCTGTTCAGTTTGATGATAAATTCGTGTTTATCTAGCTGTTAACATTTCTATCTCTTCAAAGGGGCTTCAATGCGATTTCGCTCCGGCAGGCTTTTCAGCGTGCGCAGCGCTTATTACCGGCCTTTACGCAACTCAATATAGAAGAAGCATGGCTGGAAAGTTTTGATTGATATGTGTGGTTTAACGTCCCAAAACCACCATATGATTATGAGAGACGCCGTAGTGGAGGGCTCCGGGAATTTCGACCACCTGGGGTCCTTTAACGTGCACCCAAATCTGAGCACACGGGCCTACAACATTTCCGCCTCCATCGGAAATGCAGCCGCCGCAGCCGGAATTCGATCCCGCGACCTGCGGGTCAGCAGCTGAGTACCTTAGCCACTAAACCACCGCGGCGGGGCGGCTGCAAAGTTTACCAGCACCAACAATATCGCGGTAGTGAGTTTATTCAGAGCGGTGACTCATTACCTTAATTTTACGCTGCGTTTCTTTCGCGTTTCATCAGTTACGCTGGCGATGCACGGCGTGTTGAACGGTGTAATGCCTCGTAATGCAGCGTGGCTATTACAGCTAGATAAGGAGTTCTTGTGCGACGTGTAACCGCAACCAATCCTGACGCGTAATATTTACATTCTCTTCAGTAATCTTAATTCCATTGCGTGGGCGGGCCTTATGAGCATACGGCAGCGCTTATCAGCGAAGTTTCGTACTCTTTCGCAACACCTGCCCGTGACTTGTAACTACACGTGCATCTTTATTTTCCTCCTCGAGTATGAATACTTTGTGCGGTGATTCTTCCCGTATATAAACAGCAACATCATGACAGTGCTCGTTTTGGGGTATTTTTTTAAGTGCAGAAATGTGCGAACTTTTTCTTATAGTTTTTACCCGCAGTAATATTAAGGATTCTCTTCCCGCTATTTCTATAGATTGTCTTTTTTTTTATGACAGTGCACTCCTGATAGGTGGCGTTGTCTTGCGCGTTAGTTGATTGTGAATTGTCAAAGAAAAATAGTGTGGTTTCTAACTGAATTGGTTTATAGGAACGTTACTGCAACTTTCAGGGAGCCTTTAGCAAAGATCTTTTTGTGTGTTGATGCGTGTACACATAAGCGAGTGCACAGGAGGGGAGGGGAGGGGGTAGCATAAGGAGCGGTTTCGTAAGAGTGTGGGGGCAAAGTCATGCATCCCGATACATCGACAAAGCAAAAAGGGAGAGATGTTGCTGAAGAGGTAGTCCGCGCACGCTTATGCGCATACAAATCAAAATTCGTCGTCTGAGATGAGTGGTTGAACATAAATTAACGGCCCGGCGCTCTATTTTGAAAGCCCTACTGGTTCTTTCGGACCAAAGATGACAGGTACAGCAATTTCTGTTGCGTTACCGAACGTCCAGAACTCTGTGGCCATTGTCAAATATATAAAAACTAGATTTCAGCGTATTGTTCAATTTTCGTTTTGTTTTTATTTATTTTTTATGTGACACTTTAACATGTGTTTCTTCCGCAATGATCTCGAATGAGATCGGCCGTATCATTGGATAAATAAATAATACAAATATTGAATGTGTATGAAAATATCCTGTCAACATATGTACTGCTGGACTGATCAGTGAGCCACGATATCGATTGAGCAATGCACAAAAAAAGCACATGCGTGCTGAAGAAAAAAAAAGAGAGAGAGAGAAAGACGCCAACACGAGCACTGGACTTCAGCTCACGCTTTATGATCTTGAAAAGCACTTGACCACACCTAGTCCTGATGCAAGACAGTAGTTCTTGTCGCGCCTTCCCTATATACCCTTTTTTTTACAAAAGCATTCTCTCCCTCGCCACTTGTTTCTACATAAAACACAATGGAATGTTAGCGCTAAGCGCTGAGCCAGTAACAATGCACAACAGATATCACTCGTATATCGACCAACCATGACTTCAGTTCATCCTGACATCACGTGAACAAACTGCTGACGTCAATAATAGTACCGCGTGAACGGGAAACGCCGGGACAGAATAAAGCACTCGATTTTCGTATTTTCACAGGCTGTTTAGGGGCCCTTCATCGGCCACCTTATCACAAAGTACCAGGCGCATGCGCAGTATACTCTCAATAAGGGGTGTCTTGATACTAAAATGGGGGTTTTGCGCAATACAACGAAGCGTCAGGTGATGGTGATGATAACGATGATGCTTCTTGGGTTATCAGCACCTCTCCACACAAGGGGATCACCCAAAAGTCCAGCGGATAACGCAAAATAAATTTATTACTGATTGCAGTCAAGCGCTTGTTTTCGTTTTCTTTATGTCTGCATGAATGATTTTTGTGTTGCTCCACTAGCGCAACTCAAAACTACATCAAAAAATGATTACGTAATGTATGTTTTCTTATTTATTCATCGCTTTTTTTAGGTTGGTGAGCAGAGATACTACAATGTGTTTTAGTCTTGCTAATCACAGACAGTACTGAGATTGCAAACACAGGAGAGTATAGGGTTTGACTAGATTGATGTAATATTTAGCTTGGGTATACTTTTCGGAAAAGAAGTGCTCCTGAAAGCGAAATATGATAAAAGCAACGTGGTCAGCGAAGTCATTTTTATTGACACACGTGGGTTCGGCAATTTATTTGTCTTTGTTTCAATGAAAGCCAACATTTTCGCCCAGTGCGAACGCATACTAAGACACACATTCCCGATTTTTTTTTCAAAAAATAAAAACGGGGATTTCGGTGCGTCAGAGTTGAGTGAGACAAATCTGGTAGTGGTGGTGCAGCCGGATCGTTTTTGATGGATGAGGAAAAACGTCGGTCGGGAAGTTCCCCCCGGAGAAAGGGTCACTCATCTCTTGCGCAGTGTGAGAGCTATCGCGTTTTCCCACCTGACAGGGCCGCTCGACTCGTGGTCAATTTTGTGCAGGCTTCGAGTCATTTTCCGCTTATTCAGCGCTTATTCCGGGCGGAAACTTCATCTTTTATATCTTGAACTTCAACCCTTAAAACTGCCTCAGAACAGTCAACTTGTAGCTTCAGTTTTGAAAAAAAAAATTTTTAGATTGAGGTTTACGCTTCCTTTTTGTTCCAAGAACAGCTTCACCGGTCAGTGCTTTTCTATTTTAGTTGTAAGGAAACCTAATGAAACCAAAATAAACATTTTCTCTCGCGCTTCAACCACCCGTAAATTACCGGTTCGTTCCGCTCGAGCAAACAGTACATTTGAGCCACCTGTCAGTTGACAACGAACAACTTTTACTTATTTATTTTACTATTTTTTATTGCAGTTAGCGGGGGGGGGGGCATTTAGAGAAAGAGGTGAAATTATTGCGTTGCTTAAATCACTACATTACATAATACTTAATTCTTAGCAATGTTGCGATATAGTATCGTTAAGTAGGTCTGCAACAATACGCTCGGTCATGGTTCGATGTAAAGTGTCCGAAGAAAATAGCAAAGCAGCGAGCACCAGAGCTGGGGCATACGCACCAGAGGATTACACTCGCGCGATAGTGGTAAGTCGTTATTCGCCTCCAAAATGCAGTTTCGTACTGAAGGGTAATTCTAGACGCCTAAAGCACCACAGGAAGAAATAATAACAGAGCGTGCGCAATTTCTTCCTGTGGTGCTTTAGGCGTCTAGAATTATCCCTCAGTATGACGAACCAACTAGCCCAACAACAAGTACTTCTAAGTTACAGTTTCGTACCTGCCGCACCAAGCTAGAACTTTACTGATTGTATTTCTCAGACGGAGAACATCGGTTAATGCGCCATGCTCGATCGTATTGGTCTTCGTTAGCTCGTAGCTAGGTTTTTCTTGTTTACTTATCCACTTTGTGCTTCGTCAGCTTTACAGGGGCACCCAATTTCTCTCAACCGATTTTTAGTTAGCGAAACTCGACACTCAGCTATCGCCCCGCCGTGGTGGTCTAGTGGCTAAGGTACTCAGCTGCTGACCCGCAGGTCGCAAGATCGAATCCCGGCTGCGGCGGCTGCATTTCCGATGGAGGCGGAAATGTTGTAGGCCCGTTTGCTCAGATTTGGGTGCACGTTAAAGAATCCCAGGTGGCCGAAATTTCCGGAGCCCTCCACTACGGCGTCTCTCATAATCATATGGTGGCTTTGGGACGTTATACCCCACATATCAATCAACGAGACTCAGCTGTCGTTTAAGCCCTACGGAGCGGTGCCGCGACATTTGCATCGCAAGCTGATAGCAAATAAACGAGGGCATCATCGCGCCCCCCTTAACGACCGCACTTTGGTGTGCAGCGTGGGCGCGCAGTGCAGTCTCTGGTCGCGACTCCTTTTTGTCGTCGTCGATGGAGACTTGACGATCGTCCAGCGTGGTGGTGACGGGCTGACTATACCTCGGAGGGCTGCTGTATTCGCAGCGGCTCAACCGCCGTGCACTTTTGCCCTCGCCAACGATCCCGGAAGGCGGCTGCCTTGATGCTAGCTTTGCGAGGTAGAAGTCAAGATTATCGTGCCGGATATTTGCCATTTCCGAATGTGAATGAGTGAAATAACTCGGACGGATGGACGGGACGAGATGGCTGAGGGCGTTAGCTAATTATGGGATAGACGTAGAAGTGCATGAATAAATGAATTAATGAAGAAAATAATTGAGGGATGGGCGGAAAGGGGGGAGGGACGAGTAAATGAATGAATGAATGAATGAATGAATGAATGAATGAATGATCCAGATATGCATACTAGCCTTATTGGTGTTTTTGCACATTGTATTTAAAGTTTGAGATGAATATTGTACCCGAACAATGGTTGTTGTCACCTTGCGCACGCTTCCTTCAGAAAAGGAGTGATCTTCCGTTCACTCCTTTTCTGTTACACCTATCTAATAACGCTATGCCATCAATGACCTGTAAGTATCATACGTGTGGCTATAAATAGTGAAAACATGCACGGCATATGACGATTCTTTGGCACAAGACATGTGCGAGAAGTGCCAGCTTTTCTTGAAGTCCATTTAGTCATACCTATACCATAGTGCTTTACATGTTCATTACGTTTAGTTGTTGTTATTGTCTTTCGCCACTACGTGTGATTGCAGCACAGCATCCCAAACTGTGTGTGGTCATGCGAAAGAAAAAAGTTACAGAAGGTTAGAGGTGCTTCATTGCGGACACTGGAAAACTAGACTGTAGCCACCACTGAAGAATGCGTTGAAGGCAATGAGAGCTGCAACACTTCCGTTCGATTCCAATGATTCACACTTTCTAGGTTTCCCTCGGAAAGCGAGGGAATACGCTTCAGCCTTTTACGCCGAGATCTGTTCCGACGCTCACTTTACTTTTTTACATTGCTTTAAACCGATCGTTACTTTTTTTTCCAACTCTTGGTATCAAACCAGTGTTTTTCTGATGAACTTCTCGACGTTGAATATTCGTTTTTTCCTCCCCTCTCTCTTCCACATGCACTAGCCATTGCCCGTCAGAATAACTCGAAACATCACGAGTTACGTTAAATACAGGCCTACACGCTCTGCAGGAAGGTTTCGGCATACTCCTAACAAGGACAAGAACTGTCGGTAATCGCCTTAATTACGAAGGATGCCAGAGTGGTTGGTACGCAAAGCATATATTTCATTAAAAGAATCGGTGAGTACAAAACGTAGCGCTTATATGGTTCCAGCCTGACGCTTGATGTCGATTGAGAGGTGAAAGATTGGATAGCAGTCTTTATTAACCAAAAGGCAGGTAGTGTCCAAAACAATGCGCTTATCGCTCCTTGTATTTTGTCCACGGCAGTTAAAGTGAGACTAATGCGGGGTAAAGCCTATACGTTAAGTATTTAGGACGTGAAATAGACTCGCGTAAGTTCTCTTTCGCTCGCCTCTGAAGTTCACATCTCTCACGTGGCAGGGGACTTTGCCGATCTGACCTTCAGACTTCGCGGTGACTTCGTAAACAACAGAATTCGGACGAACGGCGTCCCATTTTATTAGCGTAGTTCAGGCACAGCTGCTCCGAGGTGAGGGCAAAAGTTTCGTTGCGTGCCGGTGAAACTTACGCGCTGTCGAGCCTGATTACGGGCAGCTCTCTCTCTGGGTTGATTTCCAAAACTTGTTGGTACGTAAACGTGTTTGGATAGCATGCATTCGCACATATCCGGGTAGAGTTCGCAACGGGAAACCCTCCGATACTATACGCGACTTGCTAGTTCACAGCAGTTGCGCGAGCTTTGCAGTAACAACGCCTCCTAGATTTCCCGTGTCTGCCGGATGAGCGCGAAACCGCGGTCATCTATGGTGGCGCAGCCTACGTAGGGTAAGGGTCTTTGTACTTGGCCTTTAAGGTCGGGAATTTTGGCGTTTACTACTAATTTCAGAGGATGCCTTGTATTAAAAACGTTGCTTGCTGAATGACGGCGTCACTTACGTAGGGTGAATTGTAATTACGTTTACGCCTTTTTAAAACCTTTTTTACGTTATTTTTGTCGCATATAAGCTTCAAAAACGTGAAAAGCTATTTGAAGACACCCCTACTTGAGGGGCGCCACCACTGCAGTTCCGACGACCGCCGCTTCCCAAGTGACCGCCGAAAATTCGGCAGGCACGGGGAATCTAGGAGGCGTTGGTAGTAAAGAATGGAGCGGTCAGAAATAGGCGGGCGCAATGTTCGCCATTGGTTAGAGGTGAAGAACGTGGCGTAGACAGGTAGTGGCACACCGTGCCCTCCCCCCCCCCCCTTTCTCGAAAAAAAGTTTTGCCATGGCATACACAGACTGACACTCGACCACATCTATACCTGTCTGACCCCCCCCCCCTAGAGAAGAAGAGGGTGCCCCCCTCCCGCCTCCCCGAAAAAAGTTTTACCTGCGCCCCTGAGTGGGGGTAGGAGTAGACAGAATGTTTCAACCCAGCCTTCCCCCCTCCCTCTGCCACTTCGCCATTGTACGATTTCGAAGAAGGCAAGCGTCGTAATAGATGCGAAATTTAAAACGGAGTGATACATGTTTGTACAATGACCGGTGTTTCCGGGAGCAACGGGGGCCAGCAAATAGTTGTTAGAATGCAAAATTATGGGCCTTTGTCACCATTGTCAACAGCATTATGCGTCATGCTCATGTGTCATCAGCATGACGCGCACAGGAGAGGTACGAGCGATTAAAGATATGGGGCTGGTTTGGCGTCCCGTTAAATCAGCAGTCTCAAACACGGGGATCTTTCATTAGCAGCACACGGCTGCGGACTAAATAAGGTTTTGTGACATCGCTAAATAACTCCTGAATTCTTTTCACGCGTCTTGCAATTATTAACATTTTGTTCGAGGTAGTTGCAGAAAAGGGACAAGCAATCTTTTTCGTGAAGCACCTCGGGCGGCCATTATGTGCCGAAACATATCCTGGAACAAAAACTACATTTCAGATTAGCACAGATGATTAGCACAAAAACTATATTAGCACAAATGGAATCTCTAAAACACGTATACGGCCTATTGAACTCTAAAAGATTATTATGCCATTGAACGTTTGTGCTATGCAATATGCTAAACAACACAAACAACAACAACACATAAGTACTAAATCTACTATCCTGGCCACCGTCGCGACTTGATTTAAGCGAGAGGACTCTAAGGGAGGACAGACGGCAACCCTCCCCCGATATGCGAGCACTTCCACAAAATATAAGACTGAGGTTAACCTCCCTACCTCTTCTCTATTCTTCTCCTTTTCTCTATTTTTATCCACACATTGCCCTTCGCTTCTCTCTTTCTTTTCTTTTAATCACCTTGCCCCTTCCCCCAGTGCAGGGTAGCAAACCGGACGTGCGTCTGGTTGATCTCCCTGCCTTTCATTTCTTCCCTTCCTCCTCCTCCTGCTATCCTCTCCAGTATCTCCACAAGTATACAATAATTATCGCTAAGCATACAACATATCACAAAGTTGCATCGGTTCTTGTGACGTAGTGTTATTTAAGGAACACCCTGCCCTCTTCACATTTGACGACGCTATACGTACGTTTTCTTAGGCGAACTGTCCAGGTGGCGACACTGAACTGTGCTTCTTGTTTGTATGTTCCATAGCCCTTATGTATTTGCTTCTTTTTCCGACGCAGCTACGTCGAATACAGAGTGGTGTGAATACGCACTGGTCCGTTCCACGGGCGTACTTCGTGGTCTGACTATACAGTCGGGAAGAGGTCGCCGATTGCATTACGTTAATGGAGTGCGGAACCATCTATATTATGCCTCAGGACTATACTGTTGCTGCTGTGCTCCGCGGATCAGGAACCCTGTGCCGCCGGGGAATACGCAAATTAGTTCCTGCCTGTGGCATGTGTCAGTGGGTACATGTTAGCAAGGCAGTAAATGAGTACGAGTAAGTGACTAGGCTTAGTGGGTGGATATAGGCAAGTGAGAGAGAATGTGGGAGAGAGTTTATGATTATGTAAGCGTGCAAGGTGACGCAGCATGAAACGAAGATTATGTGTACAGTGAAGAAGTGATTGAGCAAAAAAAGAGTTACTGTAATTATATGTGAGGGAAAAACAGAACGAGAATTTTCGATATAATGAGAAAGCTAGCGACTGAGTTTGCAACAAGCGAAAGAGAGAAACAACACAAAAAGCGATTTAGTGGGAGAATTCACGTCCGGGTTAATATGCAAATAAGCGTGTTCAAAAAAAAGTAGACATACTGAATGAAAAAGTGAGTGCTCAGCGGCGTAACTACTTTGTGACTGCAAAATTGGGGAAGTGTATGGAGTCAGTCGAGCGATAAGAGTATTCCATGTTATGCCTTATTTTTAAGGCGTCCATGCCATATGTGAGCCATTTTTTTTATTTTCTAAAAGAGCAAATTCACTCTAAATAGAATTGAGAAAAACGCACTTTTTTCTACTGACAATACGCTCTGGTCTGCTCGAACAACTTTTTGCCAGTATGTTCTTCTCCCCCAAATACCCCACAAATCTAGGATGTGGCTAAAATCTACATAGCCAAATATCGTGAGTATTGTGGAGTGACGTTTGTATTTGGCTCATATAGATTAAAACATTTCTCTTGAACATGAATGAGGAAGTGAAATAAAAGTAAAACGATTCAAATGTATGGCAAAGCAATATTTCGCAATAGAATTGACATCATACTTGTTCTTCCGCCGCGCCCGTGCTTCGACGCATGGGCGTAATGGCGATTACTAGACTTGAAAAGCGAGTGGTCCTTCCTGGTAAAAGGGGCACTATTCTGGACTGTCATCTGTGTTTCCTTGTTCATCGCATCTAACGAAGGCCTTGAAAACTGTTCGAGTTAGTTTTGTGTCATGCCATTTATCACCGCTTCTTCTTCTTTAGGAAATACAAAGACGCCCAATATCTTTAGTGAGTGCCTATTTTATTTCAAATATATTGCTTCGGAATGAATGAAGGACAGAATACTGTTGCGCTAAAGTCGAAAAGAATCACCAAGATGCAAAAAGAAGTAGGCAAGTACGCCTCGCTCTTTACAGCCGAGTTTTGTAATTGAAGATCATGTCCTTTAGTAAGTGCCAACTCGGGCTAGAAAACCTCATTTTGAACGCCAACACAATAACAAAGCAACTGAGACACGAGTGAAAAATTTTAAGTGGGACCATGTTGGTTATTTTTATTATGTTTCTTGGCGCAGACCTGGTTTAATGAATGTGGCTCACTTTGATTGGAACAGTTGGAGTACTTGGCTCAATTTTCATTAGAAACTGCCTTTTCGAGCTCATGTTACAATGAGGAATTGCTCCATTTTTATTAAAACTGTTCTAGAAATTGAAGATACTTAAGCATGCTTTACCGTCAACTGAAATTCAGCCTAGTTTCGTTTTCTGCATTTGGCTCTTTTGACAAAAAAAAAACGCCCCATATATAGCGCTATGTTTTCCTGCACTGCGAGCGTACGGACTATGTTTAATAACCAAAACGCTGAACTGTCGTACGCATGTCAGGCTGTGCTTGAACGAGTGCAGAAGATCCTAGAAGAGTTATCTTGGTGACAGAATTGTTCTGTTGCCCAGCACTTTTCTTGCGGGCTGCAGTACGTACGCAAATGATGCAGCAGATTAAATTGGTGACCCACCCGGAGCGCATAAATTGTGGTATATAACAAGCTGTAATTAAAATAAAAATAACAAACTGTGCACATTTCGCTTCGATCTACACTGTAGGAAGCAACCACGTTGAGTATTTTCTTTTCACACAAATTCTATTATATTTCCAAACTTCCACTGCTTGTGATTTAAGTGTGGCAAAAGTTTGCGTGTGCCGGCATGTTTGTCTTGGCATTCTTTCCTGCCAACTCGATTGAAGACCCTGAGGTCACGTGGTCGAATCATGGACGGGACAGCCGTATTTCGATAATTGCGAAAGTCAAAGGTCTGCGCGGTGTAGGCAAAGGAACCCGAGATGGTCGAAATTTTCGGAGCCCTCCACTACGGCGTCCCTTATTCTCATACCGTGGTTTTCGTTACGTACGACTTCGGCAGTTATATTTATATTACCTCCTTTTACACTGCGCGCTTGAGAGAGATAGTGATTCGACAGTATAAAATGTAGCTGAAATAAGCAAGCTTGTGCATCGACAGTTTAATTATCACGTGATCTCCTGCTTCTCTTTGCATTGTCGTTTCAATTACTTGGCGAAAAAACAAAATGCTTTCGCAAAGATTATGGAATAGCTCTGACCTGCACCATGGTTGACGACCGGATTTGTGAATGAGTCATGAGTGAAGGTGCTTTTTTCTCCCACAAATTATGGAAGCCGGTGATGCTTTTATCACCGTCTTCTCTGCTTCTATGAATCAATTGATGGACGGACGAATGGCAATTTTTAATAATATTTCTGGCTCTCGTGCCGTTCACTTCCTCTTTGCTACTGTCATAGTTCGCGCTAGAACTTTCTTATGTGCCTGAAAATGTTGGCCTGGTTTATCACCTGGCTTGCGATTCCTGGTGTCGGGTGATAAATACGGTGTGTACGGTTGCAACCTGTACACACATGTAACACGTACAGTCACAAGCACGCATATATGCACAAGAAAAATTCATTCATAAACTTACGTTAAGGTGAGTAATCCTTAAAAACACCAACGCTGATTTACCACGGCCGGAGAAAGTGTCTCAGCTCCAAGCTCAAGGCGCAATGCAAATGAAGCGCTGCCTTCAGAACCTGCAGTTCTGTGTCGTAACGGAAACAGTGACGCAGGACGTCTTTTAGGTCTTCCGGTGTGTTTCTAAAGGCAGGGGCAAAGAGAGCCGTTTCCTGTAGCTTAATAAAAAGCGCGAAACAAAATCTGCAGCCAAAAGGGGGCGAGCGAAAAACTTTGGAAAATGTTGTAGACGGAATGAAGAAAAAGACAAGGTTGGAATTTTCGTTTGGGCTCCGAATAAAAGTGTGGAAACGTCAAGCAAGTGACGGCGGAAGCAGCGCGCTACCGGAAGGAAGTGAATTCAAGCAGGCGGCACGAGGAACGCCTCTTCCATGTAGCCCGCCTGTCGTCCATTTCTGTTTGCAGGTGGTTTCCTGTCAACCTCTTCCTCGCCTGCCTTTCCCTGCCTCCTTCCTTCGTGCGCACAATTCGTACTTTTCTCATTTCTTCTCGCCAACGAACGCACTCAACAACTTTTTCGCGTCGTCTGTGCCGCTAAAAGCGGGCAGTGTAAAGTCTGAGGGATCGTGGGAGACGGTCATGAAGCGATAATCGATCTTGTTCGGTTGCACGCAGGTATGAAGGCTACAGTTTGATTACCGCATTCTCGAGCTAGGCGTTGTTGTTTTTTTTTAGCGCGTGGAACGAGCACCGTGTGATACCATTGCTTCTCTTCAAAGCACATCCGGTCAAGCACTCACTTCCGCTTTCTTAATGTTTAAACGAGTCTCTTAAAAGACAATACTGGCACAAAGTTGACGAAGTGAAGTGAAATGAACTTTATTTGGTCCTGGAACTCTGGTCAGACACCCCCCTAATAGGTGTCCGCCGCAGTTGCTGGGCACGCCCACGCCGGGACTAAAAGACCATGGCTCTCCACCCGTTCGCAGGCCTCCTGGACTGCCGAGTATTGGACTGAGAGTTTGGGGCTTTTAAGAGCCCTCTCACAGTCTTCTGCCAGAGCACTGCCAGAGCATGAAACTTTTAACTCGAATCAGAAACATCGACTTCGTGGATGACCGCGTAACGCTCGTCCACGAAGTCGATATTTCTTATTCGAGTTAAAAGTTTTATTGAATAGATACATCATGTAAGAACGTAAGTATACTTACGCGACATCTTTCGACTAAGTAATGCTGCGCATTAAAAAAACAGATGGTCAAAAATTCTGAAGCCCTCCACTGCGGCGTTTCTCATGATTAAATCGTAGTTTGGGTATGTAAAACTCTAACAATCATTATCATTAGCTGAAGGGACCGATGACCACAGCGTTCACAACGTGAAACGTGACACGGTTAACGAGCACGCCGATGGCAAGAGGCCCAGACTTATCACATTTTACTAAGCAGGAGTGGCCTGAAGCTGCTCGCACACAGCCGTCTTCAACGTCAGCAGACAATCCGAGAATTCAACGTTGCAGTAAACGACACAGGCGCAATAATCGTCGCATGTGGACGAATCGGGAGCCTTTGCTATAATAACGTCTCGTGCATCACACTTCTGGCACCATGAAGTGCGTCAAAGAGACTACAATGACCTACAACCTCACTTACTATCTTATACTTCTCTGCCGTATCTTTTACTCTTCATACCCCATCCCTGTGCCGACCTGTTGAGGTGCCCTTGTAAGGAGAGACAGTTACAGGTCGGCACTTTTTCTTTCTTTTGCCTTTTTAACAACCACTTAGAGCAAGCACCAGGTGAGGACAACACGGTATTAATTTTCTAGTAAGCTCAGGTGCTGTTTTGGGCCCTTTAGAGATGAAAAAATGGCTGTTACGTCAGTCTCCACTTTAGCTGAGTTGTTTGGTTTTGAGCTTGACACTAAATATTACTGTGAGACAAAAAAAAGGTTTCTCCGTGAGGAAGAAGCAATGAACACGATCACACGGAGGACTAGGACGTAACTCTTACGGGGGCGAGGTACTTTTGTGTCTGGGCTTTTGTCCATTGTGCACTATCGATTATGCACTTAATATGGTAGGAATATTATATAAAACACTGACTAACGAGTTATATCTCTAGCTTTAACAGTCTGCGATCTGGTCTATATAGTCATTCGTTATCAGTTACAATCGATAAGAATCTTACAAAGAGCGACCATGGCAGTAATATAGTATGACTAATAACGATATCCGGGATTTTACGTCTCGAGACCACGATATGGTTATGAGAGACGCCGTAGTGGAGTGCTCTAGAAATTTCGACCATCTGTTTCTTTTTTTTTAAGCTTGCGCTGACATCGTGCACAGCACATTGGCTTCTACCATTTCGCTTACATAGAAATGCGTCCGCCGCAACCGGGATCGAATCCGTGACTTTCCGGCCAGCAGCCGAGCACATTAACCACAGCTCCACGGCAGCGGTGGAGTATGACCAATACTACGACTAATACGATAACATTTTTCTCGCCAACACTTCTCTCTCTTCGTTTAAGCAGACTTCGTGGAAGTACGACACGCTGGAATAACGCTATCTGTTTTGATTAACGTCGTGGATAAGATATATCTTCTTTTAAGATCATGAGGCCTTTTAGTATAATCCGCGTATCCCTAATGGTAGCTTTTTTTTCGACTTACTGACGTGCCACGTGTGTTCTGTTTTCAGCAGCTGCTCCTATTTTTCTCTTTTTTTGTGTGTGTGTAAAAGAAAGGTTCCTCCCGCTATTCAATGGCCATTAGTCTAACGAAAGACGACTTCGTACAAATACATGCAGGGCTGTCTGGTCAATATGTTAAACGGGCCCACATACGCGAACGACGCAAAAGTCAAGAAACGGCGTCGTTATACAGCAAGTCTGCGAAACCAAAGATGAGCCGCCACGTTACTGCGTAAAAAATAAAAAAATCCTAGCTTAAGCTTCTGAGAGTTCATGGGTCCTAACTCGCACGAAAGACACGTATTAACCCTAATGGAATGGCCCGAACATTCGCACTATATCTGCGTTGAATTATTTTTCACCCATGGAATCAATTTTTTAAGGCTTTTCGGGTGACGCAATATGCACCGGATATAACAGATCGGCGAAGAAAAGCAGCTGAACCTACTGAAGCGCCATTGTCGTCTCTTTTAAAGCATGCGAACATTGAAAAATACGTTTTAGAAAAAGTCGACAGAGAAAAACATAACACGGGAGAAAAATTGCCTTTTTTTCTCACGTGTTGAACAATTTTTGAAGGTATCAGCTTGCTGAAACCATTAACGGGTGCTGCACTGACTAATGCAAGGCACGTCGCAAATGAACAGTAATATGTATAAGAATATCCTAGAATGTTCTCAGTGTTTTGTTTTCAAATGTCTCGAAGCTCTGCTGTCATTTGAGGAGACCGTACTAAAGCTCGACTTCGTGGCTTTAATATTCATTACCAAGCAGAGCGAGAAATAAGAGAAGCGCGATACGTGTGTTTCGCTTTTTCATTTTCGGGGCGCTTCCGAACATTGCAAAAGCTCGTCGTTGTGTTTGTGCATGTGCTTTAGTTATCTGACCCCCTCCTCTTACTTCCCCCCCCCCATGATTTCATACCCCGTTTTCTTAAAAGAAAGGCTCGAAGCGAAACGAAAGCATGTAATGGAAATGAGCGTGAAATGAATTCGGTGCGGAACTGGTAAAACGACAATACGCGCGCGTAACAACAGAACGCTTTGTTGGAGAGAGAGAGAGAAGAACAAAATGGAAAGATAGGGAGGTTAACCAAGCTTCGGCTCGGGTTGTTATCATGCACGTAAACACGAACAAATAGGCGGCCTGAAGTACGTGTTCACAGACACAAACAAAAATGCTCAGATGTGCGCATCTCAGTCGATCACCTGCACAACCAGATCAATTTATAGATGTTCACAACTTGGTATATCATCTAGAAGCTATCAGCTGCTTTGTAAATGAGATATTCAATCACTACCATCTCCGTTCAGTACTTATGTGCAAGCACCTCGGACAGAACTGTAGCATACCAGCAATAACGGCAATCAGGAAACAATTTGGAAGATGGCTGCTTTTTGGGTAATAATTTGTGGTCCCTCAGGTGGTCTTTCAGCGAACACCCATGCGGTAAATGCTGCACATGTAGGGCAGGCTGTGTAGACCTATTCTATGTTTTGTAAATAGGGATAGACGCCGTCGACATACTGGGGCGCTTGTAGAGACGTCGTGGCGCGCAGGCTACACCCGGTTCTGATTACAGTATAGACCTATGTATTGTAAATGTAATTGAGAAACGCCACATGGTCTAAATATTCGAAGCTTTCCACCACGGTGCTTGTATTTATCGCATACAGCACTCCTGAGTTGCTATTGGCTACCGGAAAGACAACGAATATTTCAGAGGCAGCAAGGTTGAACTTCATTTTTCTATAACATTTAAAGTAGGTCAAAATAAAAAAAATTACACTATGCTTTTGTCCTTTTATCTGTCTCATTCCTACCCGTTGCTATACCACACTACACACGGCCATGCTTACACTCTGTTTTATCCTTGTATTGGTATCTTTCTATCTGTTTCTCTCTATGCGCGTTGACAAAACGTCGACTGTAACGGCTAATTTTGCCACAAAACATGTCTCCTGTGTGGCGTGCGTGCAGTGAAATGGGAGAAGTCCAATGGCTCACGCGTCAATGGTCCCTTTAAAAATTAAGAGAACCCACGAGCTGTAAACACGCGTTAGGGTCACACATTTATGCTTCTCTCGTTTACCGCTAGTATCAGGTGAATTGGTTGCAGCACGTGTCTGTTCATGATGATGATTATTTTCTACTCACGTTTCTACTCACGTTTCTAGTCACGTTTCTACTCACGTTTCTATGATCATTTTCTACTTCGATCATAACAGCTCCGCTGTGGAATAAATCTTCGTGTACCCAGATTTAGGCAGACTTTAGAAAACACTCGTTTAAGAGTAATTCTCTTAATCATATTGCAGGTTTACTGGTGCAACTCCACTATCTAATCCTTTCATGTTATACAACTACTGTAGGAAGTTTTTTCAAAGTTGGTGGTAAAGCGATGACCTAGCTGTATAATGTACACGGGTTTATTACACATGACAACGCACATTGTCTAAATCTCATCGCACATGAATCTCACTAATCTGTAACGCGAGATGAACGTCAAACAAAATGCTGGCATTTTACCTGTACCACCCGCTATTTTTTTTTCAACTACTCCAACATGCCATGTATCCGTATGATGGCGAAGCGTAAGCTTTTGTTATCAATTGCTCGGCCAACAAAAGCTTGACGCAAGCATTCTTTCGACAATAGGATGTGCATTTACTCTCGCCATTTAAACTTTCGCACTTTACGGTTTCCCCATTGTTCAGGTCACGATTACGTTATAAAAAAAAGCAGCGCTAAGCCTGTCATATCGGGGCAGATTTTGGAACAGCCAATAAAAAGCGGGATTCACCTTGCAGTTACCTCCCTCTAAACTCATTTTCGCTTCGCACGTGCAGATGCCTTATCAACAATTTCAGCCCCGTAATCTTACATTCATTTTTTACAAAACAATGGCGTGTTTTCTCCTATAGGACGGCAAAATATGGCCTAGCAGGAAGAAATATTCCAGCTGGTGCACTGTACAGTCGACGGGGAGTCTTTTGAAACAAGGGGTTTACTCCGGCTTTACGACCTTTGTATTCGTCTGGAGTCAACGAATGAGCTAGGAACGGAGAAAATTGAAGCTGTTCTGCAAGGAAGACAATTGTCTCTCCGCAGAGATAAACGCGAGCCTCTGTGCTCGTCGGTATAGTTGGGTTGAGTTGAAATAAACTTTATTTGCTCAGTGGTTGTGTCCGGGGCTATAGGCTACCAGCCACCTCCTATTCTCGCCGGGCAGTTACCACACAGCGGGACTTCTCTGTTCAGGCGTTGCTGCTGGCCGGGTGCTTTTTCGCAAAGTCAATTTCGCCACCTTTTTCGCAACTGTGCTCCCTTATCTCTGTTTCCTAATGCTGGCACGAATACGCGTTTCTTTCCGTCAGCACTTTAATCCAGAGTTCTTGCTGGAATTCCTGATATCCGAAGGCGTTGGCCTCAAACTCTACCCTGAGTGAAGGACTGTTGTAGAGCGATTTATCTGGTCTCGGTCTTCAGCCAAATAACTTCAGTCAAAAGCGGCACGCACGCAAGCTCAATAAATCAAATAAAACAAACAAACAAGTTCGTGACACTCTGATTAAGACTAAGGGATCTCCTAATCTTTCATTTGCATTAATTGATATTCCATTTGTTTTAACATGACACGGATTGTGCTCGCATAGCTTTTACTGGTAGGCATCCTCGCTCTTATTGTTCTCTTATTGGCTAAGATTATTGTGCATTCATTTTTATGCTCCCGGTGGTGAGTGTGTTACTCATGTCACCTCGACTTCACAAACGAAGTTGCGGGTACGATGCACGAACCGCAACGCCTACTTCGTGACCATGAATAAAATGAAAAGTTGTACATTGACGTGTTTGTCTGTCACAAACGCTATTGTTGACAAAATATAACCACAGTGGTGATTTAGGCGTCAACTTTATTCTGATATTAAATCTACAAAGTAAAACTAATTACTAAAAATTACTATATGCATGGTTCATAATTTTAAATGTAGCGTTCTTGCTTATACAGTTTGTCCAACTAATGGCGGCTAGGCACGTAATGTAAGCAGCGCGTTCAAGCGCAGATTTCTTGCACTATGACGCAGAAAATGTGCACTCGATTCTTTTGACATGAACATGCATAACAGATAAACACAACAATTTGCAACGAGCACCTCGGCACCACTTGTAGGGCAACAGGTGCCGCCATGAGTACCTTGGGCGAATATGCAGCGCAGAGACGCACATTTGCGGATTACGCAAAAGGTCTGTCGCGCTATGATTGCGAGCTTTTGCGCATATCATACTTCAAATACATCCAACTATAACAATTCAAACAGAAGTGATTGCACTTTGAAGTTAGTCAATGAGAGGAAAGTCTAATTGAGTCGTTCCTGTAACATAAATGTTACAACAAAATAACAACGACAACAACACTCATCGATAACTGCAGCTCGCTAACTGCACTAAGCACGTTGTTGTGGTTGCAACTATGTACGCTTCATCGCCACTCGTCGGAAGTGTTGTTCCGTGGTGGGCCGGGTGGCTTTCTCATATTTGTGACCTAAGTAGTGACGTAAGAGTGACGTATAAAGTAGTTAAAGTGGCGTATACCCTTTCCTCACTTTCTTTTTGCTTGACGTGGCTAACGGGAAATCGATGCCCGTATTCGCAGCAACGTCTTCGATAATCTGCGACGATGATTTGATTGCACTTCGAATCCATTGAATCCGGTCGCACCCACGGCCTCCAGCAAATCATAGCACTGTCACAAGCACTACGTTACCGCAACGGTTTCAATAGTAATAAACACCTGTTTTCAAAAATCAGCAATTGTTTTATCTCTAAGGTCGCACAACTTGTCATAAATTTTAGTTTATACACTTACGTGGCACATGACATGCTTCGTGAGACATGCGTCCAAGTTCAACCCATCCACGGTGCGCCTGTAAAAAAAAAATGGGCAGCATATCCACGGAGTGAATGATGGAGAGTGGGGCGAAGCATTCGTCTGTCTATTTGTTCTTGCTTCCGTCCATCCACGCGTACGTTTGTGTGACCGTCCATGCGTACATCCGCCCGTCCGTGCGTGCGTCTGTTCGTGCGTCCGTCCCTGCGTTTGTCCATGCATCCGCTCCTGCGTCCGTTCATGCGTCCATCCATGCATCTGTCTGTGTGTCCGTTCGTCCATCTATTCAACACTCCAAGTAGCACCATCTCGCATCTTTTCATCATATATTCCCCATATAGAAGCACCACCATCCAGCGGACATTCCAAGGAATAAACGAGAGGTGGCACACGCACACTTTCTTACGGCTTGCGCTTTGGGTCTACTTCCCACCTTCAACCACCTTGAGTTCATGGTATATACTAGTTCACTGTATTCATGGCACTGCGGCCCAATGCTCGCTAAACCTTTCTAAAACCAAGGAGGTCACGCCCAGCGAGTATAACGTAGCAACTTTTTCCTGTCAGATAGTGCTCAATGTACATGCCAGTGGCTGCTAATGGGAAATGAGAGACAGGAGGATTCAGCTTTTAATTTCTTATGGCTTGCGCTTCGTATCTGCTTCCCCACTTTAACCACCTCGGATTCATTCATGGTACATACTAGTTCATTGTATTCATGGCCCTGCGGCTCAACGCTCGCTAAACCTTTCTAAAACTAAGGAGGTTACACCCAGCGAGTATAACGTAGCAACCCTTTCTTGTCAGATAGTGCTCAATGTACATGCCAATGGCTGCTAATGGGGATCGCAGCGTGCGCGTTAACTAAAAGCCGAATGCTCCTGTCTCTCATTCCCCATTAGCAGCCATTGGCATGTACATTGAGCACTATTTTTTATTGTTCAGCAACGCACAGAAGAAATCTCTCACCACCACCACCTTGGAGGTCAAAATGTTATGCTTGTTACATACTACAAAGGCTACGAGGGACGAACGGGTGTTGCTATAAGGAGCTTCGCCCCTAAGAAAACAATCACCTGCTCCCTTCTCCTCTCGCACCTGAAAAGGGAGGAGGATCTTTTTGCTAATTAAATACTCTCGCACCTGAAAAGGGAGGAGGATCTTTCTGCTAATTAAATAAAGTTTGTTCATCATCATCATCTGCAAGTGACGAGTGTGCTGTGTGTCCACGTATATACGTGGGGCGCGTGTACGTCTGCGTTGTGCTCTTTACATAGCATATGCGTGTCGGTTTCAGAGGCACAGTTGCGCTTACGAGCTTTAGCACTCGTTAGAGACGCGACGTCAGAAATACTTACAGCGTAAACGTCTTTCACTGGATCTATGAACAGTAAGAGCTGTGGATGTAGGTGGTCTGGCCGCTTACAGATAGGATTAAATTAGCGTCCGCTCGGACATTTTGTTGCCAGAGCTCCTGTCCTGCAAGACAGCGTGCACGAGCGGGGCTGCAGCCTGTATCCACGTGTCCATTGATTTTTCGTTAGAGGAAACAAAAAACGAATGCAAACAACAAGAGCACGATGCAGCGAGAGCCCTAACTAATTACTCGCATGCTTGCTTTTGCTATACTAGCGGTGAAGCAACACGGCTTCGAACCAACTGCTTCGGCGCTCACCTAGAAAAAGCGCAGTTGGCGATGGAACAATGATGGTACGTGTGGGCCGAAAAGAAGTGAACTGCGGCGAGTGAGTTGCCGGGTGTAGTTGTTTTTCGGAAGGAATCATGAGCTAATTAAGCGTGTGCTAATTAAAGTGGACTGCGAGAAAAAAAACGCGTCGCGTAGAAACTAAAAGCGGCACACGCAACATCTGGGAGCGTTGTTCGACAGAGGCAGCATACCACCGAAACACAGTACGTGTATCGATCATATTAGTGATCACGGTGCTCGAATGCTGATCCGAAATTCGCAGGTCCGATACCAGCCGCAGCGGTCGCACTTCGACGTAACCTAAGTGGCGGAGTGTATACGGTGCGATGACGCTGCACGATAAAGAACACAAGATGGTCAAAGTTTCTGAAGTCATTCACTGCGGCATGCTCCCCCTAATCATATCGTTGTTTTGGCACGAGAACCCGCAGAAGTTGGTATTACGAGCACAACTAGCGGTAACTTCGATACTGTCCCACCAATGCCTCATTTATACACGAGGCGTGAGTACCGGTCGCAAAAAAAAAAACACTGCTGAATCTGTACATGCGATTAAATGTAGAAATGCACGAAACATTCACAGCGAGAAAAAAGAAACGAGACGAACGAGTGGAATACGTATACATTCAAGAATATTCAAGCTCTTGGAGGTGGGAGTAGGTGTTATGCGAAGGATCACTTCCCGTGCTAGTCAAGGAAAAACGTCAAGTTGAAGGCCGGAGTGGAAGTAGCGAAGAATAATATACGTGCAAGTAAGTGACGCGGCGACTCGCGTATGACAAAAAAAAACAAAGTGTAACCACTCCGAGTGCGCTTCACGCACCACAGGGAGCCCGTTTCATTAAAGACGCAGCGGCCGGCGCGCCAGGTTCCACCGGCCATCCCAAGCTCTCGTTTCCCGCGTACAGCATCTGATGACCACGGGAGGATCTATTTCACTTAGCTATATCGTAGATGGAAGGCTTTATTTTACTGCCTGCCGACAACAGCACAAATTCAGATGCGAAGATCAGATAAACAGAAGTGGTGCTAGGATGCAGCACAGAAAAGAACGAATGAAAAGATACATCAGGACAGAAACATCCCGGTTCCGAACACCTCCCAGCTTAGCGGTAAAATCCTGTCCAGCTTTCCATCGGAGCTGTACAACTGCGGAAGTAAAGAGCAATATGCAGTACGGTGAACTAGTAGGAAAGCAGGACGAGGGAAGGGTAAAGGGCGCAGATAGAGGGGGAAAAATTGTCTCTGTCGCTGCGCAATACCCATTCAGCGGCACCGCACGCATTCTTTATTTAGGCTTGTACACAAACAGCAGTCATACATAAACAAAGGCGCCTTTTAACAACGATGCCGCCGAAGACATGCGACGCAGAGTCACAGCGCAAGTCATTTCGTTTATGGTAGGGATAGCGTTTTATGACCGAGTGCCTCGAAGACACTTGGATCGTACCAAATTGAACACGCTGGCCACCGCAAATAAGGCTACGTGCTTCGTTCACAGTTCATGATGAACAACTCCAATACCACGAACAACTCCGAACACCCTCACTTTGTGTCTTGGAGGTATAAGAAATATGCGTACTTTCCACGCCCTATTTCTTATATTTGGCATCAGCGCAAGTTTCATCTTTTGTCTTCATGGATTTGACCCCTCTATTGCGTGCTCAGCAGCAAAACAGTGTAGCCAGTGAGCCAACGCGACGGGCAGATTGCAGCGCAAGATGCGCACATGAAGTACGCTGCGACAAGACTTAGTGCGACAGAGAGAGAACAGTACAATGATTAAGAAGTTCTCGGTCAGCCAATAAGGTCGAAGAAATCAGTGTACAATGACCAGAAGAATACCGCAAAGTAAGAATAGAAGCAACAACACACCATAGCAAACAGGAAGATGTTCGGGTAACGCACTTTCACATGCGTACGATGCTAGTCGTTCGTGTGCAGTTAAGACTCGCATTACCATCTTCCATCGTGACACTGGAATAAATGACGTCCTGAAGTTCACGCATCCACCTCTTTTCTCTACACAGGCTCCCTGAACGTGTTCTAATACAGTGATACACCATGCTATAGTATCAAATCAGATGGTCAACCTCCTGGTTACCCTCACGGCACAATGCAATCAACAGTAGGTTAGGTGCGTCCATTTTCGTCGTGCTGCATACGCAGCCTCGTAACGATTCCGCATCCAAACAATACCACTCACGTACACGTACAGGGTCCGCCATAACTACCCAGGCGCTTGATTACAACACAGTGGCTGCTTCCAAGCGCTTCATAGAACGATATAGAGCGAATAATCGAATGTATTCACCACCTGTAGTTACAAATTACTTGCGCACGGCGATTTCAGTGGTGCACGCGGCAAGCATGGATGCTTCTTTTCACTGCTAGTAGCCACGGTGGAACGTGAGTGTGCTTCTCGGCTGCAGACCCGAAAATATACCGTGTTCGAACCCGGCAGCGGCGGGTCGCGTTCGAGCATAAACGCTAAAGACCCGCGTACTGTGAGATTTCAATGCGCGTTAAAGAACCCTCGAATGGTCGACGTTGTGCGGAGACTACGACGTCTCTCATAGCCTGAGCCGCACCATGCGAGTTACTTTTAGATGTTAAACCCCCCGAAACCAACCAACCTTTTTATTACCATTACAATTGCATCAATATATAATAAGAAGCTTTAGAATAGCGCACCGCACGCAAAAAATCTGAAATTGCGTGCGGTAATGGCGGCCCACATGTGACCCGCAAACGCTGGTTTCGAGGCTATACGGTGTCGCTGCGATTGTGCGTTGTGGATCGCAGCAAAGCAAACGCTACTCTAAAGCTCATATGGCGCCCGCTACGCCCGCAGCGCTTGCGAACGGTATTCTAAATCTCCTTAATGTCAGGTGAATAGGAAAGTAAGTACGCTAAAGAGACGCGATTCAGTGTCGGCTTCAGAACCAAAAGTCAGAGACACCACCAGCATGTCAACGGTGAAGCTCTTCAGGCTAGCCGCAATTTGTGCGGACTATCGGACATGTACTTGGGCGGCCAATCACAAAGAACTGTCACCACGTTAAACAGTTCCGTACCACAGAAACAAGGTATAAACGAGTACTCACCTGAGGTTCTTTAAAAATGAATAAGGACACAGAGAGCCAAAGCCAAAGAGATGACTGCGAAGCGACGGCGGAGGCCACAAGTACAGCTGCCCAAATTCGCTACTATCGTTGTGCGAGCGCCGACTTCTGTGCCTCATGCGCCGTGCAATGGAGTCCAGTTGCCAACACGGCAAGGTAAGCGCATGCCCCCAAAGCGTGTGCGGTTGGGCCCGACAGCGTGAGCAGGCGAATATTAGTTTCGGTCGCTTTTTTTTTTCTCTTCCGAAGATGAAAGTTGCAGCCATGAATCGACAAAATAGCGTCACAAGATACGCCCACGCCCGCACTGATGAGATAAGCAGTAGAAAACGTGGTTCATCTGCAGTCCGCTGATAAGAAGGAATAACCTGGCAGACGAGACGTGCCAAGCTGTGCGGGCTTGCGCTTATTCTCGCCCTGTTTGCAACTCGGCTTCGTCGTACGGCGCTGTCGCCCAGAGAGGTCGCCACGAGCGCACGATAGTCGAAAATTTGGGTGGCTGTACTATCACCATCTATCGCGCTCAGTATGAGCGACACTGTGACAGCGCGATGAAAAGCACTCTGTATATGCTATACAGCCGATCATGGCATGGTTTAGAGTTATCAGGGGAGAGGTTATGGCTACTCTTGTGATTGCACTTGCTTCAAAGGACACCTCATCAGCCTAATAAAATACAACAAAGCGAGCGCATTACCATACGCTGACGTTTGTCGCCTTTCTGACGTGCCTTATAGTGACGCACGAACAGAAAATTCCGTGACGTCTATACTGTACGTACTCTCGATTGGTCCATATACGCGAAACATCCAACGTTAATTGAATCCTGCACTGCTTTGTCATGATATGTCGCCCACCCATTCTCCCTTGTCTCACATGGCTATCGAGCTCGATCAACTGATTTTACTTCAATTCTGTGTGCTTCCGACTGCACAAGCGACGATAACACCTGTCACAGCCGAGAGGCGCGAAATCTTGATAGGCTGAATGCTTAGTACTGACATTTAACACGTTATTTTCACAAATAAGTGGCGAGAAGGACAGACAATCTGTATGTAAAGCCATACAGGTGGTATAGGGGCTTTACCTGTACGAAGGGTAGCGAAGGCGAGGAGGAAACCATTCGCTCGTTTCTGAACGCGGGGTGCTGAGGGACCCTTTAGCGCTCGCCCTTGTATTTCCCCGTGATGTGGGGTTCGAAGATTATAAATGACGCCGTTTCTTGACGCTCTAACTTAGAATTTTCCTTCAATGCAGCTAAATAAGTGGCGAAAGGTTGCCCCGCCGCGGTGGTCTAGTGGCAAAGGTACTCGGCTGCCGACCCGCAGGTCGCGGGATCGAATCCCAGCTGCGGCGGCTGCATTTACGATGGAGGCGGTAATGTTGTAGGCCCGTGTACTCCGATTTGGGTGCACGTTAAAGAACCCCGGGTGGTCGAAGTTTCCGGAGCCCCCCACTACAGCGTCTCTCATAATCGTATGGTGGTTTTGGGACGGTAAACCGGACGGTATCAATCAATCAAACGGCGAAAGGTTCCTACAAACCGAGGAAGGTGAGGGTGAAAGAAAGCAATCGGGAGTGATGTGTATATTCATATGAATGATCAAACTTTTCCCCAATAACTTGGACATATACGCCATGGTCATATAACATGGCTCGCGAAACCCTGGGAACTATTCTCTCGGTGACCAATCCTTGGACATGCCCCATTCGGCCTCCCC
The DNA here is from genome assembly GCF_043290135.1 of Rhipicephalus microplus. Lineage (NCBI taxonomy): Eukaryota > Metazoa > Arthropoda > Arachnida > Ixodida > Ixodidae > Rhipicephalus > Rhipicephalus microplus. The sequence goes on along the minus strand of NC_134704.1, from coordinate 27,187,138 downwards.
TGATTGGCTGGAGCGCGCCCTCTGTCTGCGGTCTTTCTTCCGCAACGCCATTTCGACGCCACGCAGCTTCCACAACGCTCGACACACAAATGAGAAAGACGGAACGCGTTTTGCCGCAACGAATGCTGCCCCCAGAGATCTACCTTTATACGCACATATCTGAGGCCGTGCATAGACTCTAATCGCGATAGTCGTTGAATTAAACTTTGCGCGGCTGCCCGCCCGACGCCCCTCGAAGCATTCCATGCATCGCTCTTCATATGTCTCAACACGTTCACATGCGCGTACAGACCTGTCGAGTTTGTTTAAAAGTTTTGTTAATCGATATATTAGTTCACTTGGATTCTATTTACGCTGCAGAAACGTGCTGGCGGGTTCGGTGCGCCGACGTGGTCAAGATAACCATGACCTGTTGATTCACAGTTTCTTTTTTCTTTTTTTTCGTAACTGAAAGCGCTCCGGCAAATTGGACATGTTCGAGAATTGAACGCCGCGATAATAGTGCCATAATGAAAGCTTGGAGGGGGGGGGGGGGGGGGCTGCTATTACTTTCTGTTCGTCGCAGCATTGCAGGGTTAACGAGGCATCACTCCATTTTGCTTGGTGGTTTCGTGCACACATTCTGTATTTTCTTTATTTTTTATGTGCTGTTTACTGGCCTGATATTTCAGCGCTGAACTATAGCTTACAGAATAGACACATAGCCGCTCTTATGAAGCGACTGCCTTCGCTGGTGCAAAGCCGGAGTGCCCTTTCGGTGACGGTGCATGCGACACGCTAAGAAACGAGACGCTGTATTGTATACGGTTACTAAGACGATATTCTCAAGGATGCTGTCTCTCTGTAGTCGTTTTGAAAGGTGCTTGTTTGAGCTAGTTGATACTCCTGTCTCTGCAAACTTCGAGGACTATAGCGACAAGAGAATGCCACACTCACAAGAGCTATAGTGACATAAAGCGATAGACTGACATAAAAGGGAGAAAGGGTGCTGTACGCTGAGCGGGGGAAGCGGGGAGGAATTCAGCCCCATACTTTGGCAAAATATGAGGGGGCACTGAGAAGAACCTTCACCCTCGCCGAAGGGGAACCCTGCGAACGCCTATATGATAAAAGACACCAGCACTGCGGAAGGCCTAGCTATGCCAACGACGACGTTCTCTTGTTGAGTCCGTGATTCTGTGGCTTCACTCGATTATCTCTGCACTTAAAGGTCAACGTAGAGTTAAACTAGCATTCCCTACTAACACCTGACAACGACCACCAAGCGACCCCGAAACAACCTGAAGAACCTATATAGGTTCTTTAGGTCGTTTTGGGGGTCGATTAGTGGTTATTGTTTGTCGTTGTTAGAAGTCGTTGTTGGTGGTCGTTGATAGAAGCAACCAGATTAGTCTCCAGAACTGTCCAGTTTCGCTCTTTGGAGGCTTGCACGGTGTAAGGCAAGCTTTGCTCTTTCAATTTCTTGTTTTAATTTTGATGCAAGCTCTTTTTTACAGACTTGCCTTGGTAGCCCCTCTGATAAGGTTATACAACCTAACGTTCTTATTTTGTGACATCTACGTTAATTGTAGAAGACCATGCTAAATGAGATGCAGACTAATGTCGCTCGCACGAGTTCGCGCAGTATATATGCGTGCTGAATTATTAATGGACAACTGCGCCGGCTAAACCTGATGACACCTTTGCACATGTTAGATCGTTAAATAAAGCGTAATCTTATTCTCCCTTCTTCCCTCTTAGCTTCGAAGTTGCACGTGCGAATAACGAGAAATCACGCTTCCCAATGAAATTAAGGTTGGCTACATCTGTCTCCCTTTTCTCAACATCACTGCGGCTTCGCGTACGAGCTGGACAAGATTAATTACCCATCCTTTGCGTAGGCCTCGGGGAACAACTTTCGCTCGGCTCGGGGCCTGAAAGGCGCTTTGCATAAAGACAATGCAAGAAAGTCTAGCCTTCTATTCTCTCTCTCTCTCTCTCTCTCTCGTGCGCTACTGCTTGCGCTATCCGAATAGGAATGCGCATGCGGTTGGAGTTAACTCCGTCCCTGAAATCGAATAACGCCTCGTTCCGGCGAAAACGCGCGTGGGCCCTAAACAAATTAAAGGCGTGTCTCAAGAGCAGCTTTGAGAATCTGGCTGCCATAGAGTTTCTCACATTGTGTGTGTGTGTGTGTGTGTGTGTGTGTGTGTGTGTGTGTGTGTGTGTGTGTGTGTGTGTGTGTGTGTGTGTGTGTGTGTGTGTGTGTGTGTGTGTGTGTGTGTGTGTGTGCGTGTGTGTGTGCGTGTGCGTGTGCGTGCGCGTGCGTGCGTGTGCGTGTGCGTGCGCGTGCGTGTGTGTGTGTGTGTGCGTGTGTGTGTGTGTGAGCGAGAGAGAGAGAGAGACAAACTCAACTCGTTGGTAAGTGTTGACTGCGACGCGGGCACGAAGGGAATAGGCGTTCCTTATATTTTTTTTTAAACTGTGGTGTTCGAAAGCTATGCGAGGAAGGTGTACATGGGCATGCGTGCTTCGCGAGCACTCATCCGTATAGTAAAGCACGTGTGACGTCATAAAGCACGCACTGCGTTCGTACGCATGGTTGCGGACCTGACACGTGCATGCTCACCACTGCGGTGATCCAATGGCACACAATCAATATCAAGTGCTTAAATAATGCAATATCTTAAATGCGAACGGGATGATTCTTGCTGTCGGAGCACGAAGGCTGCATTTATAGTTCACTATAGCTGCATTTCACACTTGCTGGCGTAGGTGGCCCATGTCGATATGCAGTTTTAATTAACGGCTGATATCTAACATTGGACCAAAATTCAGAGTTTTCACTGTGTGGCCGTCATCGCACAATTTTTTTGTCCCCGTCTGCGCCACTGTCCTCATTAGTTTAGAGGACGCGATCACACTATTCGGTTGATTTTTTATTGCTTGATTTACTTATTGATTGATTGGTTGGTTAATGGGTCAGTCCCTGAGCTTCGAGGTAGTTATCAGCTGTTTCGGCCAAACTGTCTAAATATTTGCAACCTCGCTCTTTGAAAAACACAGCGAGTTTTTTGTTGATTTGGAGCGAGAATTTTTCCAAGACGACCAGAAATATAGCGAATAAATTGATGTATCGTCACTTTGATTCTCCATTGATTGATTCATTGATTGATTGAAACCGGTGTGTTCTTTACAGAAAGGGCAATTCATTCGACCTACGGCGTCATTTATTTCCTGGCGGATGTGCTGGTAAGCAACAAAACGTATAGCTGTTTTCTGGTCCTGCAATAGTTTCTGACGCGCGAAATGTTTGTTTCTATTAGCCCGGGAAACCAAGTTCATGAGAGTGAGTTTCGAAACGGGCTTTTCACTCATTCCCCACCAGCTTCATTACCTGTGCCTTTCCGTTAGTGTACTGCTTTGAAAACGCTATAAGGTCCTCCCCATATAACAAATATACATAATACCAAATCAGCTATATGGACACGAGAGAGCACGAATGAATTACGTTATAGTTCGAGCAATTGTGTTACGTGCTTGGCGTTTACCAGGGTAAAGTCGCCAGATGGTCCCGCGAAATTCTGTCACTGCACAGCCTCAAAACGCCCCTTCTCGCGTTAAAATAATGCGAGTACTCTTCCTTCACTAGTCCGAATACATGGTTTAATCCACTGTTTCAGTCTACAGCGTCTTTGGGATGGGAACTCAGGAAAGGTTAGGCAGGCGCTTTCAATCCCATTCATTTCCCAGTTAATGTTCAAAAGCATTAATAGGTTACATCGCCAGCATAGGTGCCCTTCACAAAGCTTCGTGTCAACGGAGATTGTTTGGAATAAAGCAGTTCCCGCCATCTGGAAGGCAAGCGCCGAACTAAAGCGGCGCTGGCTGAGTCCCTGCTGAGGACTCCGAAAAGCGCGCACTTTTCTGTGGCCAAATTGACACAAATTGGCGCTTCCTCTCAGTGCCCTGAATCACACGATATTTGCTGCGCATTATTTCCTACGCAATAGTTCTCATACAGACAGACAGGTTTGTATGGGCACAAATTTATCCTTAAATTATTAAAAATAAAACAACAAACAATGACCAACCTGCGTGCTGCCCTGAAATATTGCAGGCTACAGAATTTTAGAAAAATAATGAATAGGAAAAGACTCAAATGGTAATATTGAAGAAGAAGAGAGAAAGAGGAGGGAGAGATTAAAACAAAAGTAAAGTGGAGAGGACCAGCACCATTGCCAACCACTTCCAAGAGAACGAGCGAGTACTTGTGAGATATATAATATACTGTACAAAACTGTATAACGTAATACACAAATAATTATCCGGACTTGGTGATGATTTACAAATAGTTCAATAAACACAATATTTGTCATGAAGAGAACTTCTGGAGCTAGTTTTCCACGCATGTCGGAAGTAATATAGTCATGCGTACCACTCTGGGATTGCTGGTCTTGTTTCAAACGGCCTTACACGTTTAAACACGAATCATTTTTAGCTATACAACACTGTCGGAATGCACTGCTTTTTCTCGTATGCGCCAGTGTGTGTGTGTTTGTTTGTGTGTGTATGTGTGTGCGCGTGCGTGCTTTTTTCGCCCCCTATATATGAAAATAACTAAAAAGAAAAAGGTGGTAGCCCGTACCACCAGGAGGTATAATGGGCTCAAAACAATCTAACATAAATGAAGAGGGGAAATTTCCCAAGTTCTTTTTAGAAAGCCAGTTAGTTCAAAAAACAATGACAAAGGTAAAACCTAATCAGTGCGGCATGAAAGTGCAATAAATAAAAAGATTAGCTTCTCAGGAATGAGCAGGTTGACATGCAGCAGCAGTGTATTTTCCCTAACTTCAGTGTTTTGTGCGTGCGTGCGTGTGTGTGTGTGTGTGTGTGTGTGAGAGAGAGAGAGAGAGATTGTGAGCATTTTACCAGCCATGGTTGCTTAGCCACGTGTCGCCATATATGCTAATGACGAGAACGGCCGTGAATACGGTCTTCTGAGCTGGTTATAGATATAAGCCCACGGTATAGACTTATGTCTAACTATACAGGACTTGGATTGGTCAATAATATCATTTCATCAAATGCACGCACTTGATAGCTCGCGCTTCAAACAAACGTTTGGACCACGGCACAACTAACACGCGACGGATATACCGTAATATGCACGGATGGGCTTGTTGCTGGGCCATGCATGCTATGTGGTGAAGCACCGCACAAAAGCCCTTGCGTTTGCACCGTTTGATGTGTGCGTGATTGTGTCCTTTCGTGCGCTGCTTCATCAAATATTGCATTGTAAATGGCACGGCACTACGTCACAGCCGAAACAGCCTCTAAATTGTCTGGCGAGATTTCGTTCGGGGCCGTAATGAAAAAACATCACTTTTTTAACACATACAACGAAGCGTTCAAAATTATTCCATACTTCCCTATTACGGTATTTCCCGCAACCAGATCGTATAGCTCGACGCGCGAAACCCCAGACTTTTGTTATCGTAATAGCGCTTCATTTAACTAAGTTATATATAACAATAATACCGGGGGTTTTACGTCCCAACAACACAATATCATTATTGATTTGTGGGGTTTAACGTTCCAAAACCACCATTTGATTACGAGAGACGCCGTAGTGGAGGGCTCCGGAAATTTTGACCACATGGAGTTCTAATGTGCACCCAAATCTGAGCACACGGGCCTACGACATTTCCGCCTTCATCGTAAATGCAGCCGCCGCAGCCGGGATTTGAACCCGCGACGTGCGGGTCAGCAGCCGAGTACCTTAGCCACTAGACCACCGCGGCGGGGCACAATATCATTATGAGAGACGTCCTATAGTGGAGGGCTCCGGAAATATTCACCACCTGGTGTTCTTTAATGTGCACTGACACAACACAGTACACGGGCCTCTACCATTTGGCCACCATCAAAATGCGACCACCACGGCCGGGTTCGAACCCTTGACCTTCGGGTCGGCAGACGAGCACCCTAGCACTGTCCCGTCGAGGCGGACTACTAAGTTCTACAAACTTATCAGTGCTCTCCATGCAAAGACTGGTTTGATTTATTGATATGTGGGGCTTAACGTCCCAAAACCGCCATATGATTATGAGAGACGTCGTAATGGAGGACTCCGGAAGTTTCGACCACCTGGGGTTCTTTAACGTGCACCCAAATCTGAGCACACGGGCCTACAACGTTTCCGCCTCCATCATCGAAAATGCAGCCGCCGCATCCGGGATTCGGTCCCGCGACCTGTGGGTCAGCAGTCGAGTACCTTAACCACTACACCACCGTGGCGGGGCCCATGCAAGGACTGTGTTGAGCGATTTAAACAAAGCTAACATCCTCACCATGCAATTTCTTGGAACATACAGCACACGAGAAGAAAAAAGGAGCAATCGCATGCATTACCTGTTTGTAGTTTCGCCTTGCGTCGTTGTTTGCGGCTGCTTTGAGCTTCTGGTCACTACACGAAGACAAACGAATCAGACAACATCGGCACTATTCATCAGCTCACATATGATTACTCATTCATGAAGCACGGCGTTCCTCCAAGCCGAACACTCGCAATGAATGACCGAGTAGGTGGGAACATTTCGAATGAGATGAACCCCAACGCATACAGCCACGCACACATCAAAGACCAGCGTGCTCGAAATTTGCGGATAGCATGCAAGCATGTTACTCACAGCATGATACGGTCGAAGTAAAGAACAAACGAAGCCGTCTGCTACTTAATAATAATATTACGTCCTAAAACCACGATATATATGATCGGGAGGGACGCGCTATAGTGGAGGGCTCCAAAATTTCGACCATCTGGCGTTCTTTAACTTGCACTGGCACCGCAGAGTACACGGGCCATTCTATGCCGCCTTCATCGAAATGAGACCGTCACGGCCGAGATCGAACCTGCCACCTTCAGGTGAGCAGCCGGACATCCTATAGCCACTGACCCCCGTATTCTAGAACGTCCCTTCACTCAAAGCTTCACCTTCCCTTGACAAAGCCGATGAAAGCGCCCTCTCTAGGTACGGCAAGTCACTGCATATTAGCAATAATGTGGTGCGATTCTCGAGCAGCGCAGCGTCATTTTCTGCCGAGCAGCGGCGCAGTGTTCAACTCCGTGAAGTGAAGGGTGAAAGTCGAGTCGAGAAGCGTTTGTGAATACGGGGGCGAGTCCGTCGAGGCGGACACCGTCCCCTACTGGCCTGAACGTGCCAGTAGGGGACGCTGCATACGGACATCTTGAGAAAAAAAGGTACTTGCGCGTCACGTGCGCGCTGGACGAGACGAGAGCAAGTGCGCATGCGCCAGTTGTCACTTCGCGCCAGTTGTCACTGGAAATAATTGTGCGCACTATCCTCCATGCTATGTGCATACATATGATTTTCAACATTTTTCTTTCGAACAACACGTACACATATCACACGGCGCCTTGTGGTCGTATTCTCAGAGACTCGCGCTTCAATATCTTTTCTTTATTTGTTATTCTTACTTTTCTGCGTAGTCAGCTCGTAGAAAGTCGTGGCCGTACGTGTTGCCAGATGGTCGCTTATATCAGGCACGAAGTGCTTTGGATAAGAAGATATGAGCAGATCTCTGAAACGAGCCCCGTCTACACGATTAATTTGGTTGGGCATGAGCACTAACGAATAGTTTGGTCACGTGGTTCGATAACCGAGCTTTCCTGCTAAACAACTTCAGCCAGTCTAACAGTGAGCTGCCAAGGCAGCGCGAGGATGGAGCACAAGCACTGATCCACCATCAGCGGCCCTTAAAAAATGTAAGTCGACATTTTCGCCCACCGTGTGAGCGGATTCTTTAGCTTCGTAATCCCGTCCCGGGTGTGTCAGCGGGAGCCCTGTATAGCTTGAGCCGAGCAACTTTTTAAAATTTATTATTTTTGCCTGTATTTCGCTTCGTCTTTGCGTTAGGTATTTTCTGGTACAGACATTGAAGCAAACATTATATGAGAGCCTTTTCAACCGTGATTATCCTGTTGCTACGGCTTGTACGTTTCAAGGCATGCAGGTATCCCGCTTGCAAGCACTCCGCCGTGGTGGTCTAGTGGCTGAGGTACTCGGTGAGTCGCAGGATCGAATCCTGGTTGCGGTGGCTGAATTTTCGATGGAAGCGAAAAATGCTGTAGGCCCGTGTGCACACATTTGGGTGCATGCTTAGGAACCCCATGCTGTCGAAATTTCCGGAGCCCTCCACTACGGCGGATTGCCATCATATGGTGGTTTTGAGACGTTAAACCCCACATGTTAATCAATTTCGCTTGCGAGCATTATACTGTTTCTGTGTGAAAGCGTGAAACTTGTATACCATGTGTCGTTCCACTTATGTTTTACGTGTTGTTAACATGAACGTCCAGTAAAACTGATAGCTAGGTAATTGGATGAATGGAAGTTTATTTTTACGTGTGAATCAATGCACGGAGACAAGGCAGAAATGGAAGACTCGAGTGGACAGTGCGACCGCTGCACTTGCAACAAGCTCATGTTGGAAAAAAAAACCGCTTAATGCACATCACCATGTTTGTCCTGTCTATTCGTGTCTTCTATTAATGCCTTGTCGCTGTGCACTGCTTAACACATATAAGCTACATGCCTAGCTGTCAGTGTCCTCGAGGTAGTTTCGCGCGGTTGCCTTTAGTATTAAGAGCATGCCGGCTAGTCATTGGGTCGTAAGAAGCGTGGGCCTGGAAGGTCGGACTGGTGAATGCTCTCCTCCAGCCTCGGGCACACACGTGGATATATTCATTAAGGTACAAAAGCTTTACCGGCACACCTGTATGCCGGAAAAACAAGCTTCGTAATTGAAGCGGAAATCAAAACTTAGCGGTGACTTTCTTCTCGCAACAGCCCACTTTTTCCCCCGTCTGTCGCGGCGCAAAGCTGCTGAAAGCTAGATCGTTGAAATTTTCGACGGCGTATCCTAGGGCAGGCCTTCTAATCGCGCCGTAATCTTGGCACGTAAAATCCCATTCATTGTCTGACAGAGTAAATTAAAGGGAAATATTTCGTGACGCCGTTAAAAAGTTGCAGGACGTGGCCGACCCCCCCTCCGCCCACCATGTGCGTCCACCAATGTTGTTCTTATCGTCTTTTTTTTTTAACATGCCCGTCGCATGTGTAGTACTCCCTTTAGTGAGGGACGTTGATTCGTCGGGAGAATCGTTGGAGCGTCTTTCCACGAGTCAATTCACGACTCTCCTAAACAGCGACAACGTGCATCGAAAGGGTTTTCTACGCGCATAACCTGTTGTTGTTGACTATCTCGATAAATGAAACTGCATTTAGATTGAGTGAAACCGATTTCACTCAAGGCGGGCGTCAAAACAAGTGATAAACATGGATTCGTGGTTTAAAGCCGGCCACCCATTACAAAAGACACGCACGTTACTGTGCGTATTCCCTCGAGACCCCGTATAGAGAGTGCATGTAGTAAGTTTGAAAGCATTTAACGCGCATAAATGCTCATGGTTTAAAGCACGCTATCCATTACACAGAATACAAACCTATGCGAACGTTCACTCCCTCAATAAGTTTTCAACTTTACCGATTATGTTGTAGTAATCCACAATTTGAACGTACTTCTTTAGTAATACAGATGTGTTGACACGGTTATCTTCCCTTCTTACGATTTGAAATGCAATGAAGTGACATATATTGGACATGTCATTGCTGTTCGTCAATGTTTGCGACTGTTTCTTGCTCTGCTGTTTTGTCAAGCACCTATCACCTGCTTCACCGACCTTCGCGAAATAGTTTTAAATTGGAGCAGGTAGCGTCAGAATACGAAAACGCAAGCCAAGAACATGGCGCTCGCCTATATGTTCCTGGCTTGTCTTCGTATTTTGGGGCCACCTGCAATACGTTCTTATCAACTCGCCCGAATTTTCGTTCGCGTAAAGTTCGTTGAATGTGTGCGCTCCGTGTTCTTTGTTTTCTTTTTTTTCGTCCCGTGTTCTTCGCGCGCACGTCCTGAATGCCAAGGGGCCCATCACAATCTATCTATTCACTCTTACACTTTCAAACCACATAACTAAGGAATATAACATTAACATACCTCGTTATATTACCACGTGGTCGTGACGTCAACGAAGGCAACAGTTCGCGAGTCGAAGAGGGAACCCCATGTGGTCGAAATTTTCGAAGTCCTCCGCTACGGCGTCTCTCATAATCATATGGTGGTTTTGGGACGTTAAACTCCACATATAAATCACTTCATTATTTGGCCAGACTTGTGGCCGGGACACTAAAAATCGGATTACAGCAACGCAAAGTATAGGTCAAGTCTACTCACGCTGTTCTAACAGCTTTTACCTGCCCTTCTCGTAACGTATTATTGTTGCGAAATAAATCATAACTTTATTGCGATAATATCCTCGGTAGCATAACGTTTTCTCATTGAAAGCTACGGCGCTGTTTAAGCTTTTTCCCATAGCTTATTGTCAAGGGGTCGTGAAGTCGACGAAGGGAGCAGACTGTAGGTCGAAGATTAACTTGTTAATTCTGCCAAAATTTTGGCCTGTTATCGAAGTCCAATTACAGTAATACACACTTGCACTGATAACTGCGAACTGAGCGTCGGCCATCGATCAACTGACAAGCGGCGAAGCGCGTCGGCTTTTATACGTGTGCCGTCGAATACTCCAGGCTTATCACTGGTCATCGCGCAAGCTCTGGAATGATCTCGAGCGTTCGCGTATGTCGCGCAATCTTTGCAGAAGGATCTGCAACAAACTTAAATTATCGGGTAGTTCCGGTATAGACGGCATAGACCGCAAAATCTTGAAAAACAGTCGGCATTCTTAACACTATCTTGTCCTACATATTTGAACAATCCCTATCAACAGGTGAGATCCCCGATGATTGGAAGGTGGGGAAAATTTTTCTTTAAGGCTGGTTGTAAACGATGTCTTACTTTACTAACTGCAGACCCCCATCACTAACAAGTACACCATGCAAAACGCTCGAACACATCATCGTTTCCAACTCTGCTCATTTTTTTATTTTAAAAAATGACCTCTTTTATGCGAATCAGCATGAATTTGGGAAAGTACTGTCGTGTAAAACACAGCTCATCGAATTCACCCATGAACTACCAGAATATTGACAATGACTTCCAGACAAACTGCATATTTATCGACTTTCCCAGTCTTCGATCGCGTATAGCCCATTCCCGCCTCATAGCTATACTCTCCTCTCTATATTTAGATTCGTTAACATCCTGGATTCAAAATTTCCTATAATCTCGCAAGCAATTCAGTCGTACACAACCATTCCTTCCATATAAGTGACGTCACATCTGGAGACCCGCAGGGAAGATATTTAGGTCGTTTTTTTGTTTTTAATTATCAATGACCTCCACGACAGAATTGCCTTAACATCGGGTTATTCACGGACGACTGTGTGGTTTATCGCAAGAATGTTTTTAGTACTGACCACACTGCCTCACAGCACGACCTTGATAGTCAGCAACTGGTGTTAACGTGGACAAATGCAAGTTACTTTCAGTCGTAAGCATACCAAATCGGCATTTGATTATTCGCTTAGCAATAATTCTGTAAGCCAGACATCTATGTATATATACTTCGGCATTCGTCTGACATCAGACGTATCTTGGTCCAACCATATCAAAAAAATAACAAGGGCCTAACAAACACTTGGTTACCTAGAATTTTCGGTCAACGAAGCTAAAACTAGCCTACTTGTCAATCCACAGCTGGAATTAGCATCGTCCGTATGGGTAGAGGAGTAGACAGACCTGGCACTTGGTTGTTTCTGGGTGCTCGCCTCGAAAGGTAGCCCTATAAAGGTTCTGAGAAGGCCCCTGGGCGTACCTTAATTCACCACAGCCTTGGTTAAATAGCTGAACATCCACCGCGTCTGCGGGAGGCAAAGAATCGCTGCCGCCAGGTACCTATACTGGCTAAATAGGTACAAGCGCGCTTCCGGCCTGGTGCTTGGCAGAACGAAATTGTAGTCACTTGGGAGGGCACCCACACCGTGGGAAATTGGCGGCATGCGACCACCAGACCTAAAATGAAGGTCATTTTTTTTTATTTCGTTAACAATGGAGCCTATGTACTGTACACATGAGTATAGTCACATTCACCCGTTACTTTCTTAATTCTTTGCAGCCGTAAGCTTAAATCATTCATGTACTGTTAAAGGAATACTGCACACAAACTTCGGCTTCGCTTTTTTCTGCTACAATGTGTTGCTGGGGGGCTTGTTAATCATAACACTGCACATTGTTTGCTGCTGCCCGCGACAGATAATTACCGGTTGCTTATTACCCGTAGTCATGGGAGGTTCAAACCAGTTTTCGTTAGCAACAGCTCGAAATAAAAGCCGCCGGATACAACGGTCGCCACCTAGCGTGCGCAGCTCTCGACCACGTCAGCAAACAAAACTTTGGCGCACTTCCGCACGGTCCGCATCAAGTTCTTTCGAACAAGAGACCAGAAAGCAGTAGTCGTCAAACGCAACTTTCAATGGGCGCGCCGCGGTCATGGAGTCGCGAGCAGCTGGAACACGCCGCAAAAAAATGGCGTGTATGACGTCATAATTTGTTTAGTAGACTACAGCGTGGTGACGAGAGGGAATTCCCCACGGGGTTTCTTTTGATGGTTTCAATACCTTAAAAATTAAACTTCTAAATTGCTGTAAAACACTCTCGAAGCTATAGTCGCTGTTCTGCATATGATGCGCGCATTTTCCCGGAAATAGATCCCGTGGGCTATCCTGCCCGCTAAATTGTTTCGGTACCCCCTTTACGTTTTCTTTCCAAGCTTGCGCATTCGCAATGAATGCTTCATTTCATTTGAAACAGCCACAAAAACGCAGTGCCTCCATTACCTTTAAAGAATTATGCGTTCAAAATGTTGCAGATTGTGCTCATCTTACTCTGCACGTAGAAGCATTTCTACAACAGATTATCGAGACACTCTAGCGCTGATATCCAGAGCTTCAAATTCGACTACTAGGCAAGTATGAGAATTGTAGTCGGATGTACAGACTTTCCTCGCCATTTGCCATTTACCTGCATGCCATGGTGACACTGCGCATTATCTTTCAACAAAAGCATAACTGTGGTAAGTCGTCTTTAACGTAATTATGTGCACACAGATTGCTCACTAATGTACTTGTGCTCGCTTCGATGTTTGCACGAGCAAACACGGCAATGTCGCAAAAGCATCTGAATCGCCAAGCCACACTCCGAAAGCCAAGTTACGTACTAACAATACTTCATTTTCAATTATGAAGTGTTCGTATGTGCATACCACGCGGAAGCGACTGTTTTAAACTCTTTGCACATCTAATGCAGCATGGCAGAACCCAATCATGGAAGGCCACGGCATCTTTACCAATACAATCCCGGGTCCACAAGCAGCCTTCAAGATGAAGACAGCCAGGGACCTGTCGCAGGAGTAGCGTATGGCCAGGGACCTGTCGGAGGAGGAGCGTATGGCCAGGGACCTGTCGGAGGAGGAGCGTATGGCCAGGGACTTGTCGGAGGAGGAGCGTATGGCCAGGGACCTGTCGGAGGAGGAGCGTATGGCCAGGGACCTGTCGGAGCAGGAGCGTATGGCCCGGGGCCTGTCGGAGCAGGAGCGTATGGCCCGGGGCCTGTCGGAGCAGGAGCGTATGGCCCGGGGCCTGTCGGAGCAGGAGCGTATGGCCCGGAGCCTGTCGGAGCAGGAGCGTATGGCCCGGGGCCTGTCGGAGCAGGAGCGTATGGCCAGGGACCTGTCGGAGCAGGAGCGTATGGCCAGGGACCTGTCGGAGCGGGAGCGTATGGCCAGGGACCTGTCGGAGCGGGAGCGTATGGCCAGGGACCTGTCGGAGCGGGAGCGTATGGCCAGGGACCTGTCGGAGCGGGAGCGTATGGCCAGGTACCTGTAGGAGCGGGAGCGTATGGCCAGGGACCTGTCGGAGCGGGAGCGTATGGCCAGGGACCTGTCGGAGCGGGAGCGTATGGCCAGGGACCTGTCGGAGCGGGAGCGTATGGCCAGGGACCTGTCGGAGCGGGAGCGTATGGCCAGGGACCTGTCGGAGCTGGAGCGTATGGCCAGGGACCTGTGGGAGCGGGAGCGTATGGCCAGGGACCTGTGGGAGCGGGAGCGTATGGCCAGGGACCTGTGGGAGCGGGAGCGTATGGCCAGGGACCTGTGGGAGCGGGAGCGTATGGCCAGGGACCTGTCGGAGGAGGGTACGGCCAGGAGTTTGTCGGAGGAGGGTACGGCCAGGAGTTTGTCGGAGGAGGGTACGGCCAGGAGTTTGTCGGAGGAGGGTACGGCCAGGAGTTTGTCGGAGGAGGGTACGGCCAGGAGTTTGTCGGAGCATACCCCCAGGGGCATATTGAATACACCGCAAGACAATCAAACCCTGTGGGAACGTACTCCAGTAAACAGCTGGATTCTGCCACATCCCTTCAATTGCACAGTGCATATGGCCATCACTCTGTCACTAGTGAGTCCGATAGTTATGCAGCTGCTGTAACCCCTCAACAGGTCTCGTCTCTTTACCAAACATTCGAAAACTGCGACTACAGCCCGTCAACTGAACCACCTTCACAGTCACTTCCAGGGGAACTCGCTAAGCTCAGAATCCACGGCCCACAAGAAACGTTTCAACGTAGGCCTCCGCAACGAGCAGATGAAAGATGGCATAGCAAGCGGACGGGCACGTACACCACGCATTCTCCGATGCAACGTGCAGTCGGTGGTCACCAAGTACAGGCACAGCAGATTGGCTATGAAACTTCAGTGCAATCACAACCTGTAACGTCTGGGCTCTACGGGTACGGGGCGGAATCAAGCTCCGACCACGGGAAGGCTCCAAGAAGGCCATACTCGGGATCATCCAAAAATAGTAAGTTTTTTTTTTTACTTTAAGCACGCGCTTCTGAAAGGAACGTTATGGAGATAGAGCAGATTGTATTAGTAAATCGCGTCCGCGATACCAACCCCCCCCCCCCACACACACACACACACTTGCTGCGAAAGGACGCTCGGTATGCGAGCCAAGACGCAAAAAAAATGTGGTGGAGACCCCTTCTTGAAGTTCTTGTCGCCACGACATCATCGGTCTTGGCGGCCTAAATAAGGCCTAAAGAAGACGTTAAACGCGAAAATTTTGGCATTAATTTTCTCATGGTGGTAAAATAAACGAGTGGGCCTAGCCCAAGGAGATTTAAAGAAACTTTTTTAAACATCCTTGGCCTAACCAAGTGACGTTGAGTTTACTCGTCTTCATTGTAGACCAAATACTTTGTCACTCACTTGTTTTAACATGTAGTAAAACAGATAGCTGGGCGAGTTGATATGAATCCATAATATAATTTTTAGCACACACAAAAAATGGGTCAACAAAGAAACAGATGAACGCTAACTCACTTTAGTGTCCCTTCAATCATAATAAGTAAACTATTGCCGTTTGAACGTGACTACAAGCAGGTACGCAAGATTATCCGACCAAAATTTTCGGCTGGCAAGAAATTTGTCATATAAAGCCTTGTTATCGCCATCATAGCGTGGTTTTGGTATGTATAAAACCTGAAATTTTCATTTGGGCTACAATGACACTACAAGCGAAACGAAACTACAATGGCATTTCAGCACGCGATGCCGCGTACAACCAACCAAAAGTCGACTTCAGACTGTTTTCTTTGGCATACTCGGAGTAAGCAGTTACAGTCAATCCTTTAGAGTGGGCTCCATTGTATCAGCCGACTCGGCATCTATGCAGCTAAGCTATTACACCACTTCCCGCGAAAAAAAATTCGCCAGCCATTCAATTGCGAAGCAAGCATGTACAGCGTCCCTTGCTCTTGTTAAAAACTTACCCCCCCCCCTTTTTTTTGCTTCATAGCAGGAATCAGCACCCATACACGGGAAAAAATTCACGGGGCAAGAAAGTTTGAGAGGACTTGTACCGTCCATCTGCGCTGTTTTCCCGACATAAAGCAAAGCCAACAAGCTCCAGTTATTACCCTTTCAAGATTCTGTTCTTTGAGCAAATTATACTATTCACGAATTCAAAGGCTCGTTTATTTACATATTTATTTAAAAGCCCCTTACAGGCTCCTAGAGGCATTGTGTGAAGGTAGTGATACAAGACACAATGCAGGAGCGTATAGTTTACAAAAAATAAAAAATATGAGGACAGCATAAAACATGATATTGTAACACAGGTTGGGAACGCATCATACTATGTGATCGCATTACTTTCTTTACAACGAAAACAGGCAAGGAAAAAATACTTTCAATCGTGATAGCTCGTTTGCACAAATATTACAGAACGGATGCTGCATAGGGTGGCTCGTGCAAGAAATATCTAATGTGTGTGATTGCACATAAACGACAATAAAGGCTCTGAAAAAAAAACGGGAAATAGTTGTGCAATAAAAGATTACTTTAGCAGATATGTGTTCAGTATATCCTTAGTTTTTTTTTTATCTTCAGAAGCATTGCTGTTGGGAAGGTCGTTCCAAATGCCAATGAATTTTGGAAGATTGGAATAGTTCAATCAGTCTTTCCGTCAATGAGCATGAAGTTAGTGATTATATAAATGTTGTGACCTATATGGGGTAGTTTGAAGCTGTAAAAATAATGACGGTGCCTTATAGATGTATTTATGAAACAATGTTAGCCGGACGATGTCCCGACGATTGTGCAAAGGAGGAGAGGATAAGTCGAGTATTCTTTACGTAATGTTTTTGTTATAGTCGTAACAACGTGAAATGAAATGTGCCGTCATATTCTGTACAGAGTCGACATTAAGGGGCGAAGCCCCTGATGCCATGGGTCGTTCCCTCCTCCTTAGTCGTAGTAGTATGTAGCCCCCTCTAGTTTGAGTTGCTCAATAGGTGGCGTTGTGTATATGACATAGCTAGATGACGTTAGTTGTTGTCACAGCATATCCACGGAGTAAATGATGAGTAGGGCGAAGCGTCTATTCGTCCGGACGGAAGCACGAACGAACGGACGCTGCGCTCCACTCATAATCATTCACTGCATGTATATGCTGCAATATTTTTCGATTATTCTTGATGGGGAGACCAAATGAATGCCGCGTACTCGAGCTGAGATTGTACAAATGCTAGATATTCTATTTTACGAATATCACTAGTCATCATCATAATCGGCCTGCCTACGCGTGCACTGCCGGGCAAAGGCCTCTCAAATGATCCGCCAATCAACCCGGTCTTGTGCTTTCCGTTGTCATCTTATACCTGCAATTTCTTTATCTCGTCGGCCCACTTAACTGTCTCCCCTTTGTGCGTTTACCTTCTCTGGGAATCCAATCAGTTGTCCTTAATGACCAGCAGTTATCGTGCCTATACGCGCTACATGCCCGGCCCATGTGCATTTCCTCTTCTTGATTTCAACTATGATATATCTTTAACCCCGGTTTGTTCACTGATCCTCTGTCCAATTCTTCTCTTTTAAGGTTACACCTGTCATTTTTATTTCCATCACTCGTCGTCCTCGGTTTAAGCTGAACCATCTTTGTAAGCATCCAGGTTTCTGCTCTGTAGCTAAGCACCAGCAAGATGCAGCTGTTATTAACTACCTCTCGAGGGTTAGGGGCAGATTACCATTCATGATTTGAGAATGCTTGCCGAATATGATCCACCCCATCCTTATTCTAGTTATTTCACGCTCATGGTTCGGCTCCGCGGTTACTACTCGTCTTAAGTAGACACATTCCTTTACAACTTTAAGCGTCTCCCCGCAAAGTGCTGTTTTCTGCCGAGACTGTTGCACATTAGTTTTGTGCATAGTAACCTTCAGACCAACTTTTCCGCTTTATGTGACCAGTTCTGTAATCATGAGCTGTAGTTCGTTTACTAACTTATTCATAAGGGCAATGTCATCAGCGAATCGAAGGTTACTGAGATACCCTCCATTAACTCATATCCCCAACTGTTCCCAATCTATGGTCCTGAAAACCTGTTGTAAAACGTGGTGGATAGCATTGGAGAAATTGGTTCTCTGATTTACACCCTTTTTTATTGGTATTCTGTCGCTTTCTTTGCGGAGAACTATGGGGGCTGTGGATCCGCTGTACATCTATTCTTTGATGCCTTGATTCCGTAGTGCCTGCATTACTGCTGATGTCTCGACTGAGTCAAATACCTTCTCGTAATCTATGAAAGCTATGAATAGGGGTTGGTTGTATTCAGCGCATTTCTCTATTACCTGATTCATAGTATGAATATGGTCAATTGTGGAATAGCTGGCACGAAATCCTGCTTGGTCCTTTGGCTGATTGAACTCTAATATCACTCAATTCTATTAGCGATTATTTTTGTAAATAGTTTGTAAGAACAGAGTAAGCTGATCGGTCTGTAATTCAAGTTTTTCACGTCTCATTTCTTATGGATTAAGATTATGTTGGCGTTCTTCCAAAAATCTAGTACCCTTCCCGTCAAGATACCCGAAGGTTCTTCGGGACATACGCCCCTATAGTTGGTCAGCTCCCTTACTTTACCAGGTGTTCAGTCACGGAACCCATATATTGGTCGTGGCTGCTGTCCTGACGCGCCCAACCATGAGCTGTTCAGCCATAAGGTCTTAGCAGCCGTGCAGAACCGCCACAAATCCCTCTTGGGATTGGCTGACTGAATTCACGAGCGACGCGCCGAACCATGAGCTGTTCAGCCACAAGGTCTTAGCAGCCGTGCAGAGCCGCCACGAATCCCATTTGGGATAGGCTGACTGAATTCACGAGCATCACCACTCCCCCTGCTTATCTCGAAGTAGTCCGCCACGCGTTGAATCGGGGGCCACGGAACTCTGCTGCTGATCCGAAGGTGGTGGGTTCGACTCTGGCCGCGGTGGTCGCATTTCGCTAAGGACCCTCAAGGCCTGGGTGCTGTGCAATATCAGTGCAGGCTAAAGAACACCACGTGGTCAAATTTTGAGAGCCCTCCACTGCGGCAGCTGTCGTGTCGTGGATTTTGCGATTTAAAGCGCCCAGACATTATGAGCTTTCACGAGAAACTTAACGATCCTCGTAGATGAAAAGACATACGTTGTGTTTTCGGTGGAGGAACAAGCAGATAATTTCAAGGCAAGCTCATTGATATTGATTCGTCCAAGATAACATAACGCAGACCTTTCATTTGCTATAAACAACTGTTATATGGCTCAATTCAACTGCAGAGTGGCCTCCTACCACGCCATCGGGTTTCTACACCAAAAGCCAATCAAGTTCAGACGAATCGTATCAACAAGGCTTCAGTCGTGGTTCTTGGAACTCTAACAATGAAAGGAAAGTTAGCGAAAGCCATCGCCCAGGCACCAGTCAAGGTACGTCTTGCAACCTACAGGCTGTTTAACAGGCTGTTGAACAAGCAAATTTCCACGATACTTATGTGACCAGTTCATTGCTTCGTTTTCAAAGTTCTGGTGAATATTACAATATTGTTTATGCCGATGGCTTCTACTCGTCTGCCTTGTCATTAACTTAGCCATCAAGTGTAGATCGGAACTAACGACTTTTCGTCATGTGTAATACTGACTGAAAATCGTATTATGTCGCAAGAAACTTCGAAACTGGTGTGTAAGGACTCTGAAAAGAAAAATAGTGTGCCGGTACTTGAAGATGACTTCCAGAAAGAAGTTATGGCCTTTCGAAAAATCCTGCATGAATTAAACTTCAGGCGCAGTGTCTCTACGTCGTTAAATGCGCAAGGTGGCACTCCAATCATATTGTGGGTGTCAATTTACTTTTAAAGCAGCTTCCCTAACGTCCTATTAGTATCTATTAGTATTAGCCGTTCGTTGCTAATGCTACCTTTTCAATTACTTACTCTTCCCTAATGGCACTGCGTATCCCGCGCAGTTTGCGCGTATACTATCGGAAGCAATATGAGCAAGGACACACACGAGCACGTGGCGGCCATGGTCGGTCCACCGGAAAGGCGCCACGTACTGCTAACTGTCGGCACTCCCGCTTTGTTAGATACACAACTCCAGCTGATTGTCTGCCCTTTGCAACAAAAAAAAACTGATTATGTGATAACGTCACCCTCTGATGTCATAATTCGCATATTACCAAGAGCTGTGATGTCACACCACATGCCATCACAGCATGACGTCATCGCATGGTATCGCTGCTTCGTCATCAGTGGGCTTGCTTTCGAGGTGCATAGAGTGCAGAATTAAAGTTTGCAAGCCTCCAATACCAGAGGCTGTGCAGAACCACGGTGCCAAAATAGTTGGGTTGCTACGAAGTACGAGTACAGTCGAGGGAGGGTAAAAACAAAGGTGGCTTTAGCCTTGAAGTTATCTTAGTCGAATCCACCAGGCCCCCTGTATTACTTTTGTTTGCGTGTGTGCGTCACACAGAAAACCAAGATGTACGATTTCAATATGTTGCTGTGCGTGTGGGGGGGGGGGGGGGGGTTTGCTTTACATGAAGTCCCGCAGACGCGCAACGGTGTATCATGCATACATACGGCGCGTCGTATCAACAGACCCGTGGTGGGAGTGACAATCCGTGAAAATCGTCCCCCTTCTCACTTCATGACAGCCATCAAAGTATTCGTCGGGTTGATGTTGGAGGCTCTTTGCCATGTGCTCGCGTGTTCCCGGCCATATTGCTCACAACAGTACGTATCAATGACAGTTTTCAATGGCGCTGTGCGGCAAGCCCGCGGTGTCTAGCGTGGTCACGTGGTCGTGACGGTTAAAGCCGAACGGTGGTTACGTGTCTAACGGACCGGTTACGTCAAAATACAAAAATAAGCACGCACATGAAGGGCGAGAGGGCGTAAGTATTCTTTTGCACGAAAAGGAAAATCTGGCTAGCGAAGCATTTTCTGTAGTATTGATTCGCCATTGCGGCACGCCTGTACAACCTACTCACCGCGACGTACCCTGCTCCCCTTTTTCAGTGTCTTCCCCGAGCCAGTCTTCCCCGTCGATGGACGGCGCCACATCAACCAGTGGAACTGTTGCGTCCACTAAAGTTAGGGCGAATCATTTCCAGCTTAAGATGCAGACTAATATAGTGTTGTACCGCTACAGTGTTGAAATTAGGCAAGTTGACGAGAACGGGAAGACTCTGCCAGAAGGCGAGAAAGTTGGCACTTCCGCCAAGCTGCGTGCGTTCGCAGTGTTCGCCAACGCACTCGACGATCAACGCCCTATTTTCGACGGACAGGAATCATTTTACTCGATGAAGGACCTGCAACAGGGCCGTACGAAAATTGTCAGCTTGGGTGGAGAAAAAGATAAACGACATTATAGCGTCCGTATCCATGACAGGAAAGAGCTGCAACATTCAGGTCACTGGACATCACTGGCCGCAGACTTTGTGCAAGCGCTTGACGTAGCCATTCGCTGCGCCCTGTCCAATGACCGCATGCGCATTGGCAGGCTCCTGTTCGGCAAAGAAGATGACGAAAAATTGGTAAAGCGATTTGGTGAGACTGGTTTGGAACCCTACCGTGGCGTTCTCACCAGCGCCCGCCGGGGGCAGTCGGAAATGTTCTTAAACGTGGACACGATACTGACTGGCTTTTACAAGACCTGTCCACTCACCGATCTGCTGCAGGGTTTAGGCAATACTGTCCAGACGATAGCTTGCCCACTTAACGAGGTGTGTGTGAAGTTTCTCAAAAGTCTAATAGGCTTCAAGATCGAAGTCAGGCATCAGGGTTACACACGCGTTCGCAAAATCGAGTCTATCACGCCGGAAACTGCCGCACAACTAAAGCTTGGGGAACCAAAGGACTCGACGACAGGTTCAATAGCAGAGTACTTCGATAAATATGGTGGGCTTCAATATCCTGATCTTCCATGCGTAAAGGTTGTCAGTAGCAGGACATGCTATTACCCTTTGGAAAAGTGCTTCTTGAAGTTGGGACAAAAAGGCACCAGCAAACTACCGTGTGAATTGGCGCGTCCCAAAGAAAGGTTTGAGTTTGCCATAAATATTGTAAACGAATTGATCGAAAAGCGCGAACAATACTTTAGTCCCTTCGTCAAAGAGATTGTTCCAGAACCTGTCGAGACGGAGTACAAGATCTTGCCTATCTTGCAGACTAGTCGCACGACGGTCCTTGCAGGCGAAGTGAAGTGGAAAATAGTGAACACATGTGAAACCAATGCGTATATTGAGGACTTCATAAACGGTATACAGGAGGTAGGAGGTGAAATGGGTGTCGCAATGTCCGATCCCATGCTTGAAGGGCGGCGCCCTCCGGGTATTAAACCCGACCAAAACGACCACAGTGGATTCCACATCGTCGTTTTTGTTTTGAATAGAAAGAACTCCGTTCACTACCCCCGCATCAAATATTTGGCCGAAATTAAGTGCGGCTTGATAACTCAGTGTGTCGTGCAGAGCATAAAAATGAAAGGACGTAATTTTCAAATGAACGTAATGCGCAAGATAAAGGCAAAGCTTGGCGTCGTTGACAAAGCCATGCCAGTCGACAAGCTCTCATTCGAGGATTTCCTCGTCATGGGCGCCGACGTCAGCCACCACAGCCCCAATGAGTCGAAGCCTTCCGTCGCCGCCATCGTCGCCAGCATCGATGACTGCGCCTCTCGCTACGTTGCTGCAATCCGCCCTCAGCAGAAGTTCAACAATAAGAAACGCGTCGAAACGATTATGGAAATGACGAGTATGGCCAAGGAACTTTTCGGTTACTGCGCGGAAAAACTGCGCAAAAATCCCAAGCACATATTATTCTACCGCGAT
Source organism: Rhipicephalus microplus (assembly GCF_043290135.1). NCBI lineage: Eukaryota > Metazoa > Arthropoda > Arachnida > Ixodida > Ixodidae > Rhipicephalus > Rhipicephalus microplus. The sequence goes on along the minus strand of NC_134704.1, from coordinate 27,164,417 downwards.
GGCGTTAGTGAGGGCGAGTTCCGCAATGTTTGCGGAACGGAGCTGGCAAACTTGAAACGCGCGTGCCGGAATGCGTTTGGTGTTGAGCCGAAAATCACGTTTGTTACGGTCCAGAAGCGGCACAGGACCCGCTTCACGCTCAATGACGGTAACGTGCCTCCAGGCACGGTTGTCAACACGACCATCACGCAAGAACCGGAGCGCGAGTTTTTTCTGTGCTCTCACACTCCCGTCAGAGGCACAGCTCGGCCCGCCCATTACCGCGTGTACGTCGACGAGTGCGACCTCCCACCCGAGAGGCTACAGGAGATCACGTTCAGCCTATGTCACATGTACGCTCGCTGCGATACGCCGGTGTCCATCCCAGCGCCAGTCTACTACGCCCACCTTGCTGCAGCTCGTGCGAGCTGCCACATGAAGGGCAATCCACAAGACACCACGGATCCCATCAATATTGCAGAAAGCGTGAAAAAAAAGATGTTCTTCGTTTAGAAAAGGGCCCTTTTGTCGTGCTTCTCGACGTCTCGTAACAGACGTCATGGACTATGGCTGTTTATTGCACTTCATACTTTATTGCAGTGGTCTTCAGGCAGCCGCTCATTTGTGTCCTAGCTTCCATCACGCAACCAAGAAACTTCAGTCGAGTGACCATCCGAAGACCAGTGCTACCCTTGGACTGTCCTCACTTTTTAAGTTTATTTTTAATTTATTTCCTGTTCCTTACTTGAAGCGCACACTCGTCATTTTATTAACACGCACCACTAGTGCAGTTTTAGGATTTGACATCGAGCATGTCTTTGATCTCCATACGCATGAACAAGCCTTTATGAAGACTCTTCCAAGTGTGCCGCATATTGGTGTTTGTACTGTGACAACTGCCGAGGTCTTCCTCGCGATTAAAGGCTATATACTGTCTGACTTCTGACTCTTGTGCATTTTGTTATCCTGCTGGATCTTCCGCCTGCTGCTAATATAAGGACGAACAACTCCCAGTGCTGTTAACTAATCCTAGCTAGTCTTCTGTACCAATCTGTAGAACTCTGTGGTGCGCCACGAAGGAGATGTCCGTGTCCTTCCGCTGTGCGGTTTCGTAAGCATGGCTTGCGCAGTGTCTTGCGCAGTGTCTTCGTATCCTCATTTTCGAGGGCGACTCAGAAGTTTATTCCTCAAAGTCGCAGCTATCTAAACGAGATAGAGTTCCTGAGAGCTAGCCTGAGTAGAAGACACGTCATTTAGACAAGTCTATATATGGTGTTCTCAGACTGTTGCAATAAAAACTTCCTGTTGCTAATCAGTTTATATATAAGTGGTTATACCAGAAGAGAAAAGTGCCTTTGCAAGCGCGTGTATTTGCTTACTTCCCACGTGTTTGACTGCTTTTGTGGCATATCTTTACTAGCCAGCAGAAAGTACAGCATGTAACTTTTGACGTTACTAACCAGGGAAGCTTTCTTCGAGTTTTAAACTTGGCAACTGCAAAGCTACCTACGTTGCCAGATCTTGCGTAGATTCCGCCGTAAATCTGCAGTAATGTTACCACTTGTAAAAAAATTTAGGCTAGTTTTACTATTATTGACTACCTTGGAATAAGTTTCGTGCTACGATATGGTACATATATAAGCAAACGGGTGCATGCGACGTGTAGAAAACACCATTTCTTCCAAACTTTGTGGCTGTTAACCAGTACCAGTCATGCGATTCCAGTGTAAGGGTATAAATAGCCTTCAAGCTGCAGTAGAACTTTGCTATGCCACAGTCGTAGAGTTTTGTGCGTTCGCTTGCATGTGTACTCTCGCTTGTGATCCGTTCATATGCGTTATCACACTCGAGACCTGATACCTAGAGACCTGATCACATCTGAATATGATGTGATCAGGTCTCTAGGTATGTGCAGTGATGCGGATTGC